>NC_140959.1:43566778-44166778 GCF_014529385.1 Adiantum capillus-veneris | reverse complement strand
GAGAGAGAGAGAGAGAGAGAGAGAGAGAGAGAGAGAGAGAGAGAGAGAGGTGTGTCACTATGATGGCGAGTATGGTGGGACTTTGTAGCATGTCTTCAGCAAGGATCTTATTATGAACCCTAGGATGGGGTTTTTTTAATGTGCTTTGGACTTGTGATGCCTCCTATGACTTGGTACGTATGGATGAAACCCTAAATGATAGTCTAGCCTTAGACCCTAAGGTCAAGGGAAGCATGTAGTGACTCTATAGTCCTCTCAATTATGGAATCATCCAAATATTTTTGAAGAAAAAAGTGGTAGTGTATTACTTCAGTGGAAAATTACTAAATATAAAAGATGTAGCACACTTCATTGATGGATGCTTTAATAAACTGCTAGGCAAATTCATGTGTTGTTTTCCTTGCCCATTTCAACAATTATAATTTTTGAACAACCTGTGCATGTTCAACCTTGGCATCCTCTGAGACGAATAGAAAAAGATCTTATCCAAATTCCCTACTCCGGTGGAAATTTTTGAAAATGCCTTCTTTTTTGTGGCCCTCAAAAACTAGATGCCTCTTTGGCTAAGCTCTTGTTCTTCCCATCCATAAATTGTCCCAATAGGTGAAAAGTTTGCATAGCCTAGCAAACAAATAAGCAACTCTTTGATACCATTAAAATTGAGCTATCAAAGTGTTAATAGTATTTTCTTTAAATCTTTACCAAGGCAATCTCACCAACTCCTACTACATTGTGGACAATTTAGCCATTTCTCTAAGAACTTCTCTATCCTGCCAGCAAGGGAAGTGGAATTTGATCCCTCCTATCCCACTAAAATGTTTTATGTATGCAAGTAGTAGATGTTTTTAAAAACCTCTAGGCTCTCTAGATAGATAGAAAACCAACTCTCACCTACTAGGACTATCCTCACCTCCTCAAGTTTCCAGAATATCCTTTTATGCTAAGCCACATGGGTTTTCAAGCAACCCACCCAAAGGTCCCTTTAGCTATACCACTTTTTTTAAAAACGCAAATCCTTTGAACAAAGAGATATTACTAGTGACTTTGGATAATGGTGGATATAAACATGCAAAAAAGCATGCATTTTTAGAATCCTAGCTTCCTGCTAAAACTCCCCCAACATCTTTGATGTCCTTAGTGATATGCCTTCCTATGAGACTCTTGTTACAACCCACTAAGTAGTACGAAGCCACCATAAAAACAAGGATGAGAATCACCCAAAAGGATCCATCTTTAGATGCCTTAGATCCTATACTTGTTACCCTCTATGAGACAATTGTAAATTTTTCCTTTAATATATGCATTTTTTGTATGGCTGAAAACTACCTTCTATTGTGATGCTCAAAACAAAACTTTGAGGGCATAAACAAATCCAAAAGGGGGTAGAACTCCGGGATACCTCCTAGAGAATTTCTCAGAATGTTGAATATGTCTATCCAAGTTCTGGACCTAAAAATTGCCTTTAAACTTTGCACCTGCGCGAAACGCAAAAACAATTTGCACACAACCATGCAAAGTACACACATGAAGATAAAGCGAACTCACACGCAGAACAAGGAGATGGAGAACATGAACACAAGAGATGAAACAAAACCACGCATCCCAACAATCCTCCCCTGTGTGGGTTTTGGTTGCATATCACTCACACAAGCCTCCCCTCAAAACACACTAGGGTGAGGCACACAATTCACTAGCCTCCCCTTAAACACAAATCTTCCTCCCCTAGCACACAAAATATCACGGCATAGGCATATACAAACCTCTTCTGGCACAAATAGAGGGTACAATACAAGTGAGAGAATGCTCACAGCACATGTCGTTTGTTGTTTGTTGGAGGTTTAATGCACAACTTGTTGTAATGTCGTCATTGTCCTTGACACATTTTGATGTTGTTGTTGTTGTCGTCGATGTTTGCATCTACTTGTGCAGGTAGAAAAATTGTGGGAATAGGGCCTGGGGAATGGACGAGATTGGTGCTAGGTGGTGCAGACGTGCATCGACAAGTGAGCAACAGGGAGTCGATTTGTTTGGTGCCAACCATTGAATAGCTATTTCTATTATGACTTGTGAGCACTGAGCAACGAAGTCATCGAGGGTGCCGGGTGTAGGGGTTGGGCCAACGAGTTTCACAGATGCACTATAGTGATGAAGAGGCTTTAAGCAGGCTTTGACGAAGCTGACGACAGGTGCAAAATCTTGCAGGTGATGAAAATGTTGACGAGCATGCAACTCGATAGATAAGTAGAGAGTAATGGGGGGCGAGATGTCGAGTAGGCTCTTTAGCAATTGTTGACGCTGACATGGACGACCAAGAACGAAAGATTTATGATGCACCTGCAGTACCACCAATGGAAAGGTTGGGGCAAGGTTCTTTATGAGAGTAGAGCCGAGGTGTGAATGGGTCGATGACCAAGCAGTGTGGGCAGAGAGTACTCAATGGAGAGGATGCTTAGAGGTGCACTACGGTGGTTGTAGATTTTGATGAGAATTTGGCTCTAATTCAGTGGACAAGCCTGATTGAGTATAAAGCGGGAGCAAAGCTGTGGTCCATTGAACTCTCCTTTAAGAGGTGGATCCCACCTCTTTTGTCTCCATAGCCACACTCATTCAGACAAAATTAGAGGATAGACTTGTTATGGAATTGATATCTTATTATTTATTGCAGTTGTGACAGGTGGAAAAGGCTTGACCGAGCTAAGCTATTTCAAAAGGATATTACATTTTATAAATATTTATTCAAGTGCTCTTTTATGAGCTTTGTCTATTTATGATCGGCCGACCAGTTTGTAACCAATTTGACCATTCAAGAAATCTACATAACAAATATGTGCAAGAGGGAAATGGTCACTCTTGCACGAGGGGAGATTGCACCGAGTGCTTGTGTCACGTAGCACCATGCTCACGTAGCACCATGGTCACGTAGCACTCCATTCTAGGAGGGCTCTCTATGCTCCCGTTTGTAGCAGTGGTATCAGAGCTTGGAAATGATCCTGAAATTGCAACTAAGACTAGGGAATCATGGATACTGTAACATTTAATGGCCTAATAACTTATGTGTAGCGGAAATTAGCATGAACATAGTGGGCATTTCATTAGAATAGATTCCTAATGAGAATTACAAGAGTGCTTGGGTGGAGAGAGCAACAAAAAGCATAACACCTAGTTAGATAGCATCAACAATACTTTCAAAAGAGAGAGAAATTAAGCTATTGACAACAATTGAGGACCGGATTTGCATGGAGCCGGTCCCCCCTCCAAAAGGCTTTGTATTATGGTTTCTCCCATCAAGAGAGACATTGTACAATACAATTCTTTGTGTTCCTTCAAGACTAGCTAGTGCAATGAAGATGGAAGCTTCATGCACTAAGCAAAGCACTTAACAAACACAACTTGAATTATCCCCGTTCTTAGACCCAAGACCTCACACACCTTCGAAGATGGTGAGAGCTAGCAGGGTATGAGAGTAGATTGAGAGCAAGAAGGAATATCTTACGAGAAAGATGTACATCTCCTCACATAATCACTCATATAAGCATAGATTAGCTTAGTAATTAGCTTGGTAGAGGAGATGAGCATGCATTGAAGCTTGGATCTTGGTTGGATTTGCATCCACATGCCAAGAGAGTATTGATGTAGGCTTCTATCTCACAAGCTTGGAGTAGGTGATGAGTTCTTCATTAAAGCTTGGGAAGGGATAGTTTTCTCTTTCTTCACACATGAGATTGTGTGAGTGTGTGTGTGATAATGCCAAGCAAAAATCAGCCCCCTCTCTCTCTTGGGCGAGCCCCCTTGCTATTTGCTCTTCCTGCAGCCTCATTGGCCCTCCCCAAGTCAAGCCAATTACAATTAAGCAGGATAAGTGATAGCCTTCTGACATGTGTCCCCCTTTCCCCTTTTGTGAGAGCTTGAGGTAATTAAATAATTAAACTAAACTCTCATTGGACCCCTTTGCCTCCTGGCCAATAGGAATCAGGCAAGCCATGGGGCTCCTGAATGCTCATTGGACCCTTTGGGAGACTGCCCAATAGTCTTCTAGGAGACTTAATTCTTATTGGTTTCTTTTATTAAATGTTTTTAAATTAGTTAAACTAGATTTACTCTAGCTTAATTCTGATTGGTCCACTTCAAGGGTCATCCAATAGGAATTGGGCACACCTTGTGGGCATCTGGGCTAGGGAGCTGACATGTGTCCCTAATTCCCTTTGTGTAAAGGGGCTTGTGTGTGTGTGTGTGTGGCTTTGTCTCTCATCAGAGTACAGAGCATGGGTGGTAATAGAAGGATGAAATGAGGTTCAATTTATTATTATTTTTATTTTATAATAAACCTCGATGATCTCTATTTCCGGTAGGAAGGGGAAGAAGACATCAAGAAGTGGTAGATGAATGTGAACTTCTTAGAGAGACCATACTTGCCTAATGTAGTTGAGGAGCTGTAAAAATTTATTTATATATATAAATAAAAAAACCAGGAAAAAGAAACTCTCGATCTCGCAATTACCTTAATGAGGATCGATTGATCCTTCAGCCTTGAAGATATATGACACACGAAGGCTGTGCAGAGATATTTGTGTGCATTGCACTCATGCTCTCTTCCTAACGGAGATGCCGACATCTATTGTCGTTTGTGGTGAGAACAACCACCAACACAAGAGACTATTAAAACAACCTAATTCTACATTATTATTCATTGCGACCAACACACGAGCAGGAAGCAGCACACCTATGGTAGCCATGGTGACCCTACCCTTCCTAGAATGCATAATCCCTCCTCGGTTGGACTCCTTCTCCAGATCGCCAACCGCCCAAAACCACCGCCCAAAACTCTCTCCTTCCCGTACATGCAGCCGACGTGTTGCTGCACTCTAGTTTTGCTCCCCTTCTTTTGCAGTATGCATGGCCTCGTTAATTGTTCGGCTGACCGCTGTGTGTAGAGAGAGATTGTGAGGAATCACTCCTCGACTAGTAATCCCCTCCCACTTCAGAACCATGCAAATCCTCTCTCTCTTCTCATGTAAAACTCACCAGCCACCAACCCCCTCGTCCATGCAGAGTGGACGCAGCCCCTTCTTTTGGACTGCCATGCAGAGGTTCTAAAGTAAGGGAAACCTACTCTGGTGGATCTTGTTGCCGCCGGACTTACAGCTTCTTTCTACCTACACCCTTTTGGCCCTGGCTGCCTACCAAGTGCAGCTGGCAAGACTTTATGACTCAAGTTCTCTCCCTGCAAAACGACCACACTCCCCCTCAACCAACTCCAATCCAGTTTCCATGATACAGTAACCTCCAAGGTCTGGCCTAAAATAATTCTCTCCCCACAACCACTGCCTCTCAATAAGATTACAACAGTGGAAGTCAACAGATAGGAGTCGCTAAGGGCCGGCTCAAAACACGGGATATCGGCAGATGTAGTGACAACACCTGCCATGGACAACCCTGCCGTTGTTGTGAATGGGAGGCGTTGTTGCACAATCAGAACTACTGACAATGTCTGTGGACTGCCCCAACTCTGTGCACGACCACCAACAACGGTGTTGCATGGTTTATGTTGGCCAACCACTCGCGGGCGTCTTGTATGCCTCTCACCCACCTTGAGCATGCAAAAGTGGCGCTATCTACGGCGTTTAGATTTTTTTTTCTAAAATATCATGCCTAACCCGCACTTCTACCTCTATCACACCAAATGGAGGTAACAAGTACACACTATCTATGTGGGGAGCTGAAAGCAATTTATTGATTAATTTCCACCAAAAAAAAAAAAGTCGATCCTCATTGACCATGTTGGAGTTTGATTCCTATTGATTGCATGCTGCGGATTTTTGCCCGTTTAGAACATGGAGAGTTCACTCTCTCTCTCTCTCTCCCAATATGTCGACTGCTTACAATAGTGGACAAGGGTGACAATCTATAGCGACTGTTGCAATATTTTCTCATACACCGTCAGAACATTAACAATGCTGATGATGAATTTTGTCATTTTTTACTTTGCTTCTTTTTAATTTGTACCCATGCATTGGATCAGATTCACACGGATTGTATCAATTTGACGTCATATGCACTGTTACTATAGTATTTCGTTTCATTTATCTCTCTCTCTCCCTTACCCCCTACGACTCCCTACACAGGCAAACGTTAATGCAGTTTTTCCACGCCTAGTGAACACTTTCTCTCATGATGTCATTTGCCACCTATCCTACGACATACCATGATCATGATGATGATTGTAATCATGCCTTTCATACTTTTAGTTTTAGTCTTTCACTGTAACTCATTTTATTTATTTTTGTCCCCAGACATTGTACTAGAACCATAAGGATTGTATTAGTTTGGTCCCCTAGGCCATTGGACAAAGTCTAATCTAACATTTCATTTCATCTCTCTCTCTCTCTCTCTCTCTCTCTCTCTCTCTCTCTCTCTCTCTCCCCCCCCCCTCTCCCCCTTGGTCGATGGTCGATGTCATGGAAGCATCGGACATCGGCAAATTTCTTGGATGACCAATGCAATACTTTCTCACACAACGCTCGCTTTTAGGCATCCACGTGCACTGGCAGTGATCATGATGTTTTTAAACTGACTATTTCAGTCTTATAGGTAATTTTTATAAGCTGCAAACTCTCATACTACAATACCTAGTACAAGTTTAAAAGAGAAGCTTAAGTTTTTGGTCTTGCCAGGGATTTTCTTGATGCATATTCTATACATAGTTTGACGTTTAAATGGCAATATCTCTAAGGTCAAATTAATTTTGTGTTGTTTTCTTTATTTGTTGGACCAATCTACTCTTTATATTATGGCCTTTACATGATGTATGCTCATGATATCATGACTAGATGCTAGTATGCTCGTGATATCATAAATACTAGTCACTGGCCTTTAACAATTATAAATAATAAATTTTACAATGTCCACCACTTCAGAGACAACAATATCCATTTATTCAAACAAAAACAATCTACAATATATTGATTCCATCTCACTTCTCGATTAATCCGAGGCTCATCATTGTACATGACTTTTGCTAATTACAGTTCTCTCCTACTTGTATGTCTCTCCCCACGCACAGATTGGTACATATTTCAGATGTAGTACATCATCCAGAGTCTAATGATTTACAGAGAGCAAACAAGTAATTTCTCTCCGCATTTTCATTTTGGGCTTTGAAAAATCTTCTCAAAAAAACAAGTAATTATACAATGATAGCAGCCTCTCAAATTCTATGGTATCCATAGTCCTACACATATCTATTAATACCATTCCACAGAGAACCACAACGTTACATAAATTCAACACATCTCGCTTATCAGCTTGATTACCACTTATTTCTTGAAAGAAGGCATGGCTCTTTTAATTACCTACATTCTCTAACATTGTGCCAATACTTGTATTAAAAAAAATTGCTATTGCGATCATTTCACATTGAGATATGTAGCTACTCACGCGAGTCGAGGTGCTTTCCGTTAAATACCAAATTGTCAGTACTTTGTTACTCAACCTTACTCTAATGTGGTGTGAAACAGGTAGTATATATTTGTTTATTTGTTTATTTTTTTATGCCCTGTCTAGTCCATTGGTCACATGCACACAGATCCGCCAATTTAGGCAGTGTATAAATGCTCATCTTGGTGTAGATTCTTCGATTTAGGCAGCATCAATTATCTGTGCAGATCCGCCGATTTAGGCAACACACTGACAAATTGCAGATCTATTCACAATGATAAATGTGGATCCACCAATATAGGCAGCATTAGTGCAGATTTGCCGATCTAGGCAGCACGTTTTATTGGTGTAGACTCATCGGATGAGGCAACAACGATCACAAAATCATGCTGCAGTGGCTGGCCACCACTGTTACCCGGGTACATAATGAAAGTGATTTGGATTTGGACTTATATTGTGGAATTGGAATTGGATTGGGATTTGGTATCTGGTGATTATTATGGCAGTGTTTATGTGATGAGACTTGACATTATGAGATTAATGATGAGTGTGACCAATGATATCCTGATTCACCAGGGTATGACATATATTGCTTATTCTAGTGGTATGGGACACTAGAATAGGTAGTATGTGGATGACGGCAGGCATAAGCTAATCATTTTTTTTGACAAGTATTGTTTGAATATTTTTATCTTCGCAACAAAGGACAGTTGCTTTCCAACGGAGATGTATGCTATGGAATTGATATCTTATTATTTATTGCAGCTGTGACAGGTGGAAAAGGCTTGTCCGAGCTAAGCTATTGCAAAAGGATATTACATTTTATAAAGATTTATTCAAGTGCTCTTTTATGAGCTTTGGCCATTTATGACCGGCCGGCCAGTTTGTAACCAATTTGACCATTCAAGAAATCTATATAACAAATACCTGCAAGAGGGAAATGGTCACTCTTTCACGGGGGGCGATTGCACCCAGTGCTTGTGTCTTCTTCTCTTCTCTCCTCCCTCCTCTCTCACCGTGCTCGCGTAGCACTCTGTTCTACGAGGGCTCTTATTTGTCCATTCTCCATGCGTTGTCGTACTGCGGTGATCTACTAATTAACCATTTGCTAGATCCAATGCATATATTCAAGAATGTGGGAGAGCTCCTCTGGAAGACAATCATGGGAATGAAAGACAATTGAGCTTCACGAGATGATTTGAAGTCGGTTGGAAAGATGCCAGAGCTGTGGCCTTTCACCAATGCAGCCTTCTGGCATTCCACACGAGACGTGGCAGCAGATCAGGGAGTATGAGCGGACAGCGGCCACACGGTTCAGACAGCAGCGTGAGGCCGCGCAGGTACGACAGATGACTAGAGGGACATCTCATCTTGGCAGCAGAGGCTTCGACACCTTTTGCTATGAGTTTGTGAGTTTCTAATCCAATCTTAACTATGGCATTTTTAAAAACGCGATGAATCATGTATTCTTATTACTTTGATTTTTGTATAAATGCAGAATCTTGCGATGCATCGAGCTCCATCACGCGAGGAGGAGTCAGATGGATATCGCAGAGGTATCTATGAAGTACTGAATGATCTTGAAGCTTCAGAGAGCCTCTAGATTGGGAGGCCTTACAGTCTCGCTGATCGCTTGAGGTGAAACGTTAATATGTATGAGTTGATTTAATTAAGTCAGTATATGTGAAGTAATATCAATACTAATTTTGTGAGTTGTCCTATGTGCAGGTTGCGACGCCTAGTCATTAGTGGACCAGATTTCATCTATATGATTTGTGAGACACAGACACGCTTCTGTGTCTCTTTTTTGTACAAACAGCTAGTGTTCAGACAGTTATTGTTTCCCTTATGGTTATGATTATTGTCATTGTCATTGTATAGACAGTTATTGTTTCTCTTTCTGGTTATGCTTATGGTTATTGTTAATTTTGTTTATGGTTATGGTTATTTGCATTATGGTTTTGATCAAAGTAGTTATAGCTGGTTATGGTTTTAAGTTATGGTTATGGTTCGTTATGGTTATGCTTTTAAGTTATGGCTGTGTTTCATTGGCCCTAAATCTCATGTAAGATCCTACATGGATAGCATGTAGGAGGCGTATACATGATATGGTTTTTTTTGAAAAGTTTATGTAAAAACAAAGGAAACTCTGCCGAAATTTCTGTGCGCGGGAGCATGGTTGATATTTTGGTACTGCTCGCTTTCTTAGGCATAGGGCAGGAAGTCTGGCTGTGGCTGTGTCCATCTTTTAACTGGGCACAGGCCAGGCTACATGCCCTCTACCGAAGAAATTTTTTTTCTGCTATGGTCGTCGCTATGTGCGTCGCTAATAGCAACTGGTTTCACAGTGACGCGGATAGCGATGGGCCGCGTCGATATTTGCGTCGATAACACGTTTTTTTGTTGTAGTGGATCTATGCTCCCGTTTGTAGCAAGATTAATGAACTTATCTTTTCCAAATGAAACACTGGAGGCTTCAAATTGAATCTAAAAGTAGAAAGCTGCACGCACACTATCCAATGCAAGTTGATGGAGTTTTTTATTTATGATAGAAATCAAGCCAAAAAAGAACACGAATAAATAAAAAACTGAAGCCGAAATCTACTCTCATCACTCAATAATTAGTAATATTGGACCAGGAAGGGCTCAATCAAGCAATCAAAGAGTGAAATAATCTCTAATGCTATTATGTAATGCATGGGAAATTATGATTAGTAATTGCAATGGCTAAGAGAGAGAGGGCCAATGCAATCTATTATAGTGAGAGTGCCTTGTTGAGATGTAGAGAGAAAGAGAGAGAGACGAGACAAGAGACACACCATATACACTCCCAAAGACTGATTCATATTGAGGACAAGATACAAATATATAGGTGAGACCAAGTTCAGTAGAGTGAGCCATATATAGCTCCAACACCCCCACTCAAACAAAGGTCTCTAGCTTTGGATGAAAAAACCCTTGGGGAGTTCAAGGGAAAAACCCAAGCCCCTATACAATGTGAAATATGAACCAGCGATGATGATGTGAAAGTGAATTGTGCATCTATGTACAAATATTCAAGTGACTTAGATATCACAAGGTGAAAATGTGGAGTGTGCATAGTGCATGGTACCTAAAAGATTACAATGTCATATGTACAAAGCTATTACAATAGAAAAGAAGCTAATCTAGAAAGAGTGAGGCCGAAGCAACTCCAAGCTCCGAGCGCAAGAGGATGAAACGTGACTCATTGAGGCCTTTGGTCAAAATGTCTACAATCATCTGGTCACTTGGACAGTGTTCAACCATAATGGTTCCCTTGCGTACTTCATACTTGACATAATGATAATGGATAGCAATGTGCTTTGACTTATTATGTTGAGCATAGTCTTTTGCAAGACTAATAGCACTTTGGTTGTCACACCGCAAGGGTGTGCTAGAAAGAGGAGAGTGACCAATATCAACCAGCATTTGTCGAATCCAAATCAACTCACGAGCTGCAAGTGATGCCGCAACATATTCTGACTCAGTCGTAGAAACTGCAACACAACGTTGTTTCTTGCTGGTCCAAGAAACAAGACAACCATTTATAAAGAAGCAATTTTCACTAGTAGATTGCATAGATAAATGTGAGCTTGCCCACTCTACATCTGTGTAACCCAAAAGAGAAAGAGATTTCATAGAATCCGATGTGAGTTGTTGTCGATAGACTAAACCAAAATCTGTAGTGCCTTTCAAGTATTTCAATACACGCTTTGCGGCAGACCAATGCTTAAGAGAAGTACATGCAAGATGTTGTCCAAGATAGTTAGCAGCAAACAGAATATAAGGACGAGTGTTCATGCAAACAAACTGAAGACATCCAATCAAGTTAGCATAAGGTTGATTTGTGACAAGTTGACCGCCACTGTCAGAAGTATTCTTCGTAGAGCTTGCAAGACAAGGTGTGTTGGCTGAATGTGCAGATTCCATACCAAATTCTTGAATAGTATCTGCAATAAACTTTGACTATCGAACGAATAAAATACCTTTTGTACGGTTTTGTTGGATTTGAATGCCAAGACAAGAGTGAATCTCTCTAAGATCCACCATATCGAATGCAGAAGACAATAACTTTTTCACTTGCTAAAGAAATCCCAAATCATTGGAAACAAGGATGGTATCATCCACATAAAGAGCAAGAATCACAAAACTACTACCTTGGCGTTTTATGTATAAGTTGGGGTCTGACGAGCAAGAGATGAATCCTTTAGAGGTGAGAAAAAGATCAAATTTTGTATACCAGGCTCGCGAAGCTTGTTTGAGACCATATAGTGCCTTATGGAGTTGAGCAACAAGGTCTTCTTTACGTGGAATAACAAACCCTTCTGGTTGTTCCATATAAATTTCCTCTTCCAAGTCACCATTAAGAAAAGCAGTTCGCGCATCCATTTGATGAGCTTCTAAATCAAATTGAACAATAAATGCCAATAAAACTCGAACACTTGTAATGCGAACAACTGGTGAAAAAGTCTCTTGATAATCAACACCAGCTACTTGGGAGTAACCTTTTGCAACTAAACGCGCCTTGAACTTGTCAGAAGATCCATCTGCTTTTACTTTTGTCTTATACACACACTTACATTTAATAGCTGTACGACCAGGAGGTAATTCAGTTAGTATCCATGTACCTTTAGAGATAAGAGAATCGTAGTCTGCTTCCATAGCCTCTTGCCATTGATCCTTTTGTGGTGAAGAGATAGCTTCATCATAAGTAATGGGATCTTCAGAAGTAAAAAAAGCATTATCAGCAATATCGTCATCATAAACATGACATGAGCCATGTTCAAAATCAATAGGCAGATCAACAAAAATATCAATATCATCATTGGCAACATTTGGAATGGATAGTTGTGAAGAGGAAAGTTTCTCTATAGGAAGAATTTCATCTTCTAAAACAAATGGAAAAGCCTGAAGTAATGATTTAGTATCATCAGAATTATCCATGGACCATGAGCCTCCCATAAGCTGTTCGTTAAAAGTAGCATCACGATTCACAATTACTTTCTTGGAGGAAGGGTCATAGAATTTTTGGCCTTTGGAAGTGTCACAATATCCAATAAAAATAACTTTAAGACCAGGAGCATCAAGCTTTGTTCGTGTTTCTTTGGGAACATGAATATAAGAAATACATCCAAAGGTTCGAAAATGAGATACAGAAGGAATGTCACCTGTCCATGCTGTGATGGGTATCTTACCAGAGGGTGCAGTAGTAGGAAGATGATTCTGAATAAATGTTGCTGTCAAAGTAACTTCAGCCCAGAAAACACGAGATAAGCCAGAATGAATCAGCATACATCTTACAGCATTGAGAATAGTGCGATTCTTTCGTTCAACAAACACCATTCTGTTGAGGCGAATATGGAATAGTGTGATCATGATGAATTCCACGGTCAGCACAGTAACTCACAAACTCTCGAGTAACATATTCGCCTCCATTGTCACTACGAAGCTTCTTAAGGCGACGACCAGTTTGAAGTTCCGCAGCCTTGTGGAATTGTTTGAAAACAGATAAGGCTTCAGATTTTTGTCTAAGTAGAAATACAGTCGTATACCTTGAGAAATCATCAATGAAAGTAATGAAGTAGCGATATTGTGATCTCGAAGAAGGTAGAGGTCCACATATATCAGTATGAACAAGATCCAATATGTCATGAGAATGAGTTGTATTTGAAAGAGGAAAGGGTTTACGATTATGTTTCCCAAGAGCACAAAATTCACAAATTCCCATATGGGGATGGTCTTTAAGATTCGAGTGGAAGAAGATAAGGTACCAAGATATAAGTCTCCAATACCCTTTACTTGACAAGTTGTATCACCAGCAAGATAGACAACACGTTGAAATGGCAGTGGATGATAGTTATGGAGCCACTTAGACTGATATGTCATATTTCTTGTAGCACTAGAATCGACAATAAAAAGTGATCCATCACGTATATGAAGTATTCTGTCTGGAGCAACTGAACATAGGACGCAACTTGTTTCTGGTACAATGATGTTTCGATGTTCAGTAGCATATGCTCTATTCCGATCTGTGTCTAATCGACGCTTATAGCACAAATGAGTGGGATGATCAGATTGTCCACAATATTCACAAGAAGAAGAATAAGAGTCTCTAGATAAACGTGGTTGTTTTGTGGTAATATTGTGTTCTTCATCATATTGACGTGCCCAACAATCATC
Source organism: Adiantum capillus-veneris (assembly GCF_014529385.1). NCBI lineage: Eukaryota > Viridiplantae > Streptophyta > Polypodiopsida > Polypodiales > Pteridaceae > Adiantum > Adiantum capillus-veneris. Next base: position 44,153,143 of record NC_140959.1, on the reverse strand, counting down.
TTCAGTATGGCCATTTCTGTTGCAATAAGAACATTGCTTATTAGGAAATTTGAGGCGAGAGAAAATATTACCGCGACGGCCACCTCTGTGGTTTCCTCGTTGAAATGGACGCCTTCGAGCATAAAAAGCACGTTCCATCTATTGTGACTCAGTCTCCTCTTGTGAAATCATAGTTGTATCGTGACAATCATTCCGACGTTCTTGACGTTGAGAGTATTCAATTAAAGACATGCAAGCTTGGTCGAAATCAAGACCATCTTTATTAGAGAGAATAGTAACAATGTTATCATAAGAAGAGTCCTTCACTGTATCAAGGAGAAGTGTAATCAATTGCTTTTGTGGAACAGGATCACCAGCAGCAGCAAGTTGATTAATAATAGATTTGAAAGACTCAATATGTCCTATCATGGAAGCACCAACTTCATATTGTAACTTGTTAAGCAACCCTCTCAAATAAAGTATTTCTGTAATAGATTTCTTCTGAAAGTTTGCAATAAGGTACTTCCATATGTCGTGGGAAGTAGGCAGTTCATACATATCAAGCAAAAGGGAATCAGTAAGAGCAAAAAGAATATACCGACGAGCTGCTTTATCACGTCGTTGCCAATCCGTATAGGCAACATTCCAATCTTCAAATATAGGTCCTTCAGTGATAAGCACGTTATCATTATCCGTATCAACAGGTTGAGGCGGACAAACACGATTTCCAAGAACAACATCGGAGAGTTCATCACCTTCAAGAATTAACAACATCTTTGCTTTCCAGCCTGGAAATCCTTGACCTTGGAAAGGAGGAACAGAACGCTGGCCAGAAGGAATGCCGTTGAAGAGAATATTCATAGCCATATCTTGTTGCGAGAAGACGTATAAGATAAGATCGTAGAATCTGCACACCATATATGGTGAAGGCCGCAATTGAGAATGAGAGAGATATGAGAATTGCGTTCTGTCAACGATAAACATAAGAAGGATGCTCAAGGAACGTCCAAAGATGTGAGAGACGTCACCCAAAAAAGGCAAGGTAAAGGAGACGTTAATAATAAAGGAGTCCTCAAAATAGAGTGGCGTGAGACGCAAGATTGACGGCCACAATACGAATAGCAAAAAGCTAAATCTTCTCGAAAAAGTTAACGCCAAAATAAGAAAAATGATCGCGGACGCTTCACGAAGAAGTAGGACGAAGAAAGCTGCGTCAAGCTCTATTGGAGTAAAAACAACATAACTTTCTGCTGCGAACTCCGATTGACGCAAACCTAGAACTCAAATCGAAGAGCTCGAGGAGACGAACAAGTTTTGGGCAGAACAGCAAGAAAAATTGATATGAAGTTCAGGGTGTCATTCACAAGAAAACGTAATCAACGATTAGATTGATTACAAATAAACGCCACATAAAACACTAATCATATTCTTCTTAACACAAAATAACCACACTTAACAAGAATCAACGCTCAAAAATTAAATTTGTAACAATTTTGAATCTTACATGCGAATCGCATACACATACTGTTGTCATTGTTAGAAGTATTCTTCGTAGAGCTCGCAAGACAAGGTGTGTTGGCTGAATCTGCAGATTCCATACCAAATTTTTGAATAGTATCTGCAATAAACTTTGACTGTCGAAGGAATAAAATACCTTTTGTAGGGTTCCGTTGGATTTGAATGCCAAGACAAGAGTGAATATCTCCAAGATCCACCATATCGAATGCAGAAGACAATAACTTTTTCACTTGCTGAAGAAATCCCAAATCATTGGAAACAAGGATGGTGTCATCCACATAAAGAGCAAGAATCACAAAACTGCTACCTTGGCGTTTTATGTATAAGTTGGGGTCTGACGAGCAAGAGATGAATCCTTTAGAGGTGAGAAAAAGATCAAATTTTGTATACCAGGCTCGCGAAGCTTGTTTGAGACCATATAGTACCTTATGGAGTTGAGCAACAACGTCTTCTTCACCTGGAATAACAAACCCTTCCGGTTGTTCCATATAAATTTCGTCTTTCAAGTCACCATTAAGAAAAGCAGTTCGCGCATCCATTTGATGAGCTTCTAAATCAAATTGAACAGCAAATGCCAATAAAACTCGAACACTTGTAATGCGAACAACTGGTGAAAAAGTCTCTTGATAATCAACACCAGCTACTTGGGAGTAACCTTTTGCAACTAAACGCGCCTTGAACTTGTCAAAAGATCCATCTGATTTTACTTTTGTTTGATACACCCACTTACATCTAATAGCTGTACGACCAGGAGGTAATTCAGTTAGTCTCCATGTACCTTTAGAGATAAGAGAATGGTACTCTGCTTACATAGCCTCTTGCCATTGATCCTTTTGTGGTGAAGAGATAGCTTCATCATAAGTAATGGGATCTTCAGAAGTACAAAAAGCATTATCAGCAATATCGTCATCATAAACATGACATGAGCCATGTTCAAAATCAATAGGCAGATCAACAAAAATATCAATATCATCATTGGCAACATTTGGAATGGATAGTTTTGAAGAGGAAAGTTTCTCTATAGGAAGAGTTTCATCTTCTGAAAGAAATGGAAAAGCCTGAAGCAATGATTTAGTATCATCAGAATCATCCATGGACCATGAGCCTCCCATAAGCTGTTCGTTAAAAGTAGCATCACGATTCACAATTACTTTCTTGGAGGAAGGGTCATAGAATTTGTGGCCTTTGGAAGTGTCATAATATCCAATAAAAATAACTTTAAGACCAGGAGCATCAAGCTTTGTTCGTGTTTCTTTGGGAACATGAATATAAGAAATACATCCAAAGGTTCGAAAATGAGATACAGAAGGAATGTCGCCTGTCCATGCTGTGATGGGTATCTTACCAGAGGGTGCAGTAGTAGAAAGATGATTCTGAATAAATGTTGTTGTCAAAGTAACTTCAGCCCAGAAAACACGAGATAAGCCAGAATGAATCAGCATACATCTTACAGCATTGAGAATAGTGCGATACTTTCGTTCAACAAACACCATTCTGTTGAGGCGAATATGGAATAGTGTGATCATGATGAATTCCACGGTCAGCACAGTAACTCACAAACTCTCGAGAAACATATTCGCCTCTATTGTCACTACGAAGCTTCTTAAGGCGACGACTAGTTTGAAGTTCCGCAGCCTTGTGGAATTGTTTGAAAACAGATAAGGCTTCAGATTTTTGTCTAAGTAGAAATGCCGTCGTATACCTTGAGAAATCATCAATGAAAGTAATGAAGTAGCGATATTGTGATCTCGAAGAAGGTAGAGGTCCACATATATCAGTATGAACAAGATCCAATATGTCATGAGAATGAGTTGTATTTGAAAGAGGAAAGGGTTTACGATTGTGTTTCCCAAGAGCACAAAATTCACAAATTCCCATATGGGGATGGGCTTTAAGATTCGAGTGGAAGAAGATAAGGTACCAAGATATAAGTCTCCAATACCCTTTACTTGACAAGTTGTATCACCAGCAAGATAGACAACACGTTGAACTGGCAGTGGATGATAGTTATGGAGCCACTTAGACTGATATGTCATATTTCTTGTAGCACTAGAATCGAGAAATAAAAAGTGATCCATCACGTATATGAAGTATTCTGTCTGGAGCAACTGAACATAGGACGCAACTTGTTTCTGGTACAATGATGTTTCGATGTTCAGTAGCATATGCTCTATTCCGATCTGTGTCTAATCGACGCTTATAGCACAAATGAGTGGGATGATCAGATCGTCCACAATATTCACAAGAAGAAGAATAAGAGTCTCTAGATAAACGTGGTTGTTTTGTGGTAATATTGTGTTCTTCATCATATTGACGTGCCCAACAATCATCTTTAGTATGGCCATTTCTATTGCAATAAGAACAGTGCTTATTAGCAAATTTGAGGCGAGAGGAAATATTACCGCGATGGCCACCTCTGTGGTTTCCTCGTTGAAATGGACGCCTTCGAGCATAAAAAACACGTTCCATCTATTGTGACTCAGTCTCCCCTTGTGAAATCATAGCTGTATCGTGACCATCATTCCGACGTTCTTGACGTTGAGAGTATTCAATTAAAGACATGCAAGCTTGGTCGAAATCAAGACCATCTTTATTAGAGAGAATAGTAACAATGTTATCATAAGAAGAGTCCTTCACTGTATCAAGCAGAAGTGTAATCAATTGCTTTTGTGGAAGAGGATCACCTGCAGCAGCAAGTTGATTAATAATAGATTTGAAAGACTCAATATGTCCTGTCATGGAAGCACCAACTTCATAGTGTAACTTGTTAAGCAACCCTCTCAAATAAAGTATTTCTGTAATAGATTTCTTCTAAAAGTTTGCAATAAGGTACTTCCACACGTTGTGGGAAGTAGGCAGTTCATACATATCAAGCAAAAGGGAATCAGTAAGAGCAAAAAGAATATACCGACGAGCTGCTTTATCACGTCATTGCCAATCCGTATAGGAAACATTCCAATCTTCAAATATAGGTCCTTCAGTGATAAGCACGTTATCATTATCCGTATCAACGGGTTGAGGCGGACAAACACGATTTCCAAGAACAACATCGGAGAGTTCATCACCTTCAAGAATTAACAACATCTTTGCTTTCCAGCCTGGAAATCCTTGACCTTGGAAAGGAGGAACAGAACGCTGGCCAGAAGGAATGCCGTTGAAGAGAATATTCATAGCCATATCTTGTTGCGAGAAGACGTATAAGATAAGATCGTAGAATGTGCACACCATATATGGTGAAGGCCGCAATTGAGAATGAGAGAGATATGAGTACCGCGTTCTGTCAACGATAAACGTAAGAAGGATGCTGAAGGAACGTCCAAAGATGTGAGAGACGTCACCCAAAAAAGCAAGGTAAAGGAGACGTTAATAATAAACGAGTCCTCAAAATAGAGTGGCGTGAGACGCAAGATTGACGGCCACAATACGAATAGCAAAAAGCTAAATCTTCTCGAAAAAGTTAACGCCAAAAAAGAAAAATGATCGCGGACGCTTCACGAAGAAGTAGGACGAAGAAAGCTGCGTCAAGCTCTATTGGAGTAAAAACAACATAACTTTCTGCTGCGAACTCCGATTGACGCAAACCTAGAACTCAAATCGAAGAGCTCGAGGACACGAACAAGTTTTGGGCAGAACAGCAAGAAAAATTGATATGAAGTTCAGGGTGTCATTCACAAGAAAACGTAATCAACGATTAGATTGATTACAAATAAACGCCACATAAAACACTAATCATATTCTTCTTAACACAAAACAACCACACTTAACAAGAATCAACGCTCAAAAATTAAATTTGTAACAATTTTGAATCTTACATGCGAATCGCATACACATACTGTTGTCATTGTTAGAAGTATTCTTCGTAGAGCTCGCAAGACAAGGTGTGTTGGCTGAATGTGCAGATTCCATACCAAATTTTTGAATAGTATCTGCAATAAACTTTGACTGTCGAAGGAATAAAATACCTTTTGTACGGTTCCGGTGGATTTGAATGCCAACACAAGAGTGAATCTCTCAAGGATCCACCATATCGAATGTAGAAGACAATAACTTTTTCACTTGCTGAAGAAATCCCAAATCATTGGAAACAAGGATGGTATCATCCACATAAAGAGCAAGAATCACAAAACTGCTACCTTGGCGTTTTATGTATAAGTTGGGGTCTGACGAGCAAGAGATGAATCCTTTAGAGGTGAGAAAAAGATCAAATTTTGTATACCAGGCTCGCGAAGCTTGTTTGAGACCATATAGTACCTTATGGAGTTTGTTGAGCTTATATGTGAAGCTACTCAATATATGGCTTCTCTATATATGGCACCCACGTCCCCTCTATATATACATCAGCTCATGTGTGTATTCTACACACTTTGGGGTTCTACTTCTATGCTCTCTCCTTCTCTCTCAACATGGTATCAGAGCAGTACGTTTTTGTTTTCAATTTTTCTCCTGATAAAAATCGATTTTGCAGAAACTACCCGCGTTAGGGATTGGAATCGATGTGGTCTACAACTTTGCAGAAGGAAGTTTTTTCAAATTCTGCACCGATTTTGAGTTATCGTTCACGGACTGCGTACATACCTGAAAAACAGCTTTCGCGTTTTGTTTTTGATTTTTGTGCTAATTAGAAACGATTTTGCAGAAGAAAGTGTTTTCAAATTCTGCACGGATTTTGAGTTATCGTTCGCGGACTGCGTATATACCTGAAAAGCAACTTTTGCTTTTTGTTTTTTGATTTTTCTGCTAATTGAAAACGATTTTGCAGAAACTACGCGCAAGAGAGAGACCGGAATCGATGTGGTCTACAACTTTACAGAAGAAAGTGTTTTCAAATTCTGCACGGATTTTGAGTTATCGTTCGCGGACTGCGTATATACCTGAAAAGCAACTTTTTCTTTTTGTTTTTTGTTTTTTCTGCTAATTGAAAACAATTTTGCAGAAACTACGCGCAAGAGAGACCGGAATCGATGTGGTCTACAACTTTGCAGAAGGAAGTGTTTTCAAATTCTGCACCGATTTTGAGTTATCGTTCGCGGACTGCGTACATATCTGAAAAGCAATTTTCGTTTTTTGTTTTTGATTTTTCTGCTTATTGAAAACAATTTTGCAGAAACTACTCGCGAGAAAGACTGGAATCGATGTGGTCTACAACTTTGCAGAAGGAAGTGTTTTCAAATTCTGCACCGATTTTGAGTTATCATTCGCGGACTGCGTACATACCTAAAAAGCAATTTCCGTTTTTTGTTTTTTATTTTTCTGCTTATTGAAAACAATTTTGCAGAAACTACCCGCGTGAGAGACCGGAATCGATGTGTTCTACAACTTTGCAGAAGAAACTACCCGCGTTGGGGATTGGAATCGATGTGGTCTATAACTTTGCAGAAGAAAGTTTCTCTAAATTCTGCACCGATTTTGGGTTATCGTCTCGGACTGCGAATATGTTTGAAAATCAAAATTTTACTTTTTGCTTTTGATTTTTCTCATAATTGAAAACTTCTCAATTATATTTTTCTTCATCAATCATATATTTGTTACTGACGTAACTTTGCTGCAGAAGCCAGTTACACATCGTTCCGATTCAGTCGAGCCGTTGATGATCGTCCAAATTCTATCGAGCTACTGTTGGTACATGATCTTTTGTTATATGATATACTCGTTCATTGATTCTCGTATAATTATTCTTTTAGAGATATAGTTTACGTCGTTTTATTGATAATTTATCATTGATACAATAGTGATTTTGATGGTACCATGATGATGTTTTGTTAATACTTTGGTCATGGTGATTTTCGTTGATACCATGATGATATGTCATTGATACCATGGTTATTCTCGGTGGTGCCATGATGATATTTCGTTGATACCATGGTTATTCTCGGTGATTCCATGATGATATTTCGTTGATTCCATGGTGATTTTTGTTGATACCATGATGATGTTTTGTTGATACCATGGTTATTCTCGGTGACACCATGATATTGTTTCGTTGATACCATGGTTATTCTTGGTGATGCCATGATGATGTTTCGTTGATACCATGGTTATTCTCGGTGATGCCATGATGTTGTTTCGTTGATACAATGATTATTCTCGGTGATATCATGATGCTTTTCGTTGATACCATGATCATTTATTCATTTTTATTGAGATAATGAAGATATTTTGTTAATACTTTGATGGTATTCATTGATCACTACATTGATAAATGTTGTTTTATGTAGTATATACACATATCATTTGTATCACGTAATCACACATTTTGTACTTTTACGTTTATACTTTATGTACCATATGTTGTCGTGCGTATATATGTCGTCAAAAGAGTGGCGTCGCGAACCATCTCTTATGGCATTGTGAACGTAATTATTTCATTAACGATGCTAATAATTTTCATGACATGTTTTTTTTTTGGAGTCTATGATCTATGTAGGATTGATCAAAGAATTGATTTTATGAAGACAAACTTGGTGACAATAAAAGATTTATGAAGATATGTTTGGTGATGCCATATTGATGACAACATGAAGACATGTTTGGTGATGCGATATTGATGACAAGCTACACAGTAGATTCACGGAGACACTTTTGATTACAAGCTAATCGATAGCTTTTACACCTCTTTATTGAACCTTTGTATTCATTATTGTATTTGATAGGAGTAATGTAACTCCTCATAAAATAACATTCATTGTAAAAGGAGTGATGTAGCTCCTCGTAAACATTTGTATATTCAATGATTTTTATAATATAACGGTGGGTGTATATAGAGCTGTGGGTTTTTCCCTTGATCCCCCAAGGGTTTTTTCATCCACAGTTAGGGACCCTTATTTGAGTGGGGGTGTTGAGCTTATATGTGAAGCTACTCAATATATGGCTTCTCTATATATTGCACCCAGGTCCCCTCTATATATACATCATCTCATGTGTGTATTCTACACACTTTGGGGTTCTACTTCTGTGCTCTCTCCTTCTCTCTCAACAGAGTTGAGCAACAACGTCTTCTTCACCTGGAATAACAAACCCTTCCGGTTGTTCCATATAAATTTCGTCTTTCAAGTCACCATTAAGAAAAGCAGTTCGCGCATCCATTTGATGAGCTTCTAAATCAAATTGAACAGCAAATGCCAATAAAACTCGAACACTTGTAATGCGAACAACTGGTGAAAAAGTCTCTTGATAATCAACACCAGCTACTTGGGAGTAACCTTTTGCAACTAAACGCGCCTTGAACTTGTCAAAAGATCCATCTGATTTTACTTTTGTTTGATACACCCACTTACATCTAATAGCTGTACGACCAGGAGGTAATTCAGTTAGTCTCCATGTACCTTTAGAGATAAGAGAATGGTACTCTGCTTACATAGCCTCTTGCCATTGATCCTTTTGTGGTGAAGAGATAGCTTCATCATAAGTAATGGGATCTTCAGAAGTACAAAAAGCATTATCAGCAATATCGTCATCATAAACATGACATGAGCCATGTTCAAAATCAATAGGCAGATCAACAAAAATATCAATATCATCATTGGCAACATTTGGAATGGATAGTTTTGAAGAGGAAAGTTTCTCTATAGGAAGAGTTTCATCTTCTGAAAGAAATGGAAAAGCCTGAAGCAATGATTTAGTATCATCAGAATCATCCATGGACCATGAGCCTCCCATAAGCTGTTCGTTAAAAGTAGCATCACGATTCACAATTACTTTCTTGGAGGAAGGGTCATAGAATTTGTGGCCTTTGGAAGTGTCATAATATCCAATAAAAATAACTTTAAGACCAGGAGCATCAAGCTTTGTTCGTGTTTCTTTGGGAACATGAATATAAGAAATACATCCAAAGGTTGGAAAATGAGATACAGAAGGAATGTCGCCTGTCCATGCTGTGATGGGTATCTTACCAGAGGGTGCAGTAGTAGGAAGATGATTCTGAATAAATGTTGCTGTCAAAGTAACTTCAGCCCAGAAAACACGAGATAAGCTAGAATGAATCAGCATACATCTTACAGCATTGAGAATAGTGCAATTCTTTCGTTCAACAAACACCATTCTGTTGAGGTGAATATGGAATAGTGTGATCATGATGAATTCCACGGTCAGCACAGTAACTCACAAACTCTCGAGAAACATATTCGCCTCCATTGTCACTACGAAGCTTCTTAAGGCGACGACCAGTTTGAAGTTCCGCAGCCTTGTGGAATTGTTTGAAAACAGATAAGGCTTCAGATTTTTGTCTAAGTAGAAATACAGTCGTATACCTTGAGAAATCATCAATGAAAGTAATGAAGTAGCGATATTGTGATCTGGAAGAAGGTAGAGGTCCACATATATCAGTATGAACAAGATCCAATATGTCATGAGAATGAGTTGTATTTGAAAGAGGAAAGGGTTTATGACTGTGTTTCCCAAGAGCACAAAATTCACAAATTCCCATATGGGGATGGGCTTTAAGATTCGAGTGGAAGAAGATAAGGTACCAAGATATAAGTCTCCAATACCCTTTACTTGACAAGTTGTATCACCAGCAAGATAAACAACACGTTGAACTGGCAGTGGATGATAGTTATGGAGCCACTTAGACTGATATGTCATATTTCTTGTAGCACTAGAATCGACAATAAAAAGTGATCCATCACGTATATGAAGTATTCTGTCTGGAGCAACTGAACATAGGACGCAACTTGTTTCTGGTACAATGATGTTTCGATGTTCAGTAGCATATGCTCTATTCCGATCTGTGTCTAATCGACGCTTATAGCACAAATGAGTGGGATGATCAGATCGTCCACAATATTCACAAGAAGAAGAATAAGAGTCTCTAGATAAACGTGGTTGTTTTGTGGTAATATTGTGTTTTTCATCATATTGACGTGCCCAACAATCATCGTCAGTATGGCCATTTCTGTTGCAATAAGAACATTGCTTATTAGCAAATTTGAGGCGAGAGGAAATATTACCGCGACGGCCACCTCTGTGGTTTCCTCGTTGAAATGGACGCCTTCGAGCACAAAAAACACGTTCCATCTATTGTGACTCAGTCTCCTCTTGTGAAATCATAGCTGTATCGTGACCATCATTCCGACGTTCTTGACGTTGAGAGTATTCAATATAAGACATGCAAGCTTGGTCGAAATCAAGACCATCTTTATTAGAGAGAATAGTAACAATGTTATCATAAGAAGAGTCCTTCACTGTATCAAGGAGAAGTGTAATCAATTGCTTTTGTGGAACAGGATCACCGGCAGCAGCAAGTTGATTAATAATAGATTTGAAAGACTCAATATGTCCTGTCATGGAAGCACCAACTTCATAGTGTAACTTGTTAGGCAACCCTCTCAAATAAAGTATTTCTGTAATAGATTTCTTCTAAAAGTTTGCAATAAGGTACTTCCATACGTCGTGGGAAGTAGGCAGTTCATACATATCAAGCAAAAGGGAATCAGTAAGAGAAAAAAGAATATACCGACGAGCTGCTTTATCACGTCGTTGCCAATCCGTATAGGAAACATTCCAATCTTCAAATATAGGTCCTTCAGTGATAAGCACGTTATCATTATCCGTATCAACAGGTTGAGGCGGACAAACACGATTTCCAAGAACAACATCGGAGAGTTCATCACCTTCAAGAATTAACAACATCTTTGCTTTCCAGCCTGGAAATCCTTGACCTTGGAAAGGAGGAACAGAACGCTGGCCAGAAGGAATGCCGTTGAAGAGAATATTCATAGCCATATCTTGTTGCGAGAAGACGTATAAGATAAGATTGTAGAATCTGCACACCATATATGGTGAAGGCCGCAATTGAGAATGAGAGAGATATGAGTACTGCGTTCTGTCAACGATAAACGTAAGAAGGATGCTGAAGGAACGTCCAAAGATGTGAGAGACGTCACCCAAAAAAGGCAAGGTAAAGGAGACGTTAATAATAAACGAGTCCTCAAAATAGAGTGGCGTGAGACGCAAGATTGACAGCCACAATACGAATAGCAAAAAGCTAAATCTTCTCAAAAAAGTTAACGCCAAAATAAGAAAAACGATCGCGGACGCTTCACGAAGAAGTAGGATGAAGAAAGCTGCGTTAACCTCTATTGCAGTAAAAACAACATAACTTTCTTCTGCGAACTCCGATTGACGCAAACCTAGAACTCAAATCGAAGAGCTCGAGGAGACGAACAAGTTTTGGGCAGAACAGCAAGAAAAATTGATATGAAGTTCAGGGTGTCATTCACAAGAAAACGTAATCAACGATTAGATTGATTAGAAATAAATGCCACATAAAACAATAGTCATATTCTTCTTAACACAAAACAACCACACTTAACAAGAATCAATGCTCAAAAATAAAATTTGTAACAATTTTGAATCTTACATGCGAACCGCATACACATACTGTTGTCATTGTTAGAAGTATTCTTCGTAGAGCTCGCAAGACAAGGTGTGTTGGCTGAATGTGCAGATTCCATACCAAATTTTTGAATAGTATCTGCAATAAACTTTGACTGTCGAAGGAATAAAATACCTTTTGTATGGTTCCGTTGGATTTGAATGCCAAGACAAGAGTGAATCTCTCAAGGATCCACCATATCGAATGCAGAAGACAATAACTTTTTAACTTGCTGAAGAAATCCCAAATCATTGGAAACAAGGATGGTATCATCCACATAAAGAGCAAGAATCACAAAACTGCTACCTTGGCGTTTTATGTATATGTTGGGGTCTGACGAGCAAGAGATGAATCCTTTAGAGGTGAGAAAAAGATCAAATTTTGTATACCAGGCTCGCGAAGCTTGTTTGAGACCATATAGTACCTTATGGAGTTGAGCAACAAGGTCTTCTTCACCTGGAATAACAAACCCTTCTGGTTGTTCCATATAAATTTCCTCTTCCAAGTCACCATTAAGAAAAGCAGTTCGCACATCCATTTGATGAGCTTCGAAATCAAATTGAACAGCAAATGCCAATAAAACTCCAACACTTGTAATGCGAACAACTGGTGAAAAAGTATCTTGATAATCAACACCAGCTACTTGGGAGTAACCTTTTGCAACTAAACGCGCCTTGAACTTGTCAAAAGATCCATATGATTTTACTTTTGTCTTATACACCCACTTACATTTAATAGCTGTACGACCAGGAGGTAATTCAATTACTCTCCATGTACCTTTAGAGATAAGAGAATGGTACTCTGCTTCCATAGCCTCTTGCCATTGATCCTTTTGTGGTGAAGAGATAGCTTCATCATAAGTAATGGGATCTTCAGAAGTACAAAAAGCATTATCAGCAATATCGTCATCATAAACATGACATGAGCCATGTTCAAAATCAATAGGCAGATCAACAAAAATATCAATATCATCATTGGCAACATTTGGAATGGATAGTTTTGAAGAGGAAAGTTTCTCTATAGGAAGAGATTCATCTTCTGAAAGAAATGGAAATGCCTGAAGCAATGATTTAGTATCATCAGAATCATCCATGGACCATGACCCTTCCATAAGCTGTTCGTTAAAAGTAGCATCACGATTCACAATTACTTTCTTGGAGGAAGGGTCATAGAATTTGTGGCCTTTGGAAGTGTCATAATATCCAATAAAAATAACTTTAAGACCAGGAGCATCAAGCTTTGTTCGTGTTTCTTTGGGAACATGAATATAAGAAATACATCCAAAGGTTGGAAAATGAGATACAGAAGGAATGTCGCCTGTCCATGCTGTGATGGGTATCTTACCAGAGGGTGCAGTAGTAGGAAGATGATTCTGAATAAATGTTGGTGTCAAAGTAACTTCAGCCCAGAAAATACGAGATAAGCCAGAATGAATCAGCATACATCTTACAACATTGAGAATAGTGCGATTCTTTCATTCAACAAACACCATTCTGTAGAGGCGAATATGGAATAGTGTGATCATGATGAATTCCACGGTCAGCACAGTAACTCACAAACTCTTGAGAAACATATTCGCCTCCATTGTCACTACGAAGCTTCTTAAGGCGGCGACCAGTTTGAAGTTCCGCAGCCTTGTGGAATTGTTTGAAAACAGATAAGGCTTCATATTTTTGTCTAAGTAGAAATACAGTCGTATACCTTGAGAAATCATCAATGAAAGTAATGAAGTAGCGATATTGTGATCTCGAAGAAGGTAGAGGTCCACATATATCAGTATGAACAAGATCCAATATGTCATGAGAATGAGTTGTATTTGAAAGAGGAAAGGGTTTACGATTGTGTTTCCCAAGAGCACAAAATTCACAAATTCCCATATGGGGATGGGCTTTAAGATTCGAGTGGAAGAAGATAAGGTACCAAGATATAAGTCTCCAATACCTTTTACTTGACAAGTTGTATCACCAGCAAGATAAACAACACGTTGAAATGGCAGTGGATGATAGTTATGGAGCCACTTAGACTGATATGTCATATTTCTTGTAGCACTAGAATCGACAATAAAAAGTGATCCATCACGTATATGAAGTATTCTGTCTGGAGCAACTGAACATAGGACGCAACTTGTTTCTGGTATAATGATGTTTCAATGTTCAGTAGCATATGCTCTATTCCGATCTATGTCTAATCGACGCTTATAGCACAAATGAGTGGGATGATCAGATCATCCACAATATTCACAAGAAGAAGAATAAGAGTCTCTAGATAAACGTGGTTGTTTTGTGGTAATATTGTGTTCTTCATCATATTGACGTGCCCAACAATCATCTTCAGTATGGCCATTTCTGTTGCAATAAGAACATTGCTTATTAGCAAATTTGAGGCGAGAGGAAATATTACCGCGACGGCCACCTCTGTGGTTTCCTCGTTGAAATGGACGCCTTCGAGCACAAAAAACACGTTCCATCTATTGTGACTCAGTCTCCTCTTGCGAAATCATAGCTGTATCGTGACCATCATTCCGACGTTCTTGACGTTGAGAGTATTCAATTAAAGACATGCAAGCTTGGTCGAAATCAAGACCATCTTTATTAGAGAGAATAGTAACAATGTTATCATAAGAAGAGTCCTTCACTGTATCAAGGAGAAGTGTAATCAATTGCTTTTGTGGAACAGGATCACCGGCAGCAGCAAGTTGATTAATAATAGATTTGAAAGACTCAATATGTCCTGTCATGAAAGCACCAACTTCATAGTGTAACTTGTTAAGCAACCCTCTCAAATAAAGTATTTCTGTAATAGATTTCTTCTGAAAGTTTGCAATAAGGTACTTCCATACGTCGTGGGAAGTAGGCAGTTCATACATATCAAGCAAAAGGGAATCAGTAAGAGCAAAAAGAATATACCGACGAGCTGCTTTATCACGTCGTTGCCAATCCGTATAGGCAACATTCCAATCTTCAAATATAGGTCCTTCAGTGATAAGCACGTTATCATTATCCGTATCAACGGGTTGAGGCGGACAAACACGATTTCCAAGAACAACATCGGAGAGTTCATCACCTTCAAGAATTAACAACATCTTTGCTTTCCAGCCTGGAAATCCTTGACCTTGGAAAGGAGGAACAGAACGCTGGCCAGAAGGAATGCCGTTGAAGAGAATATTCATAGCCATATCTTGTTGCGAAAAGACGTATAAGATAAGATCGTAGAATACGCACACCATATATAGTGAAGGCCGCAATTGAGAATGAGAGAGATATGAGTACCACGTTCTGTCAACGATAAACGTAAGAAAGATGCTGAAGGAACGTCCAAAGATGTGAGAGACGTCACCCAAAAAGGCAAGGTAAAGGAGACGTTAATAATAAACGAGTCCTCAAAATAGAGTGGCGTGAGACGCAAGATTGACGGCCACAATACGAATAGCAAAAAGCTAAATCTTCTCGAAAAAGTTAACGCCAAAATAAGAAAAACGATCGCGGACGCTTCACGAAGAAGTAGGACGAAGAAAGCTGCGTCAAGCTCTATTGGAGTAAAAACAACATAACTTTCTGCTGAGAACTCCGATTGACACAAACCTAGAACTCAAATCGAAGAGTTTGAGGAGACGAACAAGTTTTGGGCAGAACAACAAGAAAAATTGATATGAAGTTCAGGGTGTCATTCACAAGAAAACGTAATCAACGATTAGATTGATTAGAAATAAATGCCACATAAAACACTAATCATATTCTTCTTAACACAAAACAACCACACTTAACAAGAATCAACGCTCACAAATAAAATTTGTAACAATTTTGAATCTTACATGTGAGCCGCATACACATACTGTTGTCATTGTTAGAAGTATTCTTCGTAGAGCTCGCAAGAGAAGGTGTGTTGGCTGAATGTGCAGATTCCATACCAAATTTTTGAATAGTATCTGCAATAAACTTTGACTGTCGAAGGAATAAAATACCTTTTGTACGGTTCCGTTGGATTTGAATGCCAAGACAAGAGTGAATCTCTCCAAGATCCACCATATCGAATGCAGAAGACAATAACTTTTTCACTTGCTGAAGAAATCCCAAATCATTGGAAATAAGGATGGTATCATCCACATAAAGAGCAAGAATCACAAAACTGCTACCTTGGCGTTTTATGTATAAGTTGGGGTCTGACGAGCAAAAGATGAATCCTTTAGAGGTGAGAAAAAGATCAAATTTTGTATACCAGGCTCGCGAAGCTTGTTTGAGACCATATAGTACCTTATGGAGTTGAGCAACAAGGTCTTCTTCACCTGGAATAACAAACCCTTCTGGTTGTTCCATATAAATTTTCTCTTCCAAGTCACCATTAAGAAAAGCAGTTCGCACATCCATTTGATGAGCTTCTAAATCAAATTGAACAGCAAATGCCAATAAAACTCCAACACTTGTAATGCGAACAACTGGTGAAAAAGTAGCTTGATAATCAACACCAGCTACTTGGGAGTAACCTTTTGCAACTAAACGCGCCTTGAACTTGTCAAAAGATCCATCTGATTTTACTTTTGTCTTATACACCCACTTACATTTAATAGATGTACGACCAGGAGGTAATTCAGTTAGTCTCCATGTACCTTTAGAGATAAGAGAATGGTACTCTGCTTCCATAGCCTCTTGCCATTGATCCTTTTGTGGTGAAGAGATAGCTTCATCATAAGTAATGGGATCTTCAGAAGTACAAAAAGCATTATCAGCAATATCGTCATCATAAACATGACATGAGCCATGTTCAAAATCAATAGGCAGATCAACAAAAATATCAATATCATCATTGGCAACATTTGGAATGGATAGTTTTGAAGAGAAAAGTTTCTCTATAGGAAGAGTTTCATCTTCTGAAAGAAATGGAAAAGCCTGAAGCAATGATTTAGTATCATCAGAATCATCCATGGACCATGAGCCTCCCATAAGCTGTTCGTTAAAAGTAGCATCACGATTCACAATTACTTTCTTGGAGGAAGGGTCATAGAATTTGTGGCCTTTGGAAGTGTCATAATATCCAATAAAAATAACTTTAAGACCAGGAGCATCAAGCTTTGTTCGTGTTTCTTTGGGAACATGAATATAAGAAATACATCCAAAGGTTGGAAAATGAGATACAGAAGGAATGTCGCCTGTCCATGCTGTGATGGGTATCTTACCAGAGGGTGCAGTAGTAGGAAGATGATTCTGAATAAATGTTGCTGTCAAAGTAACTTCAGCCCAGAAAACACGAGATAAGCTAGAATGAATCAGCATACATCTTACAGCATTGAGAATAGTGCAATTCTTTCGTTCAACAAACACCATTCTGTTGAGGCGAATATGGAATAGTGTGATCATGATGAATTCCACGGTCAACACAGTAACTCACAAACTCTCGAGAAACATATTCGCCTCCATTGTCACTACGAAGCTTCTTAAGGCGACGACCAGTTTGAAGTTCCGCAGCCTTGTGGAATTGTTTGAAAACAGATAAGGCTTCAGATTTTTGTCTAAGTAGAAATACAGTCGTATACCTTGAGAAATCATCAATGAAAGTAATGAAGTAGCGATATTGTGATCTGGAAGAAGGTAGAGGTCCACATATATCAGTATGAACAAGATCCAATATGTCATGAGAATGAGTTGTATTTGAAAGAGGAAAGGGTTTATGACTGTGTTTCCCAAGAGCACAAAATTCACAAATTCCCATATGGGGATGGGCTTTAAGATTCGAGTGGAAGAAGATAAGGTACCAAGATATAAGTCTCCAATACCCTTTACTTGACAAGTTGTATCACCAGCAAGATAAACAACACGTTGAACTGGCAGTGGATGATAGTTATGGAGCCACTTAGACTGATATGTCATATTTCTTGTAGCACTAGAATCGACAATAAAAAGTGATCCATCACGTATATGAAGTATTCTGTCTGGAGCAACTGAACATAGGACGCAACTTGTTTCTGGTACAATGATGTTTCGATGTTCAGTAGCATATGCTCTATTCCGATCTGTGTCTAATCGACGCTTATAGCACAAATGAGTGGGATGATCAGATCGTCCACAATATTCACAAGAAGAAGAATAAGAGTCTCTAGATAAACGTGGTTGTTTTGTGGTAATCTTGTGTTCTTCATCATATTGACGTGCCCAACAATCATCTTCAGTATGGCCATTTCTGTTGCAATAGGAACATTGCTTATTAGGAAATTTGAGGCGAGAGGAAATGTTACCGCGACGGCCACCTCTGTGGTTTCCTCGTTGAAATGGACGCCTTCGAGCATAAAAAACACGTTCCATCTATTGTGACTCAGTCTCCTCTTGTGAAATCATAGTTGTATTGTGACCATCATTCCGACGTTCTTGACGTTGAGAGTATTCAATTAAAGACATGCAAGCTTGGTCGAAATCAAGACCATCTTTATTAGAGAGAATAGTAACAATGTTATCATAAGAAGAGTCCTTCACTGTATCAAGGAGAAGTGTAATCAATTGCTTTTGTGGAACAGGATCACCGGCAGCAGCAAGTTGATTAATAATAGATTTGAAAGACTCAATATGTCCTGTCATGGAAGCACCAACTTCATAGTGTAACTTGTTAAGCAACCCTCTCAAATAAAGTATTTCTGTAATAGATTTCTTCTGAAAGTTTGCAATAAGGTACTTCCATACGTCGTGGGAAGTAGGCAGTTCATACATATCAAGCAAAAGGGAATCAGTAAGAGCAAAAAGAATATACCGACGAGCTGCTTTATCACGTCGTTGCCAATCCGTATAGGCAACATTCCAATCTTCAAATATAGGTCCTTCAGTGATAAGCACGTTATCATTATCCGTATCAACAGGTTGAGGCGGACAAACACGATTTCCAAGAACAACATCAGAGAGTTCATCACCTTCAAGAATTAACAACATCTTTGCTTTCCAGCCTGGAAATCCTTGACCTTGGAAAGGAGGAACAGAACGCTGGCCAGAAGGAATGCCGTTGAAGAGAATATTCATAAACATATCTTGTTGCGAGAAGACGTATAAGATAAGATCGTAGAATCTGCACACCATATATGGCGAAGGCCGCAATTGAGAATGAGAGAGATATGAGTACTGCGTTCTGTCAACGATAAACATAAGAAGGATGCTCAAGGAACGTCCAAAGTTGTGAGAGACGTCACCCAAAAAAGGCAAGGTAAAGGAGACGTTAATAATAAACGAGTCCTCAAAATAGAGTGGCATGAGACGCAAGATTGACGGCCACAATACGAATAGCAAAAAGCTAAATCTTCTCGAAAAAGTTAACGCCAAAATAAGAAAAACGATCGCGGACGCTTCACGAAGAAGTAGGACGAAGAAAGCTGCGTTAAGCTCTATTGCAGTAAAAACAACAAAACTTTCTGTTGCGAACTCCGATTGACGCAAACCTAGAACTCAAATCAAAGAGCTCGAGGAGACAAACAGGTTTTGTGTAGAACAGCAAGAAAAATTGATATGAAGTTCAGGGTGTCATTAACAAGAAAACGTAATCAACGATTAGATTGATTAGAAATAAACGCCACATAAAATACTAATCATATTCTTCTTAACACAAAACAACCACACTTAACAAGAATCAACACTCAAAAATAAAATTTGTAACAATTTTGAATCTTACATGCGAATCGCATACACATACTATTGTCACAATGAATTGAATTGGCGCGTGATCGTTACCGCTCTGATATCATGTTGAGATGTAGAGAGAACGAGAGAGAGACAAGACAAGAGACACACCATATACGCTCCCAAAGACTGATTCAATTGGGCACTAGAAGGAAGTACAAATTGGGCACTAGAAGAAGGGGCTTGTGGCATCAGCTCATGACTCATGTACACAATTTATCATTCTATGTGGAGGCAAATGTAGCAAAAAGACACAGAGACTTGGCCTTGCCAAGCTATGCAACCAATTGGTGGCAATCTCCATCTGGTATATTTAACAAAAGTCAACGGTGTGAGACACATGTATACAGGATAGATATAATAAACAATGGAATTTACACATGAGTGAGAAGTGGTGGTTACATGTATTGTTTCATGTATGGTCTATACCAAATCACTTTAAGTTTTTTTTCTTTGTGGATAGTCTATACTTGGGTCTTGCAAATTGCTCAAAATTTAAAGAAGAAAGGGTTCACTGATGGTAATTGTTGTGTGT
The DNA here is from genome assembly GCF_014529385.1 of Adiantum capillus-veneris. Classification (NCBI taxonomy): domain Eukaryota; kingdom Viridiplantae; phylum Streptophyta; class Polypodiopsida; order Polypodiales; family Pteridaceae; genus Adiantum; species Adiantum capillus-veneris. The sequence continues at coordinate 44,133,093 of NC_140959.1, read as the reverse complement.
TACCATATACATGTGGTAGTGATGTGTGTGAACACACTAGGACAGCCGGGGCATTTTTTCCCTCTTTAGGAGGTTTTTTCCCCGTGCATTGTATATACACCCATCACTTTAGGGCTATCTATCTTTCCACTGCACACTATGTAACACACTCTCTATTGTGTGCCTTGAGCTTCCTTCGTCTTCTCCAAGCTGTGTGCATTTCTCTGCAACCCCAATTCCAACAATTGGTATCAGAGAAGGTTGCATCCTCCCGGGCTTAGTTGCCAGCTGGTCCAGCACACGCCTACTCACTTTCTCCGATTTCAGTGAGCTTTGGTAAGTGTTTGCAGGTCGACAAAAATTTCAGGAAAACTCATACAGCTTAGTCTGCTCAGATTTTCGATTCGGGCGCATTTCGGCCTCCATTTCCACTACAGGCAGTATTGCATGGGTTATTTTGTCATTTTGTGCAAAATTTTTGTCTGTGCCGTTTTTTGCATAACAAGTGCCTCATAGTCTTCTACGGTTTGTGCTATATAGCATGTGTTGTTCCCACTCTGTTACTCCTATTTTCGAGCATTTTTCACATCAAGTGCAGCATTTACCATGGTTGACAACAACACAGATGTGTTCAAGATGTTTGCTGCTGAGAACAGCTTGGATGGGGATAACTACCCTATGTGGGCTTATATGATGCAACATGTTCTTGTGTCAAAGGGTGTCTGAAACATTGTGCAGGTCATTGATGTACGTCTTAGTTCTCAGGATGTAGGCAATGTTGAGGATGTTGCAGGTCTTGCTGCAAGTATTGCTGCTGTTAGAGTCGTTTTGCGTATGGCAGAACAAGCTCATTGGGATGTAAAAAATGCGCAGAATCATGCATTGATTGCGTTCTCTGTAAAGTGCACCATTGTTCCTCACATTCGTTCAGCAGAATCTGCAAAACAGCCTTGGGATATTCTAGCAGGTCTTTATGCAAGCCGCATTGAGGCTAAAATTTCTTTGCTGCGTAAAGAGCTGGAGTCGAAGATTATGCATGAGGAAGATGATATGGACACTTTTCTTGCTGGTGTCAAGGATATCAATCAGAAACTTATTTCTGCAGGTGAAGTCATTTCAAACAGTTTCCTTGTGCACACAGTTCCTGATGCCTTACCAAATTCTTACCAGACTTTTGCTCGTACTTAGAGAAATCCAGAAGTTGTCAAGTTTGATGCATTATGCACATTGCTGTTGCAAGAGTCACTTTCCAGAAAAAACAGGACTAGACAGCGTGCAGTTGAACAGGATTTTATTGCTTCTCAAAGAAAGGGTGGTAACAACAATGCAGCCACTTCTTATGATTCTGCTGTGAGTAGCAAAACTTTTGTTCCCAATGCTTCTGCTGGCAACACTTCCTCTGGCTTTTCTAGTGATAAGGGCAAAAAGAAGATGCATTGCCGTTATTGTAAAGCTAATGATCACTTGATCAAGTCATGTCCTAAGTTGAAGGCCAAAAAGGCTAAGAAGAAAGAGGGTGGTTCCACTGCAAATGCAGCCATTGTTGAGTATTCTCTAAAAGGAGACTGTAATGCTGATGTTGATGCAGAATGGGCTTTTAGTGCAGAGTGCACTTACAATCCTGTTGTCCATGATGCATGCTTATCAGTTGCTGCAGATTCACATGTGTGGTCTTTCGACAGTGGTGCTACAAAGCACATGACCTCTCATCGTGAATTGTTCACCTCTCTCGAGTCTGTCCCTCATGGGAATTCAGTCACTTGTGCCAAAAATGCCTCTTATCCGGTTCAGGGAGTTGGAAAGATTGTGCTTACTGCTGCAAATGGAAATTCCTTCACACTTGTTGATGCACTTTATGTACCTGGGATCAAGAAGAATCTCTTGTTTGTATCTGCACTTGCTTGACTTGGACTTGTAATCAAATTTGTGGATGACAAATGTACAGTTCATGATCTCAGTTTTGGTGATGAAATTGTTGCATCTGGCCTTTTGTGCCGTGGGCTTTATAAGCTCACTTTGTATGACAAGTGTGGAAATGCAGTTGAAAATTCAAGGGCTATTTCAGATGCAAAACTTTGACATGCACGTTTTGGTCGCCTGAATTTTGCCAGTTTGCTGCGTTTGCAGAAATCTGATATAGTTGCTTCTTTGCCGCCTCTTGAAGCACCTGTCAAACATGTTTGTGAAGGCTGTATTCTGGGTAAAATGTAGCATTCGAAGTTTCCAAAGGATGGTTCAGTTAGGGCCACATGCAGGTTGCAACTTGTGCATAGTGATGTTTGTGGGCCCATGCAAACTCCGTCCTTGGGCAATTACCTTTACTTCGTGACTTTCATTGATGATTACTCCAGGCATGCATGGGTATTTCCACTTAAAGCGAAGTCCAAAGTTTTTATGTGCTTCAAACAATTTCTGGCTATGGCTGAAAATGTCTCGAAATGTACTATGGGCACCCTCCATTCCGATCGAGGGGGGGGAGTATGTCTCATGAATTTAATGCATTTCTAGCTAGTCGTGGGATAAAACACCAATGTATTGTACCTTATACAGCTCAGCAAAATGGTGTTGCTGAGAGGAAAAATAGGTCACTGATGGAAATGACACGAGGTATGGTCAAAAGTTAAGCTTTGTCGCATTATTTTTGGCTTGAGGCCATCATGTGTGCCAGTAATTGTTGAGCTTATATGTGAAGCTACTCAATATATGGCTTCTCTATATATGGCACCCAGGTCCCCTCTATATATGCATCATCTCATGTGTGTATTCTACACACTTTGGGGTTCTACTTCTGTGCTCTCTCCTTCTCTCTCAACATGGTATCATGTTGAGCTTATATGTGAAGCTACTCAATATATGGCTTCTCTATATATGGCACCTAGGTCCCCTCTATATATGCATCATCTCATGTGTGTATTCTACACACTTTGGGGTTCTACTTCTGTGCTCTCTCCTTCTCTCTCAACATGGTATCACAGCAGTACGTTTTTGTTTTTGATTTTACTCCTGATCAAAATTGATTTTGCAGAAACTACCCGCGAATGGGATCGGAATTGATGTGGTCTACAACTTTGCAGAAGGAATTTTCGTCAAATTCTGCACCGATTTTGAGTTATCGTTCACGGACTGCGTACATACCTGAAAAACAGCTTCCGCGTTTTGTTTTTGACTTTTCTGCTAATTGGAAACGATTTTGCAGAAACTACTTGCTAAAGAGACTGGAATCGATGTGATCTACAACTTTGCAGAAGAAAGTTTTTTCAAATTCTGCACCGATTTTGAGTTATCATTCGCGGACTACGTACATACCTGAAAAGCAACTTCCGCTTTTTGTTTTTGATTTTTCTGCCTATTAAAAACGATTTTGCAGAAACTACCCATTGAAGAGACCGGAATCGATGTGGTCTACAACTTTGCAGAAGGAAGTAGTTTCAAATTCTGCACCGATTTTGAGTTATCGTTCGCGGACTGCGTACATACCTGAAAAGCAACTTCCGCTTTTTGTTTTTGATTTTTCTACTAATTGAAAACGATTTTGCAGAAACTACCCGTGAGAGAGACCGGAATCGATGTGTTCTACAACTTTGCAGAAGAAACTACCCGCGATGGGGATTGGAATCGATGTGGTCTATAACTTTGCAGAAGAAAGTTTCTCTAAATTCTGCACCGATTTTGGGTTATCATCTTGCGGAAGACCGGAATCGATGTGGTCTAAAACTTTACAGAAGGAAGTGTTTTCAAATTCTGCACCGATTTTGAGTTATCGTTCGCGGATTGCGTACATACCTGAAAAGCAATTTTTGCTTTTTGTTTTTGATTTTTCTGCCTATTAAAAACGATTTTGCAGAAACTACCCGTTGAAAAGAGACCGGAATCGATGTGGTCTACAACTTTGCAGAAGAAAGTGTTTTCAAATTCTGCACCGATTTTGAGTTATCGTTCGCAGACTGCGTACATACCTAAAAAGCAATTTCCGTTTATTGTTTTTTTATTTTTCTGCTTATTGAAAACGATTTTGCAGAAACTACCCGCGTGAGAGACCGGAATCGATGTGTTCTATAACTTTGCAGAAGAAACTACCCGCGATGGGGATTGGAATCTATGTGGTCTATAACTTTGCAGAAGAAAGTTTCTCTAAATTCTGCACCGATTTTGGGTTATCGTCTCGGACTGCGAATATGTTTGAAAATCAAAATTTTACTTTTTGCTTTTGATTTTTCTCATAATTGAAAACTTCTCAATTATATTTTTCTTCATCAATCATATATTTGTTACTGACGTAGCTTTGCTGCAAAAGCCAGTTACACATCGTTCCGATTCAGTCGAGCCGTTGATGATCGTCCAAATTCTATCGAGCTACTGTTGGTACATGATCTTTTGTTATATGATATACTCGTTCAATGATTCTCGTATAATTATTCTTTTAGAGATATAGTTTACGTCGTTTTATTCATAATTTCTCATTGATACCATAGTGATTGTGATGGTACCATGATGATGTTTTGTTAATACTTTGGTCATGGTGATTTTCGTTGATACCATGATGATATGTCATTGATACCATGGTTATTCTCGGTGGTGCCATGATGATATTTCGTTGATACCATGGTTATTCTCGATGATTCCATGATGATATTTCGTTGATTGCATGGTGATTTTTGTTGATACCATGATGATGTTTTGTTGATACCATGGTTATTCTCGGTGATACCATGATGTTGTTTCGTTGATACCATGGTTATTCTCGGTGATGCCATGATGATGTTTCGTTGATACCATGGTTATTCTCGGTGATGCCATGATGTTGTTTCGTTGATACAATGATTATTCTCGGTGATATCATGATGCTTTTCGTTGATACCATGATCATTTATTCATTTTTATTGATATAATGATGATATTTTGTTAATACTTTGATGGTATTCATTGATCACTACATTGATAAATGTTGTTTTATGTAGTATATACACATATCATTTGTATCACGTAATCACATATTTTGTACTTTTACGTTTATACTTTATGTACCATATGTTGTCGTGCGTATATATGTCGTCAAAAGAGTGGCGTCGCGAACCATCTCTTATGGCATTGTGAACGTAATTATTTCATTAAGGATGCTAATAATTTTCATGACATGTTTTTTTTTGGAGTCTATGATCTATGTAGGATTGATCAAAGAATTGATTTTATGAAGACAAACTTGGTGACAATAAAAGATTTATGAAGATATGTTTGGTGATGCGATATTGATGACAAGCTAGACAACAGATTCACGGAGACACTTTTGATTACAAGCTAATCGATAGCTTTTACACCTCTTTATTGAACCTTTGTATTCATTATTGTATTGATAGGATAGGAGTAATATAACTCCTCATAAAACATTCATCGTAAAAGGAGTGATGTAGCTCCTCGTAAACATTTGTATATTCAATGATTTTTATAATATAACGGTGGGTGTATATAGAGCTGTGGGTTTTTCCCTTGATCCCCCAAGGGTTTTTTCATCCACAGTTAGGGACCCTTATTTGAGCAGGGGTGTTGAGCTTATATGTGAAGCTACTCAATATATGGCTTCTCTATATATGGCACCCAGGTCCCCTCTATATATACATCATCTCATGTGTGTATTCTACACACTTTGGGGTTCTACTTCTGTGCTCTGTCCTTCTCTCTCAACAGTAATGTACTTAATAGGTGTCCTACGAAAGCTTTGCAGTCTATTACTCCATATGAAGCATGGCATGATAGAAAGCCTTCTATTGAGCACATGCGTGTTTTTTCCTGTTTGGCATATGCTTTGGTGCCACAAACACAACGCAAAAAATTGGATGATAAGGCTGTCAAATGTATTTTTGTTGGTTATAGTACTGAAAGAAAAGGTTACATGTTATATCATCCGCAAACAAAGCGTATTCTAGTTTCATGGGATGTAGTGTTTGTGGAAGATTCTGTTCAACCCTTGCTGTCATGTACTAGAGACAATAGTGTAAGCTCACAGGACATTTATGACACTTTGTTGCCTCTTTTCATTGGTGGAAATACGAATGTAAGATCCAATGAGGCAAATGTACAGCCTATGGGGGTTTCTGAAAATGTTACAAAACAGCCTATAACTGATGCAGATGCACATGATGTACTTGATGAGGAAAGGGCAGAAAATGAGCAGGCTAGAGATATGCCAAAATGGTTGGTGCACACTTTGCGTGACAATAAATTGGATGCACCTTTGTCTAGTCGTACTCGTCCAGGCTCTCGCCATGCATCTTATGCATTAGATTGTTATGCTTTGACTGTGTCTAGCTTACATGATGTTGAGGAGCCTCTGTCTTTTGATGAAGCACAGAATTTAGAAAATTGGATGGTTGCCATGCAATCAGAATATGATGCACTTATAGAAAATGACACATGGACTTTATGTGATTTGCCTCCTGGCAAAAAGTCCATTGGTACGAAGTGGGTGTACAAGTTGAAACGCAAGCTGGATGGGTTATGCGCAGCAAAAAGGCATAGATTATGAAGAGACTTTTTCTCCCACTTCTCGTATGACTACTATGCGTTTACTATGTGCATTGACAGCTCATTTTGGTTGGGTTGTACATCAATCAGACATTGTTACTGCTTTATTGAATGGTGACATATTTGAGGAAGTTTATGTAACGCAGCCTCGCGGTTTTGTCATAAAAGGACCAGAGGACAAAGCGTGTAGATGTAAGATTGCTTTGTGTGGGTTAAAGAAATCTCCTCGTGCTTGGTATGAGAAAGCTGACACTCATTAACGAGGCTTTCTTAAGAGTCCAACAGAAAGCACATTGTATGTAAAGCGTGAGGGTGATGTACTTCTCATTGTGGTTCTTTATGTCGATGATTTGTTGATCACTGCAACAAATGATAGAGAGAGAGAGAGAGAGAGAGAGAGAGAGAGAGAGAGAGAGAGGAGAAAACAAAAAGAAAGAAAGAGAGAATAAAAAACTAAAGAGAGAGAGAGAGAGGAGGAGAAGACGAAAGAGAGAGGTAAGGAGAGAAAACAAAGAGAGAAAGAGATTAGGTTAAAATTTACATTAGATTAGGTTAGATTAAGATTAAGTTAGATTTAAAATTAGAAAAGTATTAAAGATTAGCTAGCTATATTAGATTTAAGTTAGATTACATTTAGGTTTAGGATTTAAGATTGGATTAAATTTAGGTTTATGTTGAGTTTAATATTAAATTAGATTTAGATTAAGATTAAGGCAAGATTTAAAATTAAGTAGATTAAATTTAGATTTAAGTTATATTACATTTAGGTTTACGTTAGATTTAAGATTAGATTAGATTTAGGTCTAGTTTGAGTTTAAGATTACATTAGATCTAAATTTATGTTTGATGGTCTAACTTTTTTTAGATTTAGGTTAGATTTTAGTGCATGTCAATGAAGGCGCGCTTTGCCGAAAGAGCAAACACTAGTTACACAACAATATGTATATTCCCATCAAAATTTGACACTTGTTAACTCACACACTAGCCATATTCAATTAGCTGCAAATCACCACATGTTCAATTAGGTTACATTTAAGATTAGATTTTAGATTGAGTTTTTATCTTAGAGTCTACCTTCAGGATTACGGTAAAAAACTTAGAGTTAGACGAACGGTGATCCCTCTCTTCCTCTCTACGGATGCGACCTTAAGTTGGAAATCTTTCAATGGCATGATACTTAGATTGGAGGCCAACATGTAATGTGCTAAGTAATCCCTCGAACAAAGATCTACTGTGAAAAGATGTTAAGATGATGTGAAATTCTATAGCTAGAGAAGAGGCAAAGGGGTTTTGTCCACTACATGCACTATCATATAGACGTGGGTGTGTAGATTTCTCGTACCCACAAATATAAGCATTGACCAATAAAGACAAGATTATAACCCAGTGGTTTTGATCTCCGTGCACCTCTAGACCAAGGTGTGTGGGGATTGGACATGACTAGAGAATGTGAGGTAGTCTGTAGTGTGAACAAAGAGAGAGAGAGAGAGAGAGAGAGAGAGAGAGAGAGAGAGAGAGAGAGAGAGAGAGAGAGAGAGAGAGATAAAAGATGGAGGATGCCAATAGAAGATTAAATTTATGTTCAGGTTATAAGGCTTTATCCTCATTATGAGTAGTGACGAGGATGTGGGGCCGTCCAATCGAAACAACTATCTCTCAACGAGGATCTTATGTCCTTGTAATCAATGCAAGTATGATGTGCGATGGACAAGACGCGTTTCTTTGCAGTATGTTTGCGAATTTGGAAAGTGCGTCTGCCAATAGATGTTCGTGGCATAGGAGGCATGGTCGTAGAGAGTATAAGGAAGAATGCAGCGCCCATGCGCGGAGAGGATGGCATCACAAATTTGGTGGACAGCGCACGGCCGTGTGTAATGGTCTAGGTGGCCACTGGTAATTGGGGTAGGAACTGGACTGGCTGCCGGACTCATCATGTGTCGGTGGGGACGGTGGCGGCCACCGGCGTGTACGACGGGCACCACAGCCGGACGGGCAGGGTGACACATGCGGGTAAGCAAAATGTGCAGCTCCCGCTCTGATGTGTTTTTATCAGGGACGCACCATGTCTTGAGGGTGGCGGGATGAACATCAGGATACAATGGCCTATAATAGCAATGCTGACCATCGCCGAGTTGTATGCAGATGAGATTATCATCAGCTCGCACGCCTGATCACAAAACAAGAGCGTTAATTTATGAATAATATAGGTTATGCCACAACAACATCATCGTTGATTGATGCATGCCATAACAACATCATGAGCGTTAATTGCTGCATGCCATAACAAGATCATCGTTAATTGCTGCATGCCTGCGCGCTGTTGCTCTTGGGCCAAGGCGTTGCCTGCTAGCAACGTCGCCACACAGATGCATAGATGAAGCGCCAACGTCGAACTATTCCTCCTGCCTTCCATCTTGCTTCTCTCCTTCTCTTGTTACAGTAATTACTAATGATTGAAAAAATGAAGCGCCTTGTGGACCTTTATATAGAGATTACACTCCATGGTCCTATTTCCGTGGGAATATATTAGATTCTAATATATTAGATTATTAGAAGGTTTGAATTCCCCTTGATTTTGTAGGTTCCCCTACCTTGAGGTAATTTGAAGTATAATGGTGAATTCAAAAAGGTGGGGTTCAGTGACCAAAATACACGCAATTAAAAACTCACATGTGAAAAAATCAACAAGTAAAATAGTCACTATATTTGGAGCTTCTCACAATAAAGTTTTGTAGGTCGTAGGGGTAGCTACATTGAATCTATGTTTCTTTAGAGCACTCCTCAAGCATATCCAAGAGTGAAGACACATATCAGGAGACCTTGACAAATAATGCAATCTTAACGGGGATCCTTCTAGTGGTAAAGGGATTATATTCGGATGCTTTTACATTAAGTCTCTCTTTATTTTGTACGCCTTTTCACCTTCAAAGGTGAAGTTGAGGTAAATTCCAAAGTTGGTAGGTGTGATTACAATAAATCCATGTTTCTTTCGAGCACTTCTCACGCATGCCCAAGATTGAAATTAGACATGGACAGAAAGGGCATATCTTGATAGACAATGAAGTCTCAAGGGGGACTTAAGTGACTATATTTGAAGGAATTTAACAAAAAAATAATTAAATATATGTTTCAAACTTTGTAGGTTTGATTACATTAAGTATATGTTCCTTTCTAGCGCTACTTAGGCATACGTAAGGCTGAAAGACATGGACACAGAGGGCACATATCAAGAGATCTTCATAAACGACTAGATCTCAAGGGTGAACCTTTTAGAGGTATAGTGATTATATTCGAAGGATTTTCCACCTTCAAATCATCTACGAGCTCAACGTTGATGAACCACTTTTTGTTTGTACATAGTAGGAGCTATATTCATGGAAACGTGTATATAACGAGGTGTTTACATGAATTTGGAAGATTTTCTAATGTGATATTTGTTTTCAAGTATGGTGAACGATGTATAGATGTCAAATAGTCATGTTGTGTGTCGATGGTCACGCACATGCACCTGCCTAGACATGATAACAGATTTTAGGGATCCCAATGGGATTTTCTTGTTCTCCTGTTATGTGTAATCTTTATCTTTGTCACTTCGAATTTCAATGGCTCTTAAAAATGATGAGTGACCCAGCGAGGGCTTCGTTACTTTCACACTTTATTCATATGTTTAGGTTTATGGATGACCTATGTAGCCTGAACAATCCCATGTTCGAAGAAACACTTAGAGAGATTTATCCAACCTGTCTTAATATTGAACCTACCTTCCTAGATAGAATAATGAGGCTACATAAACGGTTTGTCTCTAGGACTCACTTCTTGAATATCGAGGTTACTTTAACACCCCCATTCTTGGGTAATTTTTATACTCGTTTCTTTTGGAAAAGAGAAAATCCTCTGTATTTACCAAAAGGAAAAGCAATAGAACCTTTAAAAACTCCTTACACACATGTCTAGAAATGAAGTTCCTTATAGTTTATGCCTCGCTAGAGAGCTTTTTAGCATATGAAGAAATCAACACTCTGATTACCAAGTTTATCAATAATGGGTTTCCTAAAAAAGACATTGTTGCATGTATCTACAATTCCTTAAAAATGCGTAAATGGTCCGGCCTTAAGTATGACCTACAAAACTTGATTAGTCTCATTGAACCAGAATCAAATACACTTCAATAAATATTTTTGTAAAGAAAACCCTTTCTTTTCGAATGCTTTTTTTCTCTTGTCAAGGTAGTAGGCCCATTTTCTTGGGGTCTACTACGTCGTAGAATATGGTGCCTGGGAATGAGTGGGCATACACACACACACACACACACACAAACACACAATTGCATTGATCCTTACTCATGTTTCACTACAAATAATTATAATGAAAAATAATGGCATTGAGTCTATAAAACTTTTTTTCTTGTTTTCACCATTACATCTCATTTAACCCATCCATTACATGATCACACAGGCAACTGTCACAATAGTAACAAATGTTTGTGTGCTCATTAAAAGGAAGATATGGTTCACTAAAATCACTTCTAACTCTTTGGTATAGGGTGTCTGGTTAAAGTATCCTCGTAAGGGTATGCCAAATGAGGATACAAATATATTTTATGATGGGGTAGAAACTGTGCTAGCAAATATAACCGCTCAATAAATCCACGCTTTATTAAGTGTCCCACATTATAATACTGTGGCCCTATACCTAGGGCTTCCCTGACCATCGCCAGATGGATGTTATTCTTGAAGTGTTCTCGACCCCAAAGGGTCACCCGTGTTATTCTATTTTGATATGTTCACCCTTTTGTACAGATGTTCCTAATTGAGGGAATAGAAGACGCTCATAATGGAGTATGGTGGTCTCCAAGATTGACTCTCTTGACTATAATGAGCAAGAGATATTGCTAATGCTTGTTCTTGAATATAAGCCATAGATGATAAAGTATAAAGACACAGCTAAAGACAAGCTATGGAAGAAACTTGTAAGCTGCTCGTAAGATAAGAAGTGCCCAAGTTGGTTACAGTGCATTCTGTGATAGAATATGCCTGTATTATATAGACCCTCATTGCAACCTCTTTTTGGATGTTATCCGTACTAAATACCCTCCTTATGTGCCTTCACTTCTTGAATACTGTAACACTGTAACTTTTTTTCATGCCATATATTCCCCTTGGAACATACCTATTCGGCAATCTGACTGATATTAGTCTCTTATAATATGTCGATATTATTGGTAATTATTCGTCAGAATCCTTCTAATGTTGGAGTCCTTACCGCATAAAAAAGCTTTTGATGTGGGCTTCGGCTTTAGTTAAAAAAAGTCTTAACTAGCTACTGCCATTTACTATTTCTCTTATTTTCTTCACTAGCAGTAAATGGTAATGGGATTCATTTTTAGCCTCAATTTTTAAATTATTATAATAGTGAGTCCATGCTGCCTATTAACCCTAACCTTTTGTATCACTGGTATGGCGTGTTCTTGCTACCGCCTGCATATTGTGACCCTGTCCTTTTGGATGCTCTATCGCTTGCCCTATTGATGTAGTATATTTTACATTTTTACTTGATCTCTTTTACCTTCTTACATCACCTACCTGTAAGATTGCTGACAGCTTTTGTGGCTCGCCACCTGCTCGGTTTGTTGACTGGTTACTGCTTGCCTAGTTTAGTTTGGAATCTCAGCTATACAATAAACTAAGCTTGCCAGTATTTGCTCTTTCTTTATCTTATTTTAGTATGTAGAAAGATGTTCACCTACCTGCTTTATGCGGCTACAAGGAAAAATTTTAAGGGTTGATGGTTTAATAGGTTCTCTCTAGTGTAAGAGATTTCGTCGACTTTGCTTTAGCTGGTCCCAACTTTTTAGCCTTACTTCAACTTTTCTCTATCTGCTTCTGTGCTGGTTCTGGGTAATGCTTTTTCTTAATTGCATAGATTTGCCTGGCTATTGTTTTTCAAAATAGTAGCATGACGGTATACACTATCAATACATACATATATTCTTTTTCCTTACAAAAAAGACTTAAACTGTTAGTTTTTCTAAATAAAAAGAGAGGGAAGGATTGAGTAGTATATGGTAACATGGAATGAAATGTAGTTTGGAACAGGGTTTAATAAAAGTATGTCGGACATGAAAAAAGATAAGAGATAGAGGGATTTTTTATGATGGCAGTAAATATGATTGAACCTGCTCAAAATTCATAAAATAGGCTCTGGTTTGTATTTAAAATTTGGGAAAAACTTTAATGGGATCTTTTTCTATGGGAAATCTTAGCTTTTAAGTACCTAAAACTTTCGTACAGTAAGCACTTTATAAAAGAATTTCATTTTCTATATATCAAATTACAACATTTGTTTTTTTCATTGGGACATGGATAACAATTGGGATGCCCATGCATCACATGTACACAGTAACAATTGCTAATTGAGCGTTTTCTTGTTTACTATGGGTACAGGTGCGGGCTACCTTCTTTGATTAAAACATACTGTTCGACGTGGTTGATGACATGGGGGTTTTCTTTTACCTTAAAGCAACATCACTTCTAAATTGGGGATTACTTTTTCCCTTGTTTTAATTTGTTCTCTTCACTACCTTGTACAAAATTTATTTTCAACAGCAAATGAATTATTGTACAATTCTATTCTATTTAACTAGAATTTCTTGTCTGTGAACAGGTTTTGTTCTTTTGTGTATATGTATATTTTTAGAACTGCTACACACACACACACACATCTCTCCAATAGAAGTCATGGCCAAAACCCTAATCAAGTTTGTCAAAACTTGATCTTCTTCTTCCCACTACACTCTCCCTCTCTCTCTCGCCTAGTTCTCAAGCTTTCCAGAGCTTGAATTCCTTTTGTCTCTTACCATTATCTCATTCCAAGTAGCCAAATTAGTGGTCCTCAAGCAAAGTGAAAAGCCGACTCCATCCAAAGCAAGGAGAAGACTAGACCATACATACACTAAGGTAACATTTTCTTATTATTTTATGCTCTTGCACTAGCTTGAAAGTGATTTACTTTCATGCTTACATAAATTTATGCTTAAGCTCTCTTTTTTCCTTTAAGCAAGCCTTTTGCTTGGGAAGAAGAAATAACTCCTTAATTTTTTTATTTTCATCTAATTATGGTTCAGTACTACTAACCATGTTGCTAGCAGCTAACCCTAATGTTATTTCAAGTTCCATTGTTTCAAGTTCTCTAGATTACTAGACTGATATGGCATAGAGAGAGTAGAAAGCACTCTCTTTAACCATAGGTGACTGGAGATCGCACGTATATTTCAAGTTCCGTTCTCTAGATTACCAGACTCATATGACATATAGAGAGTAGAAAGCACTCTCTTTAACCATAGGTGACTAGGGATCATACTTATATTTCAAGTTCCGTTCTCTAGATTACCAAACTCATATGGCATTGATAGCCGTTTTTCGGCTCTCCATAATTGCAATAGTAAGTTACTCAACCCTACCAAATTCACCCAAACACTATGGTTATCCCTACCATTTCACTGTACATAGGCGTGTGTGAGTTAGGGGGCTTTTCCCATATCTTCTTAAAAACCCTCAGCTAGCTATTCACTGGGCTAGTTGAGCCAAAATAAAAATAAAAATAAAAAAATAAAAGTATATTATGGCCTCTTTGTGTGTAAATATTTCATTGTATATATGGCCTAAATATAGGGATTTTTTATAATTATTTTGGTATTTTATTTAAATATTTCTACTTAGGTGTGTGTTTTATTAAACCTATGTACAACTTCTTTCATGCTCTTACACCATAATTATATTTTTTTGCCAATATGTACATACTCTAACCTCATATTTTTCCTTTATACAAATCACTCCCACATTTTCACCCTCACCCTCGTGAAAACAAAAAATTGATTTCTACTCATTGGTTACGTTTATTATATTATTTACTTGCATACCTTTTCCTCTTTCACCCAAAATAACTCAAGGAGGGACCATATCATATGATTCCAATATCTTTCCATATCCATAACTCCTCCATATTTTTATTATTATTTTTACTCATTATTCTAACACCATGTGCTCATTGAGCTAAAGTCCATGAATAGTCCATACACTAGTCCCACCATGTATATATTTCTTTATTAACCAATAATCCTCCTCCATGCATGGGTCAAGGGCAACTTGGATGCTTTGTATTATAATATGACAAAGGAGGGGCTCACTCTTGGATGCATTGTACAAATTCAACAAAAGCGGGGGCCACTAAAAGACTTTTGCAGGCATAAAAACAAGCTTTTTGGTGAGAATTTTGGCACCTATCTCCACTCCGAATTTGAAGCGGTGATCAAAAGATAAAATGTAGCCCACGCACTGAATAATCACCTCAAATCTTTTCATGATTTTTCCAGCTACCAGCGGTGAGCTAAGATTTTTTCAGTGGACCCCAGTCTGCCCACTTTTCTCACAAGTAGCCCTTAGTCTTCTCTCACCCTTCCACACACCTACTCACTCTTACACATCCCTCCCTCTCCTTCCCTCACTCAAACCTGCAATTTCCATGGCTTCTCCCACCCTCTTCACCATTACCCTTCTCTCTCATCCCTATAGTTCTTTTATGAACCTCAACATACATACACCCTCTCCATGTCTCTCTCTATTGCTTCTATGTTACAATTTCATTTACCTCTCCTAAAAATATCTAAAAGTCAGCATCTTAACCATGATAACTTCTGAAAATTGAGGATTTTTCATCAACAAATCCTCTTTTCATCGTGGTGGTCAACCGTGGCGGCGGCGTAAAGAAGCGAAGAAGAAGAAGAAGACCAGCGGTCATTTTTTCCACAATCTACACAAGGGTGAGTTCAAGCTTCTTC
This sequence comes from Adiantum capillus-veneris, assembly GCF_014529385.1. Classification (NCBI taxonomy): domain Eukaryota; kingdom Viridiplantae; phylum Streptophyta; class Polypodiopsida; order Polypodiales; family Pteridaceae; genus Adiantum; species Adiantum capillus-veneris. The sequence continues at coordinate 44,117,759 of NC_140959.1, read as the reverse complement.
AAAGCTTCACCATCTCAATGATTCTCTTTTAATTCACCCCTCTTCCTTCATCAAATCAACTCATCCTACCCATTGTAAATGTATCACTAACAATTCTAGTGATTATTACCACTAACAACTAACTTCTCTTGTAAAAATGCACCCACACTATCACCATATGGAGTAGGCAACAACACAAGTAAACCAAATTCACTCACTCCCATGGAAGTTTTTCTCCTTTCACCACAATAATAATTCTCTTACTTGAGCCCACATCCATGTGACTCAAGAGAAAAGAGAGACCCCATTCTCATTTGAAATTCATAAAAATTCATAATCCTTGATCTTTTCTACTAAAATTGATTAGGCTTAATCCTAATCAAGCCTTCTAAAACCAATAAATAGAACCCATTTCTCCTTGTAAAAGACATCGCTATACCATTGCACACTAGATTGAGCGTAGCACATGCCAGTTCTATCTTGGTTGTAAAGAGAGAGTAAACTTTCTATACACCATCACTTTGGTGCATAGAAAAGCTTGAGCTAGTTTGAGTGAGTGCGAGTAGAAGATATTCTTCCTACCATTGTTGTATCTACCCCAACATCAATGAATTGGTAGTTTTGGGTGCAATTCATGTCCAAAGGCTCACGCTTCTCCTCCAATTTGGCGTGGCAAACTCATTCAGCTTCATAAGGTGACTTGTTTCATTGAAGGTTATTGTTTTGTTGCTTGTGATTCATTGGCTATTGTTTGGCTACCATTGTAAGAGGGTGGATGGTGAGAGGGCTCCCATAACCCTAAGACAATGTGCTAGTGATGCTATAACCAAATCTTGTCACTTGATTCCGCAAGCTCTAAGTTCCTTTTTGTGCAAAATATAAAGTTGAAGCTAAGTTGTACACCATCTCTCTCTCTCTCTCTCTCTCTCTCTCTCTCTCTCTCTCTCTCTCTCTCTCGTGTTTTAGTGTGTGAGAGTGTTCCATTGGTGTTAGGGTTAGTGTAAATTCCTTGCTTGTTTGTGGGTTTCTCTAACGATTCTCCTCTTTTGCATCCTAGTTCGCTCTTAAACTAGGTGGTGCCCCTTGTGTAGTTGGGATTTGGCTGTGGGTTTGTTGTTTTGGTTTGTGTTGTGTTGTGCCCCAGCCCCATTGAGCAGCACAGGAGCCTTGAAGGTTGTCTAGAGGTTGCTCTTCTTGTTGCCCGCCCCAGACCGCCTCAATTTGGGTGCCCCCACTGAGGACTGACTTTGTGCTTATTGTTGTTGTATTGCATGAATGCTTGAATTTTAGCATAATCAAGTAGATTATATGAATGATGAAAACTTGTATGACCGAGTTTAATTTCAAGGCAACAAAAATTGATCTAGAATATGGTTTGGATTAGCATAACATAAGAAAGGAAAAAAACATTTTCACATCAGAATCTAAAATTCATGTTGAAAGACCTTTCAAAACTTTGTGTAGTTTGTTGATGTCATGAGAGAAAATGATTGTTTGGAACTAATCTTTGTGTGGTTCTAGCATTGAGAGACTATGACACGCTATACTTTTGATGATATCCCAATCTTCTTCGGAAATCTAGAAGAAGATGTTGATGATTTTCTTGCTGATTTTAGAATGGTTTGTCGTATCCTTGGTAAAAGGGATGACATTGAAAAAGGGGATTTTCTATTGCTATGCCTTAGAGGAAACGCTGAGCAATGGTTTTGGAGTATGTCTTCTCAGATTGAATATGGGTATACCCAAATTTCCAAAGCTTTGAAGACCAGATTCTCTAAAATTCTAACAACAGAGACAGCATGGGCTTCATTAGGGAGACTTCAACAACATGGTGAAGACTACTATGCTTATGAGGATTTTTTTTCTCGTTAATGGGGAGGATGTGGATTTAGTTCTACATTTCTAGATTATGTAAAAATGGAGCAATTTATTTCGGGTTTGTCTCCTTTCCTAAAGACTAAGGTTACTTGTAGTGGACCCTCTACCTTTGAAGAAGCGGTCACTATTGCCCGAAGGAAGTTTCACAAGTACTTCTACATCAAAAATGGTTTCCATCATGCTGGAAAAACCAACCATCATGAAAGTGTTTCTATCAAGGAGTCATCTCCTTTGCCATACTTGTCTCCTTCTACTCCGACAAATGTTGAAGAAGTTACTTACATGCCAACTGATTATTCAAGTGCTAAAGTGTGTGGCCAAGATTCAAATGTGGAATCTCTTTCTTCTACCTTTATCACAAGCATGCAAAAATCAACACAAGATATCTCAAATGGCATTGATGATTCAATAATGGATACATCCAACCTTCTGGCAGAGGATCAATTTCTAGTCCGAGAAGACGAAGCTTTTGTGCAACATGACTCTATGGAGAATGAAGACCTTGAAGGTAACCTTGATCTTATGGAATGTTCTGAGAGTGTATCTTGTCTAAAAGAAGAGAGTGAAGAAGAAGATGAAATCATAGGTGGAGAGATCATAGACCACATTGATCATAAAGAGATGATTGTGTACATGGAATGCCAGCTCCAAAACAAAGTAGAAGAGTGTGAGTTGAATCCAGGTGAGGATAATCTTGAAGAAGTGTTTGAGGATGTTGAAAAGCATTGGTATGACCCATGTATGTTAACCATGGAGGAACCTATCATGCAAGAAGCCAAAGTTTTCACAAAATCAAACAGTAATCCATCAACCTTTGAGGTGGTACGATGTGAGGAGTTACAACCTTGCCAAAGGGGGGGTTTAGAAGGGGATGAAGAACATGGGAGAGTAGTAAAAGATAAAATCATAAAAGGAAACTATCACAAGGGTATCATTCTCTCCAATGGTGTTTTAGTGGGTGGCTCTTCATTCATGGGACAATCTCTTAGCAAGGAAATCCAAGCTTTTGAAGCCCCAATCATCTTCATATTGGGTTTCACCTCTTCAAGGTCAACTTCTCCTCTCTTCACATATACCTTTCATCGGGGACACCATACCTTCTTAAGTGGAAGAGGACATGAATACTTGGTGATGAACGGATGTTTCCAAACCTTCTTCATTTGGTTCTTTGGTGTATGGAGGTCGCACATTGTGATGCTTCTGGTCTTCATCATAGATGAAAAACTTGTTGATTGCTACATGTGGATATTTCATCAATCAGTACCAAAATCTATTCTCTTCCAATGTGCTGGAAGCAAAAGAAACCTTCGTCTATTATCTACTTATGTGGTAAACTATTTGCAATATCTTCCAATAGCAGTTGGAAGCATGGATCAAGATTTCCTAAATCATGAAGGCCATATAATTTTTGACTTGGTGAGCCTACCCAGGTTGAATGAATTTTATGAGCTACAGTTCAGGAATTCGCTCATACAAGCTCTTGAAGATCGTAGCAGATACATCAACTTTATACAGGAGGAAGAGCAACCAATCTTTTATATCACATTCATAGTGATAGATGCAATGATGGACAAGAGTAAAATCTACAAGTTTCTTCAATCAAAATCAGTAAGTGATTCCATACCATACATCTCGCTTTGGGAAAGATATTTCAAGATCTTTGATCCTGGGGGGTGCTTATGGAAACTTTCTCAATGGAGGAGGTTTGCTCAGTCACTTCACTACATCCTGCTATTGTCTCTTAGAACCTTTCATATCACACAAGGTTTCTTAACCATACAAAGATGAGAGCAGACAAAGACAAATGTTACACGATCTACATGTTGTATGATCGGATAAATGGTACATGAATGTACCATTATCTAAGGGGGGGGCTAATGATAGCCGTTTTTCAGCTCTCCGTAATTGCCATAGTAAGCTACCTCACCCTACCAAATTCACCCAAACACTATGGCTATCCCTACCATTTCACTGTACATAGGCATGTGTGAGTTACGGGACTTTTTCCATATCTCCTTAAAAACCCTCAGCCAGCTAGTCACTGGGCTAGTTGAGCCAAAAAAATAAATAAAATCAAAAAAATAAAATATATTATGGCCCATTTGTGTGTAAATATTGCATTATATATATGGCCTAAATATATATGTGTGTTTTATTAAACCTATGTACCCCTTCTTTCATCCTCTTACACCATAAGTATTTTGCCAATATGTACATACTCTAACCTTATATTTTTTCTTTTATACAAATCACCCCCACATTTTCACCCTCATCCTCGTGAAAACAAAAAATTGATTTCTACTCATTGGTCACGTTTATTATATTATTTACTGGCATACCTTTTCCTATTTCACCCAAAATAATTCAAAGAGGGACCATATCATATGATTCCAATATCTTTCCATATCCATAACTCCTCCATATTTTTATTATTATTTTTACTCATTATTCTAACACCATGTGCTCATTGAGCTAAAGTCCATGAATAGTCCATACACTAGTCCCACAATGTATATATTTCTTTATTCACCAATAATCCTCCTCCATGCATGGGTCAAGGGCAACTTCGATGCTTTGTATTATGATATGACAAAGGAGGGGCTCACTCTTGGATGCATTGTACAAATTCATCAAAGGAGGGGGCCACTAAAAGACTTTTTGCAAGCATAAAAACGGGCTTTTTGGTGAGAATTTTGGCACCTATCTCCACTCCGAATTTGGAGCGGTGGTCAAAAGAGAAAATATATCCCACTCTCTGAATAATCACCTCAAATTTTTTCATGATTTTTGGAGCTACCAGCGGTGAGATATGATTTTTTGAGTGGACCCTAGTCTGCCCACTTTTCTCACAAGTAGCCCATAGTCTTCTCTCACCTCTCCCTTCATTCCCATTGCAAGGAAAAAGGTACACATAATTGTTAGTACTAAGTTGCAATTTCAGCGAGTAATTCGTAGAATTTTAGGTCCGCTTAGGTTGGTAGAGATAAACGCATCAGTAAATCCTTTTATTTTGCCTCTCATTAGGTATGATCTTAGTTTGGACGTCTATATTTTTGTTTTGTTTTAAGAAATAGGTCATGCATAGACCATGGATAATGGCCCAGGAATACAGGGTTTTCCCTTTCATTTCACTCCACACATTAGAGTAAACATTGCAACTAGTAGAAAAATCCATTTTCAACAACGTATGGTATTCATGTTTGGTGCCCAAAGAGTAGGAGAAATTCTCGCGTCACCAAACCCTGTCATTCTACCTCTTATTGATTATCATAGGTCATTTGATGTGAATATTTTTATTTTGTTGTAGAATAGATTGCAATTTAGAAAATATTATTGTGTAAATCTTTTAAAGAAAGAAAAAACAAAAACGCATCACTTTGAAATCAATTCAATGGAGAGCCAACGCCAAATGTCTGGATATCCTCTTTTCTTTGGAGAGCCTGGAGAGGATGCAGAATTATTTCTAGCGAATTTCAAGATGTCTTGCCGTATCAAGAGGATAGTAACTGATCAAGAACGTGTAGAAATGTTTGAAGTGGTCCTTAGGAAAGATGCTAGCACTTGGTTTGACTCTTTGCCTGAGGAAGTTAAAGGGAATTACACGGAAGTTTTGAATCGTTTCAAGAAATACTTCTTTGATCCCCAAAACACTCAGAAATTATGCCAAGACATTGTTTCTCATAAGCAAAAAGACTTAGATGACTACTACTTGTACAGGCAAGAGTTCCTACGTCTTTGGGCTCTATGGATACGAAATGTTGCTAACCCTGGTGATGGTGCAGAATTTATAAAGAAGGAGAGGTTCAAAGCCGGACTCTTTCCTCACCTTAAGGTAAAAGTTAAGGCGGGTGCACCTGCTACCTTTGATGTAGCTGAAACTAGGGCTGCTGAGAAATATAGGAAACTCAAGTGCTTAAGGGGGGAGATTCCAATAGAAGGTCTTAGACCCAAAGGTAAGTCACAAGCATCAACATCTAAGGAGCTTCGTGAGGTAACAGCGGAAGTGATTGAGAAGTTAAATGAATCTTTAAGCATCTTGTCAATTCACCTTGGACAAGCTGTAGGTCCAAAGGGACAAGCAAAGAAGTCTAAAGAGCGAGACCCACGACCTAGGAGAGTCTTGCAATGTTGGAATTGCGGTGAGTCTGGACATGGGATGTATAATTGTCCTTGGCTCCGTGGGGAGCCAGGGAGACCTAACTTGAATTACCCAGTGATGAATGCAGGTGAAGAAACTAGTCAGCAACCACGGCTTATACAAAGGTCAAATGGATCAAGACCACCTCCACAAGGAGTGGAAGGAGTTCCACCTTTGTCATACCCAAACGTGCATGTGGTAGAGGTGACAAATTCAAGAGAGGTTGACATGGAAGCAAATGGCATTAAGCGTGGCCGAGGGAAAGGTAAGGAGAAAGAAGGAGTTACATCACAAAGTGACCATGGATGAGAAAAGAAGGCAAAGGAGACCAAGGAAGCTAAGAGGACTCGACGTCGTATCAACCTCCAAGACTTTCCTCTTGGACATGGAATCGCTCCATACAACCTGTTGAAAGACATGAGAGGTAAGGGTCCTGATATCTCATGGCCTCAATTTCTTGCATTATGTCCGCAAGTTAGGAGGGATTTAACAAGGGAAGTTAGCACTAGGAGAAAGGTAAAAGAGAGTGTGCCTGTTGTAAAAATTGCACAAGATGAAATGAATGAGGACATTACACCTGTGCTAGATTGTTACATAAAAGGGAGATTGGTTAGGAAAGGTCTAGTGGATGGGGGTGCACAAATTTGCATCATGACAGAGGGACTCATGCAAAAACTAGGCATGCACATCCATGAGACACCTGAAATTAAGGTCAATATGGCAAACAAAAGCAAGGCTAGGTGCGTAGGCATTTGTAAAAATGTTGTTGTTGAGGCCTTTGACATTGAGAAGGCAGTGGATTTCTATGTCATGTCTACCAAAGGAAATAGTTACCCATTTATCCTAGGGAGACCATGGCTAATGAAAATGCGAGATTTGCAGGATTGGGAGAGTGGAAAGCTAATTTACAGGAACGACAATCATAAGAAGGTTGTCTTTGACATGAAGGAGCAACGCCAAGAGGAGCTCCATGAAGAATCATCTCAAAGTGAGACGGAAGAAGGTTGGACCGATAACACTTCAAAAGAAGAAAGTAGCGGCAGCATTACTGAAGAGGAGTCTTCCATCGAAGTCATGGGGGTAAGGTTTAAGACAACCAACCAAGATACCTCTTTTCAAGGTTTGGAGGAGGTAGGTTCCCAAGAGAACCAAAAAGTGGAAGATGAAAGAATGCTAGAAGGTATGCTATCTACAACACTTACAAAGGATGAAAGAGAGGAGTTCAAATGTGTGCTAAGGAAATTTCCTAGGCTTTTTGCTAAATACTACAACGATGTGCGTGGAGTAGATGCTATTCAACACAAAATTGAGTTGAAGCCAGAGGCCACACCTAAGGCTCAGAAGCTACAAAGGCTAGGAGTCATCAAGGAGCAGGCTTTACTCAAGGAGGTAAGAAAGCTTCTAGCAGCAGGTTTCATTTATCCAGTGGAGAATTCAGAGTGGGTCTCTCCCGTTGTTGTCACTCCTAAGAAAAACGAAAAGTGGAGGGTGTGTGTGGATTACCGTCCACTCAATGAGGCAACAAAAAGAGATCACTTTCCCCTCCCATTTCAGGATGAGATACTAAATGAGGTAGCTGGTCATGAGAAGTACACTGTGTGTGATGGCTACTCATGTTACTTTCAAATAGGTGTCGCATTGGCAGATCAATTGAAAAAAACCTTTATCACTCCTTGGGGTTGTTATGCTTTTAGAGTCATGCCATTTGGTCTGACAAATGCTCCTGCAACATTCCAACGTTTCATGAACATGGTGTTTCAAGCATTCTTTGGAAAGTCAATTAGGGTGCTCATTGATTATTTTTGCATTTATAGCTCAAAATCATTGCATCTACAAAGGGTAGAAGAAGGTTTAAAGAAGCTCTATGACATGGGAGGTCAGCTCAACCTCGACAAGTTTCACATAGGTGAGGATGAAGTAATCTTGCTTGGTCACAAGGTTTCCTATAAAGGTATTGAGGTGGATCCAGCAAAGGCAAAAGCTCTCATTGAGCTACCATCACCAAAGAGTCTTAAGGAGGTCATCTCATTCATTCAAAAGGTGAAGTATATGTCACGGTTCATTCACTTAGCCTCGGAGTTACTTCACCCTTTGCAAAAGTTGACACAACAAGTAGAATTCGCATGATCTAATGAGCTTGAAGAGTACTTTTGTAACATTAAAGTCATTTTGTCAGAGCTACCAGCACTCATGCCTCCTTGTTGGGAGTACACATTCTTTGTTAGCTCTAGTGTTGGGAAGGAAGCAATTGGTGCAGTTTTATTACAACAAGATCCCCACAGTACCAGGATGCGACCCATCTACTTTGCTAGTAGGGTCATGCATGCCTTGGAGAGAAGCTACACAGAAGCAGAACTCATGATGATTTCTCTCATGTTTGCGGTGAGAAAGTTTAGATCCTACCTGCTACCAAAACCTTTTGTAATCCTCACTGCAGAAAATTTGTTCCCTTGGGTGTCATCTCAAATGAATCTTAGTACTAGGATCTCAAAGTGGATTATGGAGTTGCAAGAGTTCCAATACTCTCTCAAGGTAGAAGATAGTGTGCGTGCACAATTGGCAGAGATCCTTACTTATAGGGTACATGAGAAGGAAATTAAGGTGCCTCAAGTAAAGACCCTACCATTGCCACCACCAAAAAGTATTCCCAATTCTTTTACCTTGTTCTTTGATGGAGCTTTTCGACGAGCCACAGGGAAAGCAGGGGGAGGGCTAGTGTTGCTCAACCCAAGTGGAGAGGTGGTCATGAAAGAGAAGGTCAATCTACCAGGTTCAACTAGCAACAATGAAGCAGAATACGACACACTAGTTCATGGTTTGAAGATGTGCATTGGCCAAGGGATAAAACGTCTCATGGTAAAGGGAGATGCACTTCTCATTGTTAAACAGATTTTAGGCATTTGGGCATGCAAGAATGAAAGCTTAAGGACAAAAGTTCATGCCATTCGTAAGATGTTTAATCAGTTTGAAGAAGTGCAACTATATCATATTCCGAGGAAACAAAATGAAGATGCCGATTTACTTGCACAACAAGCAGTTACATGTGTTGAGAGAGAAGTGCAGGTCATCATGGTGGCAGCAGCTGTCAAGCAACCGAGATACCAGGGATTGGAGTCATTGGCTCCCATTATTGGCTACATTTTGGAGGGTGAGTTTCCACAAGACTTCACGAAGGCTCAGAAGAGGAGACTCATGAAGAAGGCAGGTTTCTATCTCTTCCTAGAAGGCTCCCTCTATCAAAAAGGGAAGGATCAAGTGTGCAAAAGAGTACCAACTATCGAGGAAATTCCAGCCATTCTAAAATGTTTGCATGAAGAGGCATGTGGTGGTCATTTTGCCCAAGAATCAACTGTGAAGAAGATTTTGCTTGCGGGGTATGTTTGGCCAAGCTTGCATGTGGACGTTCAACATTGGTGTAAAAGCTGTCACAATTGTCAGATAAATGGAAATAGAAGGTTGGTGCATGGCCCGAGGCAAATAGTTCTTGCAAATGGACCCTTTGAAAAGTGGGGCATTAATGCTATGGGTCCTCTGCCTAGGACAAAAAATGGTAAACTCTACATTCTAGTGGCTATAGACTATATGACTAGGTGGGTGGAAGCTCAAAGTGTGGCAAGAGTGAATGAGAGGACAGTTAGCAAGTTTGTGTACAATCACATTTTTTGCAGATTTGGCACACCTTTGGAGATTGTTTCTGATAATGGTCCAGGGTTTAGGAAGGGCTTGCTCACAGAAGTTTGTGAAGAGCTTCACATTCTACATCCTCATAGCACACCATACTACCCACAGTCAAATGGTTTGGTGGAGAAGGCTAATGGTGTCATTGCAGGAATCATTAGAAAGATGGTGCAAAACAAGACTAAATTATGGGATGACTTCTTGGATGGTGCCTTGTGGGCATATCGAACCACATATAGGGAAGCCACGGAGTTCACACCATTTCACTTGGTCTACGGTCAAGAGGCTTTGCAGCCTATCGAGCTCAACATTCCAACAATGCGAGTTCATGGCAAAGGAGCACAAGATGATCAAGAGGTATGGATGGATTGACTTCTTACGTTAGTGGAGCTTGAGTGGAAAAGAGAAGCAGCATACGACTGCTACAAGAGGAAAGCCACACAAGCGAAAGAAACGCACGACAAGAAACTGAAGGACAAAGGAATCAAGGAAGGAGAGCTTGTGCTAAGGTATGACAATCAACTTGACAATTGTTTTGATGCCAAGTTTGAAACTAGATGGCAAGGGCCATACATAGTCAAGAAGGCTTTCAATTCTAGTTACTATCAGCTTATGGACTTGAATGGTAAAGAGCACTCAAGGAAGGTAAACGGGTATCGCTTGAAGCTCTATTTGAGTCGCCTTCTACCAAAGGATCTACCAAAGATCTGTCCAAAAGCCGTTGTCTCATGTAAGTATTGTTACATGAAGCATGAGTGTAACTCCAGCCAAAATTCTGAGGGGCCAAACAATGAAGATCTCGTCAAGGACTCTGAAGCACTCTCTTTGGAAAAGATACTCTATGATGGTACATGAATATACCATCATCTTGGGGGGAGGGCTAATGATAGCCGTTTTTCGGCTCTCCATAATTGCCATACTAAGTTACTCCACCCTACCAAATTCACCCAAACGCTATGGCTATCCCTACCATTTCACTGTACATAGGCGTGTGTGAGTTAGGGGGCTTTTCCCATATCTTCTTAAAAACCCTCAGCTAGCTAGTCACTGGGCTAGTTGAGCCAAAAAAAAAAAAAGTATATTATGGCCTCTTTGTGTGTAAATATTTCATTGTATATATGGCCTAAATATAGGGATTTTTTATAATTATTTTGGTATTTTATTTAAATATTCTACTTAGGTGTGTGTTTTATTAAACCTATGTACACCTTCTTTCATCCTCTTACACCATAATTATATTTTTTGCCAATATGTACATACTCTAATCTCATATTTTTCCTTTATACAAATCACTCCCACATTTTCACCCTCACCCTCGTGAAAACAAAAAATTGATTTCTACTCATTGGTTACGTTTATTATATTATTTAATTGCATACCTTTTCCTCTTTCACCCAAAATAATTCAAGGAGGGACCATATCATATGATTCCAATATCTTTCCATATCCATAACTCCTCCATATTTTTATTATTATTTTTACTCATTATTCTAACACCATGTGCTCATTGAGCTAAAGTCCATGAATAGTCCATACACTAGTCCCACCATGTATATATTTCTTTATTCACCAATAATCCTCCTCCATGCATGGGTCAAGGGCAACTTGGATGCTTTGTATTATAACATGACAAAGGAGGGGCTCACTCTTGGATGCATTGTAAAGACCCTACCATTGCCACCACCTAAAAGTATTCCTAATGCTTTTACCTTGTTCTTTGATGGAGCTTTTCGACGATCCACAGGAAAAGCAGGGGGGGGGCTAGTGTGGCTCAACCCTAGTGGAGAGGTGGTCATGAAAGAGAAGGTCAATCTACCAGGTTCAACTAGCAACAATGAAGCAGAATACGACACACTACTTCATGGTTTGAAGATGTGCATTGGCCAAGGGATAAAACGTCTCATGGTAAAGGGAGATGCACTTCTCATTGTTAAACAGATTTTAGGCATTTGGGCATGCAAGAATGAAAGCTTAAGGACAAAAGTTCATGCCATTCGTAGGATGTTTAATCAGTTTGAAGAAGTGTAACTATATCATATTCCGAGGAAACAAAATGAAGATGCCGATTTACTTGACAACAAGCAGTTACATGTGTTGAGAGAGAAGTCCAGGTCATCATGGTGGCAGCAGTTGTCAAGCAACCGAGATACCAGGGATTGGAGTCATTGGCTCCCATTATTGGCTACATTTTGGAGGGTGATTTTCCACAAGACTTTACGAAGGATCAGAAGAGGAGACTCATGAAGAAGGCAAGTTTCTATCTCTTCCTAGAAGGCTCCCTCTATCAAAGAGGGAAGGATCAAGTGTGCAGAAGAGTACCAACTATCGAGGAAATTACAGCCAGTCTAAAAGGTTTGCATGAAGAAGCATGTGGTGGTCATTTTGCCCAAGAATTAACTGTGAAGAAGATTTTGCTTTCGGGGTATGTTTGGCCAAGTTTGCATGTGGATGTTCAACATTGGTGTAAAAGCTGTCACACTTGTCAGATAAATGGAAATAGAAGGTTGGTGCATGGCCCGAGGCAAATAGTGCTTGCAAATGGACCCTTTGAAAAGTGGGGCATTGATGCTATGGGTCCTCTGCCCAGGACAAAAAAGAGAAGCATTATATGAGTGCTACAAGAGGAAATCCACACAAGCGAAAGAAACGCACGACAAGAAACTGAAGGACAAAGGCATCAAGGAAGGAGACCTTGTGCTAAGGTATGACAATCGTTTTGATGCCAAGTTTGAAACTAGATGGCAAGGGCCATACATAGTCAAGAAGGCTTTCAATTCTAGTTACTATCAGCTTATGGACTTGAATGGTAAAGAGCACTCCAGGAAGGTAAACGGGTATCGCTTGAAGCCCTATTTGAGTCGCCTTCTACCAAAGGATCTACCAAAGATCTGTCCAAAGGCCGCTGTCTCATGTAAGTATTGTTACATGAAGCATGAGTGTAACTCCAGCCAAAATTCTGAGGGGCCAAACAGTGAAGATCTCGTCAAGGACTCTGAAGCACTCTTTGGAAAAGATGCTCTATGATGGTACATGAATATACCATCATCCTGGGGGAGGGCTAATGATAGCCTTTTTTTGTCTCTCCATAATTGCCATAGTAAGTTACTCCACCCTACCAAATTCACCCAAACACTATGGCTATCCCTACCATTTCACTGTACATAGGCGTGTGTGAGTTAGGGGGCTTTTTCCATATCTTCTTAAAAACCCTCAGCTAGCTAGTCACTGGGCTAGTTGAGCCAAAAAAATAAAAAAAATAAAAAAATAACAGTATATTATTGCCTCTTTGTGTGTAAATATTTCATTGTATATATGGCCTAAATATAGGGATTTTTTATAATTATTTTGGTATTTTATTTAAATATTTCTACTTAGATGTGTGTTTTATTAAACCTATGTACACCTTCTTTCATCCTCTTACACTATAATTATATTTTTTTGCCAATATGTACATAATCTAACCTCATATTTTTCCTTTATACAAATCACTCCCACATTTTCACCCTCACCCTCGTGAAAACAAAAAATTGATTTCTACTCATTGGTTACGTTTATTATATTATTTACTTGCATACCTTTTTCTCTTTCACCCAAAATAACTCAAGGAGGGACCATATCACACGATTCCAATATCTTTCCATATCCATAACTCCTCCATATTTTTATTATTATTTTTACTCATTATTCTAACACCATGTGCTCATTGAGCTAAAGTCCATGAATAGTCCATACACTAGTCCCACCATGTATATATTTCTTTATTAACCAATAATCCTCCTCCATGCATGGGTCAAGGGCAACTTGGATGCTTTGTATTATAATATGACAAAGGAGGGGCTCACTCTTGGATGCATTGTACAAATTCAACAAAGGAGAAAGCCACTTAAAAACTTTTGCAGGCATTAAAACAGGCTTTTTGGTGAGAATTTTTGCACCTATCTCCACTCCAAATTTGAAGCGGTGGTCACAAGATAAAATGTAGCCCACGCACTGAATAATCACCTCAAATGTTTTCATGATTTTTGGAGCTACGAGCGGTGAGCTATGATTTTTTCAGTGGACCCCAGTCTGCCCACGTTTTTCACAAGTAGCCCTTAGTCTTATCTCACCCTTCCACACACCTACTCACTCTTACACATCCCTCCCTCTCCTTCCCTCACTCAAACCTGCAATTTCCATGGCTTCTCCCACCCTCTTCACCATTACCCTTCTCTCTCATCCCTATAGTTCTTTTATGAACCTCTACATACATACACCCTCTCCATGTCTCTCTCTATTGCTTCTATGTTACAATTTCATTTACCTCTCCTAAAAATATCTAAAATTCAGCATCTTAACCATGATAACTTCTGAAAATTGAGGATTTTTCATCAACAAATCCTCTTTTCATCGTGGTGGTCAACCGTGGCGGCGGCGTAAAGAAGCAAAGAAGAAGAAGAAGACCAGCGGTCATTTTTTCCACAATCTACACAAGGGTGAGTTCAAGCTTCTTCAAAGCTTCACCATCTCAATGATTCTCTTTTAATTCACCCCTCTTCCTTCATCAAATCAACTCATCCTACCCATTGTAAATGTATCACTAACAATTCTAGTGATTATTACCACTAACAACTAACTTCTCTTGTAAAAATGCACCCACACTATCAACATATGGAGTAGGCAACCGCACAAGTAAACCAAATTCACTCACTCCCATGGAAGTTTCTCTCCTTTCACCACATCAATAATTCTCTTACTTGAGCCCACATCCATGTGACTCAAGAGAAAAGAGAGACCCCATTCTCATTTGAAATTTATAAAAATTCATAATGCTTGATCTTTCCTAATAAAATTGATTAGGCTTAATCCTAATCAAGGCTTCTAAAACCTATAAATAGAACCCATTTCTCCTTGTAAAAGACATCACTATACCATTGCACACTAGATTGAGCGTAGCACACGCCAGTTCTATCTTGGTTGTAAAGAGAGAGTAAACTTTCTATACACCATCACTTTGGTGCATAGAAAAGCTTGAGCTAGTTTGAGTGAGTGCGAGTAGAAGATATTCTTCCTACCATTTTTGTATCTACCCCAACATCAATGAATTGGTAGTTTTGGGTGCAATTCATGTCCAAAGGCTCACGCTTCTCCTCCAATTTGGCTTGGAAAACTCATTCAGCTTCATAAGGTGACTTGTTTCATTGAAGGTTGTTGTTTTGTTGCTTGTGATTCATTGGCTATTGTTTGGCTACCATTGTAAGAGGGTGGATGGTGAGAGGGCTCCCATAACCCTAAGACAATGTGCTAGTGATGCTATAACCAAATCGTGTCACTTGATTCTGCAAGCTCGAAGTTCCTTTTTGTGCAAAATATAAAGTTGAAGCTAAGTTGTACACCATCTCTCTCTCTCTCTCTCTCTCTCTCTCTCTCGTGTTTTAGTGTGTGAGAGTGTTCCATTGGTGTTAGGGTTAGTGTAAATTCCTTGCTTGTTTGTGGGTTTCTCTAACGATTCTCCTCTTTTGCGTCCTAGTTCGCTCTTAAACTAGGTGGTGCCCCTTGTGTAGTTGGGATTTGGCTGTGGGTTTGTTGTTTTGGTTTTTGTTGTGTTGTGCCCCTGCCCCATTGAGCAGCACGGGAGCCTTGAAGGTTGTCTAGAGGTTGCTCTTCTTGTTGCCCACCCCGGACCGGGGCGGGCAACACCAGAGGCAACCTCTAAACACCCCTCAAGGCTCCCGTGCTGCTCAATTGGAGCTGGGGCAACCACAAGCACAACACAACAACAAACCCACAGCCAAACCCAAATAAGATAGGGGCACCACCTAGTTATGGTATGCGAACTAGGACGCAAGAGAGATTTTGTCACAACCAAGAAGATGCACCACACAACACACACAAGCAACCTCACACCAAGGCACACACAAAATGGACCAGAGAGAGCTAGAGGAAAGGGAAGAGAGAGAGGAAAGGATATTGCATAATACCTTATTTGTGACTTGCAAATGGACATGGTTCGTTATGATGCTATCGTAGAGATTGTACAAAACTCACTCAATGCTTAGTGATTGCTAAACATTGCCAAAACACACACACACACTGTCTTAGGGTGTGGGAGACCTCTCACCACAATACCTTCTTACAATGGACAAAAACTGGCAATGAAAAACACTTTCTAAAATCAAGATCAACCGATAAAAACTCAAAATACACATGTCACCTTGAATTCACCAAACCGTATTGCACAAATGGAAGGACGAAGATTTGAACGTCGAATCACGCCTTTGATGCACCAAACCTCAGTTTATTGATGATGAAGGAGCATATACAATAGTGGTTTTGAGATTTGTGGAACTCACGCTCTCTCACTTGCAATGTGTAGCTTGAAGGCTTCTCTCACACCAAGAGTGAAGCTCACAAGTGGTTGCTACACCTAAGTCTCTCCTCACGCATAGAGTGCTGGGGTGCTATGTGAGATGTTGGAGATTTTTTTACAAGAAGGAGAGGGGCCTATTTATAGGTTGGAGACCCCTCATTAAGATTATTGGAAATCCTAATTTACAAGCTAACAAATCAGGATTATGATTTTTTTGAATATCAAAATATTACGGGCCTTCTTTGTCTGCTTGAGTCATGGGTGTGGGCTCAAAAGAGAGCATTATTGATGGTAGATAAGGTGAAAGTATAGTTTTAAGTAAGGAGAGAGAGAGAGAGAGTTACTTTGTACATGTCTTGAGGTGAGGTGTCTTTTATGGTTAGGTCAATACTATTTTGTGTTAGTATGTTAGTGGTTAGTGTTAGTAATCACTAGAATGGGGTGGATGGTTGAAGCAAGATTGTTGAATGAAGTGAGAAAATCCTTGTGATGGTGAATCTTGAAGAAGTTTTGGACTTACTTGTATAGGTTCTCAAAATGACTATCGATCTTCTTCTTCGTATTCCCTTCTTTACGCCACCGCCGCCAAGGTTGATTATCGTGATGAAAATGGTAATTCCATTGATGAGATCTCTTGATTTGAAGAGGTTAAGCATGGTACACATGCTGAATTTATGTATATATATAAGGGTTAAGATGGAATTGTACTTTGGAGATAATAGAGAGAGGCATAGAGATGGTGTATATACATGGAGAGCTCATATGAGAGCTATGGGAGTAAGAGGGGAGGTTAATGGTGAAGAAGGTGAGAGAAACCATTCAAGGTGCAGGTTTGAGTGAGGGATTGAGAGGAATGTGTGTGTGTGTGTGTAGATGTGTGGAAGGGTGAGAGAAGACTAAGGGCTACTTGTGAGAAAAGTGGGCAGACTGGGGTCCACTCAAAAAATAATATCTCATCGCTGATAGCTCCGAAACTCATGAAAAATTTTGAGCTAATTATTCAACGCGTGGGCTACATTTTCTATTTTGACCACTGCTCCAAATTCGGAGTGGAGATAGGTGCCAAAATTCTCACCAAAAAGCCTGTTTTTATGCCTGCAAAAGTCTTTTAGTGGCCCCCTCCTTTGTTGAATTTGTACAATGCATCCAAGAGTGAGCCCCGCCTTTGTCATATTATAATACAAAGCATCCAAGTTGCCCTTGACCCATGCATGGAGGAGGATTATTGGTGAATAAAGAAATATATACATGGTGGGACTAGTGTATGGACTATTCATGGACTTTAACTCAATGAGCACATGGTGTTAGAATAATGAGTAAAAATAATAATAAAAATATGGAGGAGTTATGGATATGGAACGATATTTGAATCATATGATTTGCTCCCTCCTTGAATTATTTTGGGTGAAAGAGGAAAAGGTATGCAAGTAAATAATATAATAAACGTAACCAATCAGTAGAAATCAATTTTTTGTTTTCACGAGGGTGAGGGTGAAAATGTGGAAGTGATTTATATAAAGAAAAAATATGAGGTTAGAGTATGTACATATTGGCAAAAAATATAATTATGGTGTAAGAGGATGAAAGAAGGTGTACATAGGTTTAATAAAACACAGACCTAAGTAGAAATATTTAAATAAAATACCAAAATAACTATAAAAAATCCCTATATTTAGGCCATATATACAATGAAGTATTTACACACAAAGAGGCCATAATATACTTTTATTTTTTTATTTTATTTTATTTTTTTGGCTCAACTAGCCCACTGACTAGCTAGCTGAGGGTTTTAAGAAGATATGGGAAAGGCCTCCTAACTCACACACACCTATGTACAGTGAAATGGTAGGGATAGCCATAGCGTTTGGGTGAATTTGGTAGGGTGGAGTAACTTACTATGGCAATTATGGAGAGCCAAAAAATGACTATCAGCACAAAGAGAGTAGAAATATATTTTTCTATTTTAAAGATTCACGAAATAATTGCCACATAATCATGAGCAATTAAGTAGTGATTTCTTTTGGAATTAAACATTCTATTCAAAGTAGCATTACAATCTACTCTAAAAAGAATGCTCTTATGAAAGGTCCACAAGTTTTTCTTTAAATTCAAGAAATATAATTTTTCTTCTTTCAAAGAGGAAAAGAGCATGTGTAGTGATACAAATAAGTTAATACTAACTCCCTCAAGGAGAGTTAAGTTTTGAAGGGTAGCCCTATCTTAATCTAAGAAGTTTTTCCTTGGAAGTGGGAATTTTCTTCCAGTTAAGGTATCCCCCCCTCTTATCAATTGGAAAGTCCTAAACCATAAGCCTCCTCTAGCTACATAATTAATCCTCTCTAGGGTAGCAAAGGTATGCTTAAATCCCTTCTTAAAGAAGAATTTGTTAATCATTCATACATTATTGCATGAACGACGTTGTTGGGCGCATTTCTGACACCCCGTTTTTTGTAAATTTGTACATACGGACATGACGCCCAATGTCAAAAAGGCATGTGGGCTTTCTTTTTGTGGGTTTTTTAGCTTGCTTTAGCAAGCACATGTACATGCACTGCAAGTCGCTAGTCTAGTATCTATGAATTGTGGAATTGATGTTGAAGTTGTGGGTTTGTGATGTTTGATTGTGGAAGGAGAGGCTCTTGTCTTCATATGCATTGGTCGGCGTGTGCTGTAATCTGTGCTTTGACAGGGTTTTGCTCCTATGTGACATAGTCTCTTGGGTGGGCGACGGCCAGTAAATTCCCAAGGGGACTACTCCTATTGGACTTGTGGTGTTTCAAAAGGATTCTGCAAAGCTTTTGGTGTCTTGTAGTTCTCTTTCAACGCTCTTGGGTGACATCGCTATAGAGGTGTTTCAGTTTGCTTGTTTCCCAACAGTGTTTTGGTGCCCGCCACCGAGGAATCGCTTCAAGTTACCTTCAGTTTATAGGTTTTGAAGACATAGCGTTTAATTTTCCGGAGTCTAGTGGGAAATCAAATGAAAGTTCCAAAGCTTTCATTGAGAGAATGGAGTTTGCTTGCCTTCTTGCTGACAAGCAAGACCCACCGTTGGTGCTACAAATCTTCTACTTCTGTTTGAAGGGAGATGATAGGGAATGGTTGGAAGGCTACAAAAAGGATCTACAATCAGCCCAACCTCCTCAGGTTATGACTTACGAAATGGTAAGGCATGCTTTTCTTACACACTTTCATTAGGTGGAAGACCCACAAAAGGTATGGCAGTCTATTCAAGGCTTAGTATAAGATGAAGGCCAAACCATATAAGACTTTGTCAAGGCATTCATTGCGTTATGGGCAAAGTGGTGTACATCTTTGGGGGCTGAAATTCCTCCAGCCATGTTGAAGAAGGACAGGTTTCTTGCAAGCTTGAGGAGAAACCTACCTTGAAGGTAGAGCTTAAGCAGCCAAGGACCTTTGAGGAGGCAGTTGAAATTGCAAATAATAAAGAGTGGAAAGCAGAGTGTCTTCATCAACTTGGAATCAATGTGGAGCCAAAGCTTGAAGTGAAAGCGGTAGAGCAACCAAGGGTCCTCATCAGGGAGCCAGGTTATGATCAACAAGCTTCTCATGATGTGAATGCCTTTCGCAAGGAGATGCAAGAGGTGGTAGGTCTTATGAAGAATCTTAGTGTGCATATGATGGGAGGTGGAAGAGGTCAAAGTTATGGATATGGACGTGGTTATGGAAGCAATGAGGGTTATACAGGTGGTAGAGGAAGAGGCATGGCTGGAAGAGGGGATATGTTTCAATGCTACAATTGTGGTGAATGGGGTCATAAAAGCCCTCAATGTGATAAGCCAAAGAGAATGGGTGGCGACATGTTTCCTGTTCCTCCACAAATTCCTTCTCGAGCTCAAGATTATGGTATTGAGATTAAAGGGGAAGCAGGACCAAGTGGATTGACAGCATAAGAAAAGGGCAAAACAAAAGTGGTGAGCATAATCCGTTTGGAGAAGAAAGAGGATGATTTGGGAGCTATGGTCATGCCTGTAGGTAAGAGGGTTACAAGAGATCATGACATGCGTGATGCAAGTCCCAGCCATAAAAGAGGGAAACAGGTTGAAATAGGTACAGGTAAAGAGAAGAAGAAGAGAAAGCCCAGGAAACATTACAATGCATCTGACTTTACTTTGGGGGAAGGGAAACCAATTTATAGTTTAAGGGCTGATTGGGTGGGTAGAAAGGCTGATGTTACCTTTGGGCAACTCATGGAGATGTGTCCCAAGTTAAAGAGGCAATGGAAGCACGTAGTCAACCCCATGAAGAAGGAGCCTGCAAGGGGGTCAGTGAGAGTCTTGTCTTTGAATGAGCTACCTCATATATGTCCTACTATGGATGCATGGCATAAGAGGAAGTGCATTGGAGAGGATTATATTGATGGAGGTGCACAGGTATGTGTTATTACTCAAGCTTGTGTATGAATGTTGGGACTCAACATGGTAAAGAATTCAGGTTTTCGCATAAAGCTTGCCAACCAATCAAGGGTGAGGTGCTTGGGAGTTGTAAAGGACTTGGAGGTGGATGTATTTGATGTTAAAGTGCTGGTCAATTGCCATGTTATGCCCGTGGGTATTGGTGCTTTCCCTCTCATCCTTGGAAGACCATGGTTACAGGCAACCAAAGCTATACAGGATTGGGGACATGGTACCATCACTCTCTACAATAGAAGGGGTGATAAGAAGAGGTTTGACAAGGCTAGCAAGCAATCTTTGGATGCTGATTTTGATGAGAAAACTGATGAAGAAGAGTCCTCAAGTGAAGAAGAAGACAATGGGGATGATGGCAGTTAAGTGGAAGATAGCAGCGATAGTGATCTGGATGTTTCCTCCTTGTTTCTTGAAGAAGAGCATGATGGGAAACAAAGATTTATTGGCCTTATGGAGAATGAGGATATCTTTGGTCCTTATGAGCAAATTGAAGAGCTGATGCAACCCAAAGTTCAACCTAATGTCAAACAGGAGCTGATACAAGGTATGTTGTCCCCGGACTTGACTAGTCATGAGAAGGGTGAGTACCTACATATGATACAACAATTTCCCATTTATTCATCACTTTTTATGAGGAAATCAAAGTCTTTAAGGGAGAGGAAATCCACATTCCAATCAAGGAAGGAGCTCAGCCCGTACACCAAAAGCTAAGGAGAATGGGACAGGTACAACTTAATGCTTTAAAGGAAGAGCTAGACAAGCTTCTTGAAGCAGGTTTCATATGTCCTGTGAACACTGCAGAATGGGTGAGTCCTGTTGTTGTCACACCGAAGAAGGATGAAAAGTGGAGGATATGTGTTGATTTTAAGCCTCTAAACGCAGCCATGAAGAGGGATCCATACCCTCTTCCTTTCATAGATGACATACTTGATTCTATTGCAGGGCATGAGAGGTATAGCGTATGTGAAGGATTCTTTGGATATTTTTAGTTCACCTTGGCTTTGGAAGATCGAAAGAAAACCACATTTATCACGACATGGGGGTGCTTTTGTTATTGTGTGCTTCCTTTTGGTCTTATGAATGGCTGTGCGTGGTATCAAAAGCGCGTCAACAAGGTGTTCTCTCCCTTTCTTGGAAAGTTTGTGAAGGATCTTATTGATGACTTTTGTGTTTATATCTCTAGAAATGATCATTGTGCAAAGCTTGGGATGGCATTGAAGCAATATGATGAAAGTGGAGGTCAACTCAACCCAAAGAAGTGTCATCTTGCTCAACCAAGAGTGAAGTTTTTGGGGCATATGATCTCAGAGAATGGGATTGAATCGGATCCTGACAAGGTGAAGGAATTGGTGCTACTCCCATCACCTAAAGATACAAAGCAACTTTCTATTTTTATTCAAAAGGTGAAGTATATGGCAAGGTTCATTCCTTTGTCCTCTCAACTTCTTTATCCTCTACAACAAGTAGCAAGGTTGGATCCTCTACAATGGACAAATGAATGTGAAGAGGTTTTTCAAGGCATCAAAGAGGTTCTTGGTTCTATTCCTGCTATGCAAGCTTCTAATTGGGATAAGGAGTTTTATGTGAATCCATCAGTAGGTGAGGATGCTATTGGAGCTATGCTTCTTCAACGAGGTAACAATTCCCACTACATGAAGCCTATCTATTGTGCTAGCAGGGTGAAGCTAGAGGTGGAAAGAGGCTATACTAAGGTGGAGCTCATTATGGTGAGTGTGATTTATGCATGTAGAAGGTTTAGGCACTACCTTCTCCCTAAACCATTCACATTCCTCACTAGCTACACTCTTTTACCTCAATTGATGAATAGCTCTACTTTGTCAAAGAGGCTCATGAAGTGGATTGTGGAGCTACAGGAATTCCAATTCTCTTTTCTTGTTGAGGAGAGTAAAAGGGCTACATTGGATAATTTGCTTACCTATAAGGAAAGCTCTCTTCTTCTTAAAGAGGATGCAGTGAAGAAGCAACACATGGAAGCTCCTGACATAGACAATGCCTATCTATTTTTTTTTTATGGCTCTTACAGGAAAGCGCATGGTGAAGCTTCACGAGGTGTGGTATTTTATGGTCCTCAAGGTTCTTTGGTAACTAAAATGAGTTTGAAGCTTACAGCACAAAGCAACAATGAAGCTGAGTAGGCTACGTTGGAGAAAGGTCTCAACCTTTGCCTTGAGCTTGGCATCCGTCGTGTGAGGGTAAGAGGTGATGCTCTTTTGGTGGTGAAGCAAGTACTTGGGGTGTGGCAAAGTAAGAATCCAAGGCTGAAAAATATGTGTTTTCAAGTGAAGAATCTGCTTAAAAATTTTGAAGCTTGGAGTTTAAGGCATGTGGACAGGTCTCAAAATGAAGAAGCACATGGTGCAGTGCAAGCTTCAATTGGGCAATTGTATGTGATAAGGTCTAATTCTCCTCTTTATTTGGGAAGGGAAGCTTTAGAGAGGGAGGAAGAGTTCCTACAAACAGGTATGCTTCCATCAGAGTTGGAAAAGCCAAAAAGGTATGTGCAAAAAGGTATGTGCTACTTGGTGATGCCTTGTATATGAAGGGGGCTGATCTTGTGATGAGAAAAGTTCCTTGGAAAGAGGAAATTTACAAAATTTTAAAGGATAATCATGAGGGTTCTTGTGGTGGTCACTTTGCTTCAAAGATCACTTTGCATAAGGTCTTGCAGGAGGGTTATGTGTGGCCAAGTGTTCAACGTGATGTTCATCATTGGTGCAAGTCTTGTAAAGAGTGTCAAAGCATGGCAAAGAGGGTTCTCAAATCAAAAATTAGAGGCACCATTGTGGCTTATGATGTGTTTGAGAAGTGGGGTATTAATGCAATAGGTCCTCTATCTATGACAGCTAGAGGCAAATGTTACATACTTACTGCTGTTGACTATCTATCCAGGTGGACTGAAGCCAAAGTTGTTAAGCACATCATGAGTAAAGATGTTTCCTTATTTATATATGAATATATTTGTTGCAAATTTGGCATGCCATTGGACTTAATTTCTGACAAGGGTCCAGGTTTCAGGGGAGAGTTGGTGGATTATCTATGTGAGAAGCTTCATGTGCATAGTAGGTTTACTACTCCATATTATCCCCAATGCAATGGCATGAATGAAAGGTTTAATGGAGAACTCATAAGGATGCTTACAAAGATGAAAAGAAACAATGTGAATACTTGGGATTTAGAGCTACCTTGTGCTCTATGGGCTTATAGGACTGCCATCAAATCAAGTACTGGTTTTTCTCCCTTCCATCTAGTTTTTGGCAAAGAGGATTTACTTCCTATTGAGGTGGAGATACCATCCTTGAAGATGATGCTAAAGCTTGAAGAAGAGCCCAAGGATGCATTCGAGGAAAGAATTTTATATTTGCAATGTGTACAATTGGATAGGGTGTTAGCTTTTGAGCATTATGAGCAGGTCTTAAAGAAGAATCAAGCAAGGGAAAATGAGAAGGTAAAGAACAAGGACATCAAGAAGGGTGACATGGTGCTTCGTTAAAATAGTAAGCTTAATAGAACTTTTTAAAAGAAATTTCAAATCAAGTGGCAAGGTCCTTTCTTGGTCTTAAACAGGTTTCCGAATGGCACATTTCAGCTTGCTGACTTGGATGGTACCCCGCATAAAGCACGTGTGAATGGCTACAGGTTGAAGAAGTATATTGCAAGGTTGATGACTGTGATTGAGGATGAGCCTTCTTTTGAAGAATTTTCTGATCATTTGGTTAATGATGATGATGAGGTGAAGACACCCTCATGTGGTTTACAGGATCTCTTTTGTGCTGCTGATCATGAATGATTTAGCAGGCTCGGGTGTGGCAAACTATGTTGGGCGCATTTTTGACACCCCATTTTTTGTAAATTTGTACATATGGACATGACGCCCGATGTCAAAAAGGCATGTGGGCTTTCTTTTTGTGGGTTTTTTAGCTTGCTTTAGCAAACACATGTACATGCACTGCAAGTCGCTAGTCTAGTGACAGCTGTCAGGCTACTGTAAGTGCCCGTGAGTGAGTTTTTTGAAGTGAGCCTTGTATATAACTTAAACTCATGTACAAACTAAAAAAGTTTCAGCCAAAGATCAGAAATTTGCAGGTTTTAGCTCGTTTTGTCTCCTTGGTGCTATGCGATGCAGCTCTTCGCCTCGACTAGCCTTCTCTACGTGTAGTCGTGTTGAGACAGCTTTCTCTTGGCGTCAATTTTTCTCATGGCGGAGTATGGAATCAATTTTGGTCATCTTCAGCTTTCTTGCTAGTCATTTTTCAAGCTTTAAAGTGCCCCAATTGGAGTTGTGCTCTTCAGGTTACGACTAGTTCTCTGCATGGTTATGGCTATGGAAGCCTAGTGGCAAATTGTGTGTAGACAGATTCGGAGGGTATGTATCTATGAATTGTGGAATTGATGTTGAAGTTGTGGGTTTGTGATGTTTGATTGTGGAAGGAGAGGCTCTTGTCTTCATATGCATTGGTCGGCGTGTGCTATAAATCCATGCTTTGATAGGATTTTGCTCCTATGTGACATAGTCTCTTGGGTGGGCGACGGCCAGTAAATTCCCAAGGGGACTACTCCTATTGGACATGTGGTGTTTCAAAAGGACTTTTCAAATATTTTGGTGTCTTGTAATTCTCTTTCAACGCTCTTGGGTGACATCGCTATAGAGGTGTTTCAGTTTGATTGTTTCCCAACAACGTTTCACCACACTTGCATGTCCACTCTCAACTATATCTGAGGCTATGAGATCAAATGTAGATCTAGAGCCTTTTAGTTGAAGATGACCACCAATTTGTTGCAGTGTTTGACAGTGTTCAGTCCCTAAATCTTTGAGTGACATCATGATTTCATTTATCCCATAAAAGTATATCCCACACCCCATGAAAGTACACCACGCAGAGGTTAAGCATGGTACACATGCTGAATTTATGTATATATATAAGGGTTAAGATGGAATTGTACTTTGGAGATAATAGAGAGAGGCATAGAGATGGTGTATATACATGGAGAGCTCATATGAGAGCTATGGGAGTAAGAGGGGAGGTTAATGGTGAAGAAGGTGAGAGAAACCATTCAAGGTGCAGGTTTGAGTGAGGGATTGAGAGGAATGTGTGTGTGTGTGTGTGTAGATGTGTGGAAGGGTGAGAGAAGACTAAGGGCTACTTGTGAGAAAAGTGGGCAGACTGGGGTCCACTCAAAAAATAATATCTCATCGCTGATAGCTCCGAAACTCATGAAAAATTTTGAGCTGATTATTCAACGCGTGGGCTACATTTTCTATTTTGACCACTGCTCCAAATTCGGAGTAGAGATAGGTGCCAAAATTCTCACCAAAAAGCCTCTTTTTATGCCTGCAAAAGTCTTTTAGTGGCCCCCTCCTTTGTTGAATTTGTACAATGCATCCAAGAGTGAGCCCCTCCTTTGTCATATTATAATATAAAGCATCCAGGTTGCCCTTGACCCATGCATGGAGGAGGATTATTGGTGAATAAAGAAATATATACATGGTGGGACTAGTGTATGGACTATTCATGGACTTTAGCTCAATGAGCACATGCTGTTAGAATAATGAATAAAAATAATAATAAAAATATGGAGGAGTTATGGATATGGAAAGATATTGGAATCATATGATATGATCCCTCCTTGAATTATTTTGGGTGAAAGAGGAAAAGGTATGCAAGTAAATAATATAATAAACGTAACCAATCAGTAGAAATCAATTTTTTGTTTTCACGAGGGTGAGGGTGAAAATGTGGGAGTGATTTGTATAAAGAAAAAATATGAGGTTAGAGTATGTACATATTGGCAAAAAATATAATTATGGTGTAAGAGGATGAAAGAAGGTGTACATAGGTTTAATAAAACACAGACCTAAGTAGAAATATTTAAATAAAATACCAAAATAATTATAAAAAATCCATATATTTAGGCCATATATACAATGAAATATTTACACACAAAGAGGCCATAATATACTTTTATTTTATTTTTATTTTATTTTATTTTGGCTCAACTAGCCCACTGACTAGCTAGCTGAGGGTTTTTAAGAAGATATGGGAAAAGCCCCCTAACTCACACACGCCTATGTACAGTGAAATGGTAGGGATAGCCATAGCGTTTGGGTGAATTTGGTAGGGTGGAGTAACTTACTATGGCAATTATGGAGAGCCGAAAAACGACTATCAGCATAAAGAGAGTAGAAATATATTTTTCTATTTTAAAGATTCACGAGATAATTGCCACATAATCATGAGCAATTAAGTAGTGATTTCTTTTGGAATTAAACATTCTATTCAAAGTAGCATTACAATCTACTCTAAAAAGAATGCTCTTATGAAAGGTCCACAAGTTTTTCTTTAAATTCAAGAAATATAATTTTTTTTCTTTCAAAGCGAAAAAGAGCATGTGTAGTGATACAAATAAGTTAATACTAACTCCCTCAAGGAGAGTTAAGTTTTGAAGGGTAGTCCTATCTTAATCAAAGAAGTTTTTCCTTGGAAGTGGGAATTTTCTTCTAGTTAAGGTATCCCCCCCTGTTATCAATTGGAAAGTCCTAAACCATAAGCCTCTTCTAGCTACATAATTAATCCTCTCTAGGGTAGCAAAGGTATGCTTAAATCCCTTCTTAAAGAAGAATTTGTTAATCATTCATACATTATTGCATGAACCACGTTGTTGGGCGCATTTCTGACACCCCTTTTTTTGTAAATTTGTACATACGGACATGACGCCCGATGTCAAAAAGGCATGTGGGCTTTCTTTTTATGGGTTTTTTAGCTTGCTTTAGCAAGCACATGTACATGCACTGCAAGTCGCTAGTCTAGTATCTATGAATTGTGGAATTGATATTGAAGTTGTGGGTTTGTGATGTTTGATTGTGGAAGGAGAGGCTCTTGTCTTCATATGCATTGGTCGGCGTGTGCTACAATCTGTGCTTTGACAGGGTTTTGCTCCTATGTGACATAGTCTCTTGGGTGGGTGACGGCCAATAAATTCCCAAGGGGACTACTCCTATTGGACTTGTGGTGTTTCAAAAGGATTTTGCAAAGATTTTGGTGTCTTGTAATTCTCTTTCAGCGCTCTTGGGTGACATCGCTATAGAGGTGTTTCAGTTTGCTTCTTTCCCAACAATGTTTTGGTGCCCGCCACCGAGGAATCGCTTCAAGTTACCTTCAGTTTACAGGTTTTGAAGACATGGCATTTAATTTTCTGGAGTTTAGTGGGAAATCAAATGAAAGTTCCAAAGCTTTCATTGAGAGAATGGAGTTTGCTTGCCTTCTTGCTAACAAGCAAGACCCAGCGTTGGTGCTACGAATCTTGTACTTCTCCTTGAAGGGAGATTCTAGGGAATGGTTGGAAGGCTACAAGAAGGATCTACAATCAGCCCAACCTCCTCAGGTTATGACTTATGAAATGGTAAGGCATGCTTTTCTTACACACTTTCAACAGGTGGAAGACCCACAAAAGGTATGGCAGTCTATTCAAGGCTTAGTATAAGATGAAGGCCAAACCATAGAAGACTTTTTCAAGGCATTCAATGCGTTATGGGCAAAGTGGTGTACATATTTGGGGGCTGAAATTCCTCCAGCCATGTTGAAGAAGGACAGGTTTCTTGCAAGCTTGAGGAGTAACCTACCTTGAAGGTAGAGCTTAAGCAGCCAAGGACCTTTGAGGAGGCAGTTGAAATTGCAAAGAATAAAGAGTGGAAAGTAGAGCGTCTTCATCAACTTGGAATCAATGTGGAGCCAAAGCTTGAAGTGAAAGCGGTAGAGCAACCAAGGGTCCTCATCAGGGAGCCAGGTTATGATCAACAAGCTTCTCATGATGTGAATGCCTTTCGCAAGGAGATGCAAGAGGTGGTAGGTCTTATGAAGAATCTTAGTGTGCATATGATGGGAGGTGGAAGAGGTCAAAGTTATGGATATGGACGTGGTTATGGAAGCAATGAGGGTTATACAGGTGGTAGAGGAAGAGGCATGGCTGGAAGAGGGGATATGTTTCAATGCTACAATTGTGGTGAATGGGGTCATAAAAGCCCTCAATGTGATAAGCCAAAGAGAATGGGTGGCGACATGTTTCCTGTTCCTCCACAAATTCCTTCTCGAGCTCAAGATTATGGTATTGAGATTAAAGGGGAAGCAGGACCAAGTGGATTGACAGCATAAGAAAAGGGCAAAACAAAAGTGGTGAGCATAATCCGTTTGGAGAAGAAAGAGGATGATTTGGGAGCTATGGTCATGCCTGTAGGTAAGAGGGTTACAAGAGATCATGACATGAGTGATGCAAGTCCCAGCCATAAAAGAGGGAAACAGGTTGAAATAGGTACAGGTAAAGAGAAGAAGAAGAGAAAGCCCAGGAAACATTACAATGCATCTGACTTTACTTTGGGGGAAGGGCAACCAATTTATAGTTTAAGGGCTGATTTGGTGGGTAGAAAGGCTGATGTTACCTTTGGGCAACTCATGGAGATGTGTCCCAAGTTAAAGAGGCAATGGAAGCACGTAGTCAACCCCATGAAGAAGGAGCCTGCAAGGGGGTCAGTGAGAGTCTTGTCTTTGAATGAGCTACCTCATATATGTCCTACTATGGATGCATGGCATAAGAGGAAGTGCATTGGAGAGGATTATATTGATGGAGGTGCACAGGTATGTGTTATTACTCAAGCTTGTGTATGAATGTTGGGACTCAACATGGTAAAGAATTCAGGTTTTCGCATAAAGCTTGCCAACCAATCAAGGGTGAGGTGCTTGGGAGTTGTAAAGGACTTGGAGGTGGATGTATTTGATGTTAAAGTGCTGGTCAATTGCCATGTTATGCCCGTGGGTATTGGTGCTTTCCCTATCATCCTTGGAAGACCATGGTTACAGGCAACCAAAGCTATACAGGATTGGGGACATGGTACTATCACTCTCTACAATAGAAGGGGTGATAAGAAGAGGTTTGACATGGCTAGCAAGAAATCTTTGGATGCTGATTTTGATGAGAAAACTGATGAAGAAGAGTCCTCAAGTGAAGAAGAAGACAATGGGGATGATGGCAGTGAAGTGGAAGATAACAGCGATAGTGATCTAGATGTTTCCTCCTTGTTTCTTGAAGAAGAGCATGATGGGAAACAAAGATTTATTGGCCTTATGGAGAATGAGGATATCTTTGGTCCTTATGAGCAAATTGAAGAGCTGATGCAACCCAAAGTTCAACCTAATGTCAAACAGGAGCTGATACAAGGTATGTTGTCCCCCGACTTGACTAGTCATAAGAAGGGTGAGTACCTACATATGATACAACAATTTCCCCATTTATTCATCACTTCTTTTGAGGAAATCAGAGGCTTTAAGGGAGAGGAAATCCACATTCCAATCAAGGAAGGAGCTCAGCCCGTACACCAAAAGCTAAGGAGAATGGGACAGGTACAACTTAATGCTTTAAAGGAAGAGCTAGACAAGCTTCTTGAAGCAGGTTTCATATGTCCTATGAACACTGCAGAATGGGTGAGTCCTGTTGTTGTCACACCCAAGAAGGATGAAAAGTGGAGGATATGTGTTGATTTTAAGCCTCTAAACGCAGCCATGAAGAGGGATCCATACCCTCTTCCTTTCATAGATGACATACTTGATTCTATTGCAGGGCATGAGAGGTATAGCGTATGTGAAGGATTCTTTGGATATTTTTAGTTCACCTTGGCTTTGGAAGATCGAAAGAAAACCACATTTATCACGACATGGGGGTGCTTTTGTTATTGTGTGCTTCCTTTTGGTCTTATGAATGGCTGTGCGTGGTATCAAAAGCGCGTCAACAAGGTGTTCTCTCCCTTTCTTGGAAAGTTTGTGAAGGATATTATTGATGACTTTTGTGTTTATATCTCTAGAAATGATCATTGTGCAAAGCTTGGGATGGCATTGAAGCAATATGATGAAAGTGGAGGTCAACTCAACCCAAAGAAGTGTCATCTTGCTCAACCAAGAGTGAAGTTTTTGGGGCATATGATCTCAGAGAATGGGATTGAATCGGATCCTGACAAGGTGAAGGAATTGGTGCTACTCCCATCACCTAAAGATACAAAGCAACTTTCTATTTTTATTCAAAAGGTGAAGTATATGGCAAGGTTCATTCCTTTGTCCTCTCAACTTCTTTATCCTCTACAACAAGTAGCAAGGTTGGATCCTCTACAATGGACAAATGAATGTGAAGAGGTTTTTCAAGGCATCAAAGAGGTTCTTGGTTCTATTCCTGCTATGCAAGCTTCTAATTGGGATAAGGAGTTTTATGTGAATCCATCAGTAGGTGAGGATGCTATTGGAGCTATGCTTCTTCAACGAGGTAACAATTCCCACTACATGAAGCCTATCTATTGTGCTAGCAGGGTGAAGCTAGAGGTGGAAAGAGGCTATACTAAGGTGGAGCTCATTATGGTGAGTGTGATTTATGCATGTAGAAGGTTTAGGCACTACCTTCTCCCTAAACCATTCACATTCCTCACTAGCTACACTCTTTTACCTCAATTGATGAATAGCTCTACTTTGTCAAAGAGGCTCATGAAGTGGATTGTGGAGCTACAGGAATTCCAATTCTCTTTTCTTGTTGAGGAGAGTAAAAGGGCTACATTGGATAATTTGCTTACCTATAAGGAAAGCTCTCTTCTTCTTAAAGAGGATGCAGTGAAGAAGCAACACATGGAAGCTCCTGACATAGACAATGCCTATCTATTTTTTTTTGATGGCTCTTACAGGAAAGCGCATGGTGAAGCTTCACGAGGTGTGGTATTTTATGGTCCTCAAGGTTCTTTGGTAACTAAAAGGAGTTTGAAGCTTACAGCATAAAGCAACAATGAAGCTGAGTAGGCTACGTTGGAGAAAGGTCTCAACCTTTGCCTTGAGCTTGGCATCCGTCGTGTGAGGGTAAGAGGTGATGCTCTTTTGGTGGTGAAGCAAGTACTTGGGGTGTGGCAAAGTAAGAATCCAAGGCTGAAAAATATGTGTTTTCAAGTGAAGAATCTGCTTAAAAATTTTGAAGCTTGGAGTTTAAGGCATGTGGACAGGTCTCAAAATGAAGAAGCACATGGTGCAGTGCAAGCTTCAATTGGGCAATTGTATGTGATAAGGTCTAATTCTCCTCTTTATTTGGGAAGGGAAGCTTTAGAGAGGGAGGAAGAGTTCCTACAAACAGGTATGCTTCCATCAGAGTTGGAAAAGCCAAAAAGGTATGTGCAAAAAGGTATGTGCTACTTGGTGATGCCTTGTATATGAAGGGGGCTGATCTTGTGATGAGAAAAGTTCCTTGGAAAGAGGAAATTTACAAAATTTTAAAGGATAATCATGAGGGTTCTTGTGGTGGTCACTTTGCTTCAAAGATCACTTTGCATAAGGTCTTGCAGGAGGGTTATGTGTGGCCAAGTGTTCAACGTGATGTTCATCATTGGTGCAAGTCTTGTAAAGAGTGTCAAAGCATGGCAAAGAGGGTTCTCAAATCAAAAATTAGAGGCACCATTGTGGCTTATGATGTGTTTGAGAAGTGGGGTATTAATGCAATAGGTCCTCTATCTATGACAGCTAGAGGCAAATGTTACATACTTACTGCTGTTGACTATCTATCCAGGTGGACTGAAGCCAAAGTTGTTAAGCACATCATGAGTAAAGATGTTTCCTTATTTATATATGAATATATTTGCTGCAAATTTGGCATGCCATTGGACTTAATTTCTGACAAGGGTCCAGGTTTCAGGGGAGAGTTGGTGGATTATCTATGTGAGAAGCTTCATGTGCATAGTAGGTTTACTACTCCATATTATCCCCAATGCAATGGCATGAATGAAAGGTTTAATGGAGAGCTCATAAGGATGCTTACAAAGATGAAAAGAAACAATGTGAATACTTGGGATTTAGAGCTACCTTGTGCTCTATGGGCTTATAGGACTGCCATCAAATCAAGTACTGGTTTTTCTCCCTTCCATCTAGTTTTTGGCAAAGAGGATTTACTTCCTATTGAGGTGGAGATACCATCCTTGAAGATGATGCTAAAGCTTGAAGAAGAGCCCAAGGATGCATTCGAGGAAAGAATTTTATATTTGCAATGTGTACAATTGGATAGGGTGTTAGCTTTTGAGCATTATGAGCAAGTCTTGAAGAAGAATCAAGCAAAGGCAAATGAGAAGGTAAAGAACAAGGACATCAAGAAGGGTGACATGGTGCTTAGTTAAAATAGTAAGCTTGATAGCACTTTTCAAAAGAAATTTCAAATCAAGTGGCAAGGTCCTTTCTTGGTCTGAAACAGGTTTCCGAATGGCACATTTCAGCTTGCTGACTTGGATGGTACCCCGCATAAAGCACGTGTGAATGGCTACAGGTTGAAGAAGTATATTGCAAGGTTGATGACTGTGATTGAGGATGAGCCTTCTTTTCAAGAATTTTTTGATCATGTGGTTAATGATGACGATGAGGTGAAGACTCCCTCATGTGGTTTAGAGGATCACTTTTGTGTTGTTGATCATGAATCATTTAGCAGGCTGGGGTGTGGCAAACTATGTTGGGCGCATTTCTGACACCCCGTTTATTGTAAATTTGTACATACGGACATGACGCCCGATGTCAAAAAGGCATGTGGGCTTTCTTTTTGTGGGTTTTTTAGCTTGCTTTAGCAAGCACATGTACATGCACTGCAAGTCGCTAGTCTAGTGACAGCTGTCGGGCTACTGTAAGTGCCCGTGAGTGAGTTTTTTGAAGTGAGCCTTGTATATAACTTAAACTCATGTAAAAACTCAAAAAGGTTCAGCCAAAGATCAGAAATTTGCAGGTTTTAGCTCGTTTTGTCTCCTTGGTGCTATGGGATGCAGTTTTTTGCCTCGACTAGCCTTCTCTATGTGTAGTCGTGTTGGGGCAGCTTTCTCTTGGCGTCAATTTTGCTCATGGTGGCGTATGGAATCAATTTTGGTCATCTTCAGCTTTCTCCCCAGTCATTTTTCAAGCTTTAAAGTTCCCCAATTGGAGTTGTGCTCTTCAAGTTACGACTAGTTCTCTGCAAGGTTATGGCTATGGCAGCCTAGTGGCAAATAGTGTGTAGAATGATTCGGAGGGTATGTATCTATGAATTGTGGAATTGATGTTGAAGTTGTGGGTTTGTGATGTTTGATTGTGGAAGGAGAGGCTCTTGTCTTCATATGCATTGGTCAGCGTGTGCTGTAAATCCGTGCTTTGACAGGGTTTTGCTCCTATGTGACATAGTCTCTTGGGTGGGCGACGGCCAGTAAATTCCCAAGGGGACTACTCCTATTGGACTTGTGGTGTTTCAAAAGGATTTTTCAAAGCTTTTGGTGTCTTGTAATTCTCTTTCAATGCTCTTGGGTGACATCGCTATAGAGGTGTTTCAGTTTGCTTGTTTCCCAACAACGTTTCAGCACACTCGCATGTCCACTCTCAACTATATCTGAGGCTATGAGATCAAATGTAGATCTAGAGCCTTTTAGTTGAAGATGACCACCAATTTTTTGCAGTGTTTGATAGTGTTCAGTCCCTAAATCTTTGAGTGACATCATGATTACATTTATCCCATAAAAGTATATCCCACACCCCATGAAAGTACACCACACATTTAATCATCAATTCCTACATATATCTTTTCAAGGATGTATGAGAAACAAACATGTGCTTCAGTAGAGTTGTCCTCCTAGCTAGCGTATGTATTTTCAAACTAAGGATTCCCAAGTAGTATCACGCCAGCCATGCTATAGTAGATGAACCCAAAAAAGACTTTAGTAATTTAGATTTGAAACTGATTAGAGTATGTTTAGATCAGTACAACAAGTACAAGAAGTAAAGAAAATAGGGAATCCAGGCATCATGCACAATCATTAACCTAACATGAATGGGCCATTCAATACAATGCTAGGAGGCCATTTTGCTTTGAATTCTTTCCTCTACCCATTGAGTGAGTTGTTTAGAAGATATATCTACTCCTAAAGGGTAACTGAGGTGCCTTAAAAAAGTTCCTCTAGGGGTTCGTGTATTTTGCCATAACAAATTATGAAGATGATCTGTAAATACATCAAACACCTAAGAATAACAAAAATTCAAATCTAAGTGCGCATTGTAGCTGTTAATGGCTACCATTGTGCCCACCTTAACATGAGTCTGGCTAGTCAAGGTCCCACCCTACCTAGTAGCTCTTCCTCTCCAGATAGTGAGCACCATGATAGATGGAGTCATCGAGGCTCTTGTTGGGATGCTATTTTTTATATTGCGGGGGGGGGGAGGTGGGGGGAGGTCATCAATTATAGAATATACCACTCCAACTACAGATGATGAGGATTGTGACACGCACTAAGGTCAAATATTGTGGTGAGGTCAACTCTAGCACTACGATGAGTAGGACACACTTTGGCTCCACTTAAAATTCCTATACACTCAACATATTGTTAAGCTTGTATGTAAGGCTACTCTAAATATAGCCCTAGGCCCCCCTTATATATGCCATCATATGTGCATATTCTACACGGTTTCTTGTGTTGAACTCTCTATGCATCGTCTGTCTCTCCTTCTCTTTCTATGTCTCATCAACATGGTATCAGAGCGTGGTTGCTGTTTTTTTGGGGTTGCACTCTCTACGTATCGTCTCTCCCTCCTTCTCTTTCTTTATCTCATCAACATGGTATCAGAGTGTGGTTGATGTTTCTTCACAAAAATAGTGTGTTTGTTGCCTCCCATGCCTGTGTGCAACATGCAATACACATCTGCAAGTAATCAAAACTTAAGATCGACATACCTTTTTGCTAGAAACTCAGATTTTAGAATGTTTAGAGATGTTACAATATTTTGGGGTGTTTTAAAGATGTTGGCCATGACAAATTTGTCATATTTTGCACCAGAAGTGACTCACAAATAAATTGGTAACTATTTTCAATACGTTCTTAATCGAAATAATCAAAAGGTAAGATATTTTATGTTTCTGAATCCATTCACGTTCATCTTCTTGTTATGAATCTTTAAACTGCTTTTCATGATCAAGAGTTAGTTATATTGAATTACATTGTATTTAATTCGATTGACATATTGATATGTATTTTCTTATTAAATGATTTTTGGATTATCTTTTCATGCATCATATGAAATTTTGTTTGAAAATAGATCAAGATTTAAGTATAGTGAATTTACATCATTTTCAATTCAGTTTAAAAACTCAAAGAAGTATATAACTTGATTGATTTCCATATTTGTTTGGATAATTCTTTTTATTAAATCCATGTGGATATCAAAGTGTTATTTTCCACTGTTAAATACGTACGATTTTTATCATTTATTTAATAATCTATAGTCACGACATTAAAGCTTATGCTTTGACAATTCATATAATTTATCTTCTTTGTGAATGTCAACAATTATTCTTTTGATTATTTATCAAAGAGTTATATTTTGAAAACCTAATTTCTTTTTTAATTATAGACATCAAATCTTTACAAATTTAAGATTTATGGTTTTTACTCATGATGAGTTCTTTTGAAATGGTTTGTTATATTTGGGATTGTGATTATGAAGTTGTTTAATGTGTCATGATGTATTTTCATAATGATTACAAATTTTTTGTATTGATTGTTTATCATTGAAATGATTAATTTTTCATCGAGTTGTTCCATAATGTCATGATATGTTTCTATGATGATTATCTAGAATTTGTTTCTACTAATCATTTCATATTGAGATTATAATTTCTTTGTGGAGTTGTTCCATGATGCCTTGATGCATTTTCATTGTCATTGAGATGATTCTTCATTGATGGAGTTGGCCAATCCAGTTTTTATCCCAACCAACGGCCACCTAGACCATTCCGGACGGCCGTGTGCTGACCACATTTGTGAAGCCATCCTCTCTGCACATGGGTGTTCCACTTTACCTTATACTCTCTGTGACCATGCCTCGATCCTATGCCACGAACATCTGTTGGAAGATGCACTTGTGACCAGCGAACATCCCCTGCACCATGATAGTTGGTGTTGCCACACACATGGTTTATGCTCGGGGGGTTCACCATTCAATACACCCCTATATAACATGCACTTGCAAGGTATTAAAGAAACCCCTCTTATAACATTTCTGAATGAATAAAATGACCCCTTATTTGAGAACTTTCTTGCAAAATTGAATATAAAACCCCCTAATTTTAATGTTTCTCTCTTAAATTGGGATTTTTTTTGTATTTTAAAACCCCTCTTATCTAACTCACCTTATATGTTAACATGATTACGCAGTACAAACCCCCCCCCCCCCCCCCCCAGTATATACACCAATATATACTTTTAAGTTGCTAGCCCTTCCCATTCTCGTTGTTACGTGCAACTTTTCATCTATCCAGTGTGCAATCATCTTCCTGACATTGATGGCACTAGTCATTGCGTCGAGCAATGAGGATGCAATGTGTTTTGACATTGTCACTTCCATTCACCATGTGTAATCCAATCTTCTTTGTCATAGCTTTCTATTTGCACTTAATTCATTCATAAAATTTAGTTTCTCTTTTAAGGAAGAAACTCGTCATAACTCCTCAGTTCAATGTATATAATTTTTTGTCATCTGTCATTAACAATTCAGAAGAACTTTTTTGTCATACTCTCTTTTCAAAGGATAATTTACTTAGCAAACAAGATGTATACAAGAATTGATTTGAGAAATTCTCATCCTAAGGAGTGATAACCACATTACCCATGTTTTGACTTTAAAAACTGAGGTGAACATGTACACAAGTAATGGCACACACCAAGAAGTATACAACATAGATTCAAGCCTACACATGCTAACAATGCATAAATATTTATATTATATCTATATAGGCCAATAAATATGCTTATGTACATATGTTTATTTGCGTGTTTGGAGAGAGAGAGAGAGAGATAGAGAGAGAGAGAGAGAGGTGTCACTACAATCGCAAGTATGGTGGGACTTTGTAGCATGTCTTGTGATGCCTCCTATGACTTGGTACGTATGGATGAAACCCTAAATGATAGTCTAGCCTTAGACCCTAAGGTCAAGGGAAGCATGCAGTGACTCTATAGTCCTCTCAACTATGGAATCATCCAAATATTTTTTTTAAAAAAAGTGGTGGTGTATTACTTTAGTGTAAAATTACTAAATATAAAAGATGTAGCACACTTCATTGATGGATGCTTTCATAAACTGCTGGGCAGATTCATGTGTTGTTTTCCTTGCCCATTTCAACAATTATAATTTTTGAACAACTTGTGCATGTTCAACCTTGGCATCCTCTTAGACGAATAGAAAAAGATCTTATCCAAATTCCCTACTCGGGCGGAAATTTTTGAAAATGCCTTCTTTTTTGTGGCCCTCAAAAACTAGATGCCTCTTTGGCTAAGCTCTTGTTCTTCCCATCCATAAATTGTCCCAATACGTAAAAAGTTTGCATAGCCTAGAAAAAAAAAAAGCAACTCTTTGATACCATTAAAATTTAGCTATCACAGTGTTAATAGTATTTTCTTTAAATCTTTACCAAGGCAATCTCACCAACTCCTACTACATTGTGGACAATTGAGCCATTTCTCTAAGAACTTCTCTATCCTGCCAGCAAGGGAAATGGAACTCGATCCCTCCTATCCCACTAAAATGTTTTATGTATCCAAGTAGTAGATGTTTTTAAAAACCTCTAGGCTGTCTAGATAGATAGAAAACCAACTCTCACCTTCTAGGACTATCCTCACCTCCTCAAGTTTCTAGAATATCCTTTTATGCTAAGCCACATGGGTTTTCAAGCAACCCACCCAAAGGTCCCTTTAGCTATACCACTTTTTTTAGAAACCCAAATCCTTTGAGCAAAGAGATATTACTAGTGACTTTGGATAATGGTGGATATAAACATGCAAAAAAGCGTGCATTTCCAGAATCCTAGCTTCCTGCTAAAACTTCCCCAACATCTTTGATGTCCTTAGTGATATGCCTTCCCATGAGACTCTTGTTACAACCCATTAAGTAGTACAAAGCCACCATAAAAACAAGGATGAGAATCACCCAAAAGGATCCATCTTTAGATGCTTTAGATCCTACACATGTTACCCTCTATGAGACAGTTGTAAATTTTTCCTTTTATATATGCATTTTTTGTATGGCTGAAAACTACCTTCTATTGTGATGCTCAAAACAAAACTTTGAGGGCATAAACAGCTCCAAAAGGGGGGTAGAACTCCGGGATACCTACTAGAAAATTTCTCGGAATGTTGAATATGTCTATCCAAGTTCTGGACCCAAAAATTGCCTTTAAACTTTGCACGTGCGCGAAACACAAAAACAATTTGCACACAACCATGCAAAGTACACACATGAAGATAAAGCGAACTCACACGTAGAACAAGGAGATGGAGAACATGAACACAAGAGATGCAACAAAACCTCGCATCCCTACAATCCTCCCCTGTGTGGGTTTTGGTTGCATATCACTCACACAAGCCTCCCCTCAAAACACACTAGGGTGAGGCACACAATTCACTAGCCTCCCCTTAAACACAAATCTTCCTCCCCTAGCACACAAAATATCACGGAATAGGCATATACAAGCCTCTTCTGGCACAAATAGAGGGTACAATACAATTGAGAGAATGCTCACAGCACATGTCGTTTGTTGTTTGTGGGAACATGGCCCAATGGCAATGAAGTTCAAGCCCACAGGAATGAGAGCTTGGGGAATGGACGAGATTGGTGGTAGGTGGTGCAGACGCACATCGACTAGTGAGCAACAGGGAGTTGATTTGTTTGGCACCAACCATTGAATAGCTATTGCTATTGTGACTTGTGAACACTGATCAATGAGGTCATCGAGCTTACCGGGTGTAGGGGTTGTGCCAGCGAGTTGCAGAGCTGCACTATAGTGATGAAGAGGCTTTAAGTAGGCTTTACGAAGCTGACGACATGTGAAAATCTTGCAGGTGATGACAATGCTGACGAGCGTGCAACTCGATAGATAAGTAGAGAGTAATGGGGGGCGAGCTGTCGAGTAGGCTCTTTGGAAAACTTCAGTTGAGGAATTGTTGACGCCGGCAGAGGATGGACGACCAAGAACGAAAGATTTATGATGCACCTACAGTACCACCAATGGAAAGGTTGGGGCAAGGTTCTTGATGAGAGCAGAGCCGCAGTGTGAATGGGTCGATGGCGAAGGAGTGTGGGCAGAGAGTACTCAATGGCAAGGATGCTTAGAGGTGCACGACGGTGGTTGTAGATTTTGATGAGAATTTGGCTCTAATTGGGTGGACAAGCCAGATTCAGTATAAAGCGGGAGCAAAGCTATCGTCCGTTGAACTCTCCTTTAAGGGGTGGATCCCACTTATTTTGTCTCCATATCCACACTCATTCCCATTTGTAGCAAGATTAATGAACTTATCTTTTCCAAATGAAACACTTGAGGGTTCAAATTGAATCTAAAAGTAGAAAGATGCACGCACACCGTCCAATCCAAGTTGATGGAGTTTTTTATTTGTGATAGAAATCAAGCCAAAAAAGAACACTAATAAATAAATAAATGAAGCCGAAATCTACTCTAATCACTCAATAATTAGTAATATTGGACCAGGAAGGGCTCAATCAAGCAATCAAAGAGTGAAATAATTTCTCATGCTATTATGCAATGCATGGGAAATTATAATTAGTAATTGCACGGCTAAGAGAGAGAGGGCCAATGCAATCTAGTATAGGGAGAGTGCCTAAGATGTAATAGATTAGGAAATTCTAATCTAGGCCATGCTTTGATACCAATTGTAGGGTTGAGGTGGATAGGTTAGTGTGCCATTCATTTTAATGGCATGCTTGGAGAGGTTAGTGTAGAGCTTGAGAGAGAAACTATTGCACAATACAATATAGAGTATAATTGCAAAATGATAAAGCTTAAATTTACTCGACAGAATGTGCCTATATGTAGGCTTATACAAAAGAGACAACCATTTGAAACATTAGCACAAGATGTGGCTACCTATGCACAAACACAACTGGATTTTCTTTACACATGGGTGGTAAGGGGTTATTCACATGGGTTATTAACACATGACACTTTTCTAGGTGGAAGAGATGAGAGATGCAACAAAACCTCGCATCCCAACAAGCAGTACTCCATCACGATGATGGGACTCCTTTGGCCAAAGGTGCAGATATTATGGCAGTTTCCAATCAATACTATAATGCTTTGCTCAATGTCTCTCTTGTGGATTCACCTGCAAGAAGTAATGTTTTCCAAACCCTCTTGAGTGTTGTGGATCCATGCATTGAGAGGCCACTGCAAACAGACTTGAAGAGGCAAAAATTTACTATGCTGTCATTAAACTACCAAATGATAAATGCCCAGGTATTTGTGAATTGCCCAAAGAGTTTATGCTTTTGTTTGCTAGGACTTAGGGGCATTGTATGCCCACTATTGAATGCAGTATGGATTTCTCAATGTATGGACCCAACGCTCAAGAAGGGGATCATTAAGCTCATCGCAAAAAGCACATTTCCTAAAACTTTGGCAGATTGGAGGCCCATCACCATGATGGGGGTGCTGTATAAATTGCTAGCCAAAGCTATTGCTCTTAGAATTGCACCTAAATTGAAGAATTACATTCATTCTTCACAGAAAAGCTTTATTCGAGGCAGGTCCATATACAACAATATTTTAACAGCTCAGTTGGGCATTGAGCATGCACTCAACAAAAATCTTGTCATTGTCATGTTTTAGATTTACTTTATCAAGGCCTTTGACATAGTGTTGTGGGACTTTGTCCAGCAAATATAAAAGGAAATGGGTTTAGGGATAGAATTATCAGATTTTTTAACTTGCTTGGCTAGCATGCTTACTCAAGGATTGTCATCAATGGAAAATTATCAGATAGGATGCATATAACCAGGTAAGTTAGACAAGGTTGTCCCATTAGTCTGTTTTTTTTATAGTGGCTACCCATCCCCTTTATTGCTATCTAGACAAAGTGGTAGCATCTTGTCATATTCAAACTCTGCATTAGGGTAGCAAACAATTACCTGGCAAAGGTTTTGCTCATGATATTTTTTTTTTCTTGAAAGCTCACAATGTTAATATTTTGAGATGCACTAAGCTGCTGGATCTGTATACATTAGTTGTTGGGTTAACCATGAAATTGACTATTTTCTTGATTGATATCTTTGTGAGATCCTTTGATGCTCTTATTTGGGCTGGCAAGATATATCCAAAAGATCGTATCTTCAGGCATCTGGGATATCCCATAGGAGTTGGGGCTACTCAAAAGCAATTGTAGCAGTGGCTTATTGATAGAGTCAAGGGAAAATTGCTTCTTGGTTTTGTGATCCATGGCCTTTGCATGCTAGATTGAGAATAGTACAACCTATATTTGTTCCCTATATGCTTTGTTATCATCCATTATTGGACTGGTCTGAGAAAATGCTTCAAATCTGTATTGTCGTGATGTCTAAGTCCTTGTGGAAAATTGCCTCTACCTCTGCTGCTATGATTGCTCAAAATAATAATTTTTTTCCTTACTCTCAGGGGGCTCTTCATGTTTTCAACTTGACTCTGCATGCTCATGATAGAAGGGCATGTCTCATTAAGCATAAGCTTGAAGCAAACAATGATTGGTCCTTATGCATGTGGAAAATCTTAGAAGCTTCAGTGGTCTACTTCCATGGTGTTTGGCACCTAGCTTCTTGGGATAAATTGTTTTCAGCAGATTCACTTAATATTGGCTTTGATGTTAGTAGTATGATTATTAAATATTGGAATAAGTCATGTGATTTCTTGTTGTGGAAAGGTAGAATAAGATATATAGGGAATTATTTGGGGTTTGAAAGCCTGATTTGGATTTTTGCTTTTAAGGTGCTACATGCTAAATTGATTAGTAAACCTACACTCTCTTTGCCAAACTGATCAAATGTTGGACTCTAAGGAAGTACATATTGGGCACTAGAAGCAGGGGCTTGTGGCATCAGCTCATGACTCATGTACACAATTTATCATTCTACGTGGAGGCAAATGTAGCAAACAGACATAGGGACTTGGCCTTGCCAAGCTATGCAACTAATTGGTGGCAATATCCATCTGCTATATTTAAGAAAAGTTAACGATGTAAGACACATGTATACAGGATTGATATAATAAACAATGGAATTTACACATGACTGAGAAGTGGTGGTTACATGTATTGTCTGATGTATGGTCTATACCAAATCACTTTAAGTTTTTTTTTTCTGTGGATAGTCTGTACTTGGGTCCTGCCAATTGCTCAGAATTTAAAGAAGAAAGGGTTCACTGACGGTAAATGTTGTGTGTTACCATATACATGTGGTAGTGATGTGTGTGAACACACTAGGACCGTCGGGGCATTTTTTCCCTCTTTAGGAGGTTTTTTTCCCCATGCATTGTATATACTCCCATCACTCTAGAGCTATCTATCTTTCCACTGCACACTAAGTAACACGCTCTCTATTGTGTGCCTTGAGCTTCCTTCGTCTTGTCCAAGTTGTGTGCGTTTCTTTGTAACCCTAATTCCAACAATTGGTATCAGAGCAGGTTGCATCCTCCCGGGCTTAGTCGCCAGCTGCTCCAGCACACGCCTGCTCACTTTCTCCGATTTCAGTGAGCTTTGGTAAGCGTTTGTGCAGGTCGACAAAAATTCCAGGAAAACTCGTAGAGCTTAGTCTGCTCAGATTTTTGCTTTGGGCTCATTTTGGCCTCCGTTTCCACTACAGGCAGTACTCCACAGGCTATTTTTTCATTTTGTGCAAAATTTTTGTCACTGCCGTTTTCTGCATAACAGGTGCCTGATAGTCTTCTACGGTTTGTGCTATATAGCATGTGTTGTTCCCACTCTGTTTCTCCTATTTTCGAGCAGTTTTCACATCAAGTGCAACATTTACTAGGCTGACAACAACACAGATGTGTTCAAGATGTTTCCTGCTGAGGACATGTTGGATGGGGACACCTACCCTATGTGGGCTTATATGATGCAACATGTTCTTGTGTCAAAGGGTGTCTGGAACATTGTGCAGGACATTCATGTATGTCTTGGTTATGAGGATGTAGGCGATGTTGAGGATGTTGCAGGTCTTGCTGCAAGGATTGCTGCTGTTAGAGTTATTTTGCCTAGGGCAGAACAAGCTCATTGGGATGTAACGGATGTGCAGGATCATGCATTGATTGCGTTTTCTGTAAAGTGCACCATTGTTCCTCACATTCGTTCAGCAAAATCTGCAAAATAGCCTTGGGATATTCTAGCAGGTCTTTATGCAAGCCGTAATGAGGCTAAAATTTCTTTGCTGCGTAAAGAGCTGGAGTCAAAGATTATGCATGAGGAAGATGATATGGACACTTTTCTTGCTGGTGTCAAGGATATCAATGAGCAACTTATTTCTACAGGTGAATTCATTTCAGACAGTTCCCTTGTGCACACAGTTCCCTTGTGCACACAGTTCTTGATGCCTCACCAGATTCTTACTAGACTTTTGTTAGTACTTGGAGACTTATGACCCAAGGAAATCCAGAAGTTGTCAAGTTTGATGCATTATGCACATTGCTGTTG
The DNA here is from genome assembly GCF_014529385.1 of Adiantum capillus-veneris. Classification (NCBI taxonomy): domain Eukaryota; kingdom Viridiplantae; phylum Streptophyta; class Polypodiopsida; order Polypodiales; family Pteridaceae; genus Adiantum; species Adiantum capillus-veneris. The sequence goes on along the minus strand of NC_140959.1, from coordinate 44,073,786 downwards.
CAAGAGTCACTTTCCAGAAAAAACAGGACTAGATAGCGTGTAGTTGAATAGGCTTTTATTGCTTCTCAAAGAAAGGGTGGTAACAGCAATGCAGCCACTTCTTATGGTTCTGCTGCGAGTGGCAAAACTTCTGTTCCCAATGCTTTTGCTGGCAACACTTCGTCTGGCTATTCTGGTGATAAGGGCAAAAAGAAGATGCATTGCCATTATTGTAAAGCTAATGATCACTTGATCAAGTTGTGTCCTAAGTTGAAGGCCAAAGAGGCTAAGAAGAAAGAGGGTGGTTCCATTGCAAATGCAGCCATTGTTGAGTCTTCTCCAAAAGGAGACTGTAATGCTGATGTCGATGCAAAATGGGCTTTTAGTGCAGAGTGCACTTACAATCCTATTGCCCATGATGCATGCTTGTTAGTTGATGCAGATTCACATGTGTGGTATTTTGACAATGGTGCTACAAAGCACATTACCTCTCATCGTGAATTGTTCACCTCTCTCGAGTCTGTCCCTCAAGGCAAATTCAGTCACTTGTGCCAACAATGCCTCTTATCCGGTTCAGGGAGTTGGAAAGATTGTGCTTATTGTTGCAAATGGCAGTTCCTTCACACTTGTTGATGCACTTTATGTACCTGGGATCAAGAAGAATATCTTGTCTGTATCTGCACTTGCTAGAATTGGACTTGTAGTCAAATTTGTGAATGACAGATGTACAGTTCATGATCTTAGTTTTGGTGATGAAATTGTTGCATCTAGCCTTTTGTGCCGTGGGCTTTATAAGCTCACTTTGTATGACAAGTGTGGAAAAGTTTTTGCAAATTCAAGGGCTATTTCAGATGCAAAACTTTGGAAAGCACGTTTTGGTCGTCTGAATTTTGCCAATTTGCTGCGTTTGCAGAAATCTGATATGGTTGCTTCTTTTCCGCCTCTTAAAGCACCTGTCAAACATGCTTGTGAAGGCTGTATTCTGGGTAAAATGCAGCATTCAAAGTTTCCAAAGGATGGTTCAGTTAGGGCCACATGCAGGGTGCAGCTTGTGCATAGTGATATTTGTGGGCCCATGCAAACTCCGTCCTTGGGAAATTACCTTTACTTCGTGACTTTCATTGATGATTACTCCAGGCATGCATGGGTATTTCCGCTTAAACCGAAGTCCGAAGTTTTTATGTGCTTCAAACAATTTATGGCTATGGCTGAAAATGTCTCGAAATGTGCTATGGGCACCCTCCATTCCGATCGAGGGGGGGAGTATGTCTCATGAATTTAATGCATTTCTGGCTAGTCGTGGGATAAAACACCAATGTATTGTTCCTTATACACATTAGCAAAATGGTGTTGCTGAAGGAAAAATAGGTCACTGGCGAAAATGGCAGGATGTATAATCAAAAGTTAAGCTTTGCCACATTCTTTTGGGCTTGAGGCCATCATGTGTGCCACTTATGTACTTAACTGGTGTCCTAGGAAATCTTTGCAGTCTATTACACCATATGACGCATGGCATGATAGAAAGCCTTCTATTGAGCACATGCTGTTTTTTCATGTTTGGAATATGCTTTGGTGCCACAAACACAACGCAAAAAATTGGATCATAAGGTTCTCAAATGTATTTTTGTTGGTTATAGTGCTGAAAGAAAAGGTTACATGTTATATCATCCGTAAACAAAGCGTATTCTGGTTTCATGGGATGTAGTGTTTGTGGAAGATTCTGTTCAACCCTTGCTGTCATGTACTAGAGACAGTAGTGTAAGCTCAAAGGACATTTATGCAACTTTGTTGCCTCTTTTCATTGGTGGAAATACGAATTTAAGATCCAATGAGGCAAATGTACAGCCTATGGGGGTTTCTGAAAATGTTATAGATCAGCCTATAACTGATGCAGATGTACATGATGTACTTGATGAGAAAAGGGATGAAAATGAGCAAGCTAGAGGTATGCCAAAATGGCTAGTGCACACTTTGCGTGACAGTAAATTGGATGCACCTTTGTCTAGTCTTACCCGTTCAGGCTCTCGCCGTGCATCTTATGCATTAAATTGTTATGCTTTGGCAGTGTCTAGCTTACATGATGTTGAGGAGCCTCTGTCTTTTGATGAAGCATAGAATTTAGAAAATTGGATGGTTGCCATGCAATCAGAATATGCGCACTTATAGAAAATGACACATGGACTTTATGTGATTTGCCTCCTGGCAAAAAGAGCCATTGGTATGAAGTGGGTGTACAAGTTGAAACGCAAGCCCGATGGTGAGATCGATCGCCATAAGGCTCGATTGTTGCAAAGGGTTATGCATAGCAAAAAGGCATAGATTATGAAGAGACTTTTTCTCCCACTTCTCGTATGACTACTGTGCGTTTTCTATGTGCATTGAAGCAATCTCCTCATGCTTGGTATGAGAAAGCTGACACTCATTTGGTCAAACGAGGCTTTCGTAACAGTCCAACAGAAAGCACATTGTATGTAAAGTGTGAGGGTGATGTACTTCTCATTGTGGTTCTTTATGTCGATGATTTGCTGATCACTGCACCAAATGAGAGAGAGAGAGAGAGAGAGAGAGAGAGAGAGAGAGAGAGAGAGAGAGAGAGAAGAGAAAACAAAAAGAAAGAAAGAGAGAATAAAAAACAAAAGAGAGGCAGAGGGGGGGAGAAGACGAAAGAGAGAGGTAAGGGGAGAAAACAAAGAGAGAAAGAGATTAGGTTAAAATTTAAATTAGATTGGGTTAGATTACATTTAGATTTATGTTTATGTTGAGTTTAAGATTAGGTTAGATTTAGATTTACGTTAGATTAAGATTAAGTTAGATTTAAAATTAGGAAAGTATTAAAGGTTAGCTAGCTATATTAGATTAAAGTTAGATTACATTTAGGTTTAGGATTTAAGATTAGATTAAATTTAGATTTAAGTTATATTACATTTAGGTTTAGGTTAGATTTAAGATTAGATTAGATTTAGGTTTATTTTGAGTTTAAGATTACATTAGATCTAAATTTATGTTTGATGGACTAACTTTTTTAAGATTTAGGTTAGATTTTAGTGCATGTCAATGAAGGCGCGCTTTGCCCAAAGAGCAAACACTAGTTACACAACCATATGTATATTCCCATCAAAATTTGACACCTGTTAACTCACACACTAACCATATTCAATTAGCTGTGAATCACCACATGTTCAATTGGGTTAGATTTAAGATTAGATTTTAGATTGAGTTTTTATCTTAGAGTCTACCTTCGGGAGTACGGTTAAAAACTTAGAGTTAGACGAACGGTGATCCCTGTCTTCCTCTCTACGGATGCCACCTTAAGTTGGAAAGCTTTCAACGGCATGATACTCAGATTGGAGGCCAACATGTAATGTGTTAAGTAATCCCTCGAACATAGATCTACTGTGAAAAGATGTTAAGATGATGTGAAATGCTATAGCTAGAGAAGAGGCAAAGGGGTTTTGTCCACTACATGCACTATCATGTAGAGACACAAATATAAGCATTGACCAATAAAGACAAGATTATAACCCAGTGGTTTTGATCTCCGTGCACCTCTAGACCAAGGTGCGTGGGGATTGGACATGACTAGAGAATGTGAGGTAGTCTGCAATGTGAACAAAGAGAGAGAGAGAGAGAGAGAGAGAGAGAGAGAGAGAGAGAGAGAGAGAGAGAGATAAAAGATGGAGGATGCCATTAGAAGATTAAATTTATGTTCAGGTTATAAGGCTTTACCCTCATTATGAGTAGTGACGAGGATGTGGGGCCGTCCAACCGAAACAATTATCTCCCAACAAGGATCTTATGTCCTTGTAATCAATGCAAGTATGATGTGCGATGGACAAGACGCGTTTCTCTACAGCATGTTTGCGAATTTGGCGAGTTCGATCCATCTATTATAGATCTAGTTGTTGCCAATTATAACTCGTTGGACTCTAACACTGGCGAATAGGCAGCAATCATGCAACCCAAATGATGTGTTCGCAGGCGCTTTGGTCAAGCAGCATATGTGAGGTAATCGGGATGGCAGCCTCAAAAGTCCTGCTTATGGTGATGCCTTAGATGATGGCCATGGTAGTGCCGATGATGTTGGTCTCAAGTTCTGAGATGTACCGTGGGGAACATTTTAAGTGTCCCTTTGGCATACACAACTTGATGAGGTAATCGGGAAGAGTTTGCAAGCTCTATCACTCTACCATTGAGGTTCAGTGTAAGACCAGCTGCAAGAGCATACATATCTAGAGTTTTCATACATCTGGGAATATTGATGTTGTGGGCCTTCAAAAATACAAAGGTGTCATCCACAAACCCTTTGCCCGGGATATCCTTACCTCCTAATTTGAGGGTTTGCATATAGCCGTGTTGTTCCAGTTGATCTAGGTATGCGTGTAAAGAGTGGGAGGCCACAACAAAAAAAAGAGGGCTAACAGGATATCCCTGTCTTACCAATCTGGAAAAATATATTTTGTCAAAGAGTTTACCATTAACGATCAAGCTCGAGTAAGCATGTTCACCAAGCAAAGAGATACAGCTGATGATCCGAGGGAAAACCCCCATACCTTGCATGATTTGTTGCACAAAGTCCCACTGCACCCTCTCTCTCTCTCGCTCTCTCTACCCTGATGCGCCCAACCTTGCCAACCTCTCCTAGTGCTGCATGGCAAGGCTCTTCTACAACATCCTGGTGGTCCGAGTAGGAGGATAGCCATACCACACAATTTGAGAGAGAGGAGGCTCACTGACCCCGACCAATTCTGAGAGAGATGGGGCCGATAGGCCATATGCAACGTTTTCAGTTTTTGCATGGGCTACGACCTTTTCTCGCTCCACTCATTGTGTCATTGCAGGTTGTGATGGGTTCATGTTATTTGTGTGTGTGTGTGTGTGTGAGAGAGAGAGAGAGGGGGGGGGGGGGGGGAGACTATAACCACACCCTAGGATTGACCTTGTGACTACCTACAAAACAATAACCTCTCCACACCCCTCCACCCACCTACGAGGTTGTGCCCACACCTTGTGGCGAGGGTAGCAAAACAATAGGCTACTCAAGTGATAAGAGGGTGTCAGCCAATTGTGCATCAAAATCATCTCTCTCTCTCTCTCTCTCTCTCTCTCTCTCTCTCTCTCTCTCTCTCTCTCTCTCTCTCTCTCTCTCTCTCTCTCTCTCTCTCTATCTATCTATCTATCTATCTCTCTGTCATTCGCTCCCCAGTTTGACAAATTAGTATGTTCAGTCACACCCTCCATTGAAGAAATGGATTCACGACTGCGAAGGGAATGAGATTCCTCAAATTTTGACATGAAAAGTAGGGGAAATATAAGTTTCCTTAGAAAATGTATTTGTTTTTCCTTGTGTGTGATCTGCATGGAGTCACAGTTCAAAATAGGGTTGCCATTAACTGGGCCATTAACCTGACCATACTTTAATTCCTTCTAGGATTTTAATTCAAAGTGAATAATTTTAAAACTTGACCCTTTTTCACACGTGTACACTCACAACTAGATTTTTCACCAAATAGCACTTAGAAAGGATACCGGAGCTTGAAAGTCCACGAGGTAGGCCAATGCTAGTAGAGATGTCCCTTTTTGGAGACTTCTCTGCTACCCGTCTTCCTCTCCTTCTCCCTCAAATCAAAAATTTGCTAGGTTTGAGCCTCAGTAAATTCAATATACACATCAAATCCCCACCTCCAAAAGAGTGTGGATCACCACATGAGAGACTTCTTCTCTACTACCTACGTGCAAAGGCACTGCCCTTTTTGAGGCTCTTTCTTTCATACCTCTTTGTAATGGCAGCCTCAAAAGTCCTGCTTATGGTGATGCCTTAGATGATGGCCATGGTAGTGTCGATGATGTTGGTCTCAAGTTCTGAGATGTACCGTGGGGAACATTTTAAGTGTCCCTTTGGCATCTTGATGAGGTAATCGGGAAGAGTTTGCAAGCCCTATCACTCTACCATTGAGGTTGAGTATGAATCCTAGCATAACAAAGATAAGGCTTTTTACTTTATATGTGTGGTGGCTACGCTGCTAAATGCATACCATATCACACATTATTATGCGTCTATAATTGCTTTAGGAATTTGGTTTTTTTTTTTCCAAGCTTTCTTCTTCCCAATATAGTGTGTCATCCCCTCATATCTGATGGCTATTGTAATGCAATTATCCTATCTATAAAATGAAATGAGTGGCCACCATGTGGCTGCAAATCTATGACGTTATTTGTAGATCTATATCTATATTAAAATGATAGAGGCGAGGCAGTTGGCAACATTTTCTTGCAGCTATGCTTTTGAACTCCTAGCCTTAGCATCTATTGCGCTATCACCTTGGCATATCCTTGCATTGGCATGTCACTTAGTGCCACATTGTGGCCTTTCCTTGTTTGTGGGTTGTTGCACTAGTTTGTAATCTTCGAGGGTTTGCCTTGACATTTATATGTAGGTCCACACCCACCCTTGGCATTGATATGTGGGGGCAGTTGCACACTCACCATCCATGACCGTGCTGGGCGTAGCTCTCAATGCATTCGTTGAGCTACAGACTATTCCCACTCCCGACAGTCTAGTTGAAATGTGCTACTTAATTGCCACCGCCCTTCGCTCTGCAATATCCCTATTCCAAGTTTCAACCCAACTCTGTGCGGATTCTTTTGAGTTCACTCAGAGATTCCATATGCACCTTTGGGCTACTTGGAATCACTATTGGGGGCTTCGTTTCGACACCAATTTTTGGTCAATGGAGGTGATCATGATGTTCACCCTTGATACTCTCTCTATCAATCTATGTAAGTACAAATGTGTAGCTAGGGCCAATTGTACTATTAATTCTCTCATTCTCTCTCTCTCTCTCTCTCTCTCTAGTATGGTTCAAGGTGACATTGTCTCCTCTAGCCTCTTAGCAAGTCGTAGGAGGTGATTGGGACATTCAATCTCAATGCTTTGTATTTTATTTTCCATGCAGACTCGTAGCCAGGGACAATTGTACCACCAACTCTCTCTCTCTCTCTCTCTCTCTCTCTCTCTCTCTCTCTCTCTCTCTCTCTCTCTCTCTCTCTCTCTCTCTCTCTCTCTCTCTCTCTCTCTCGTCTCTATGATATAATATCATTCAAACTTAATCTACAAATATAGAGTATTAATAATGGCTTCAAAAAATTAAAAGGCCAAAACCTCTAAGACTAACTTTGAACTCGCGCTACACTAGCCTAGTCTAAGGTTTTTTTTACTATTGGCGCAAGAAGCAGGAAGCTGAAGCAACGTAGAGAGAGAGAGAGAGAGAGAGAGAGAGAGAGAGAGAGAGAGGTCGAGGGCGGCTATACAATTGGTGCAAGAAGCAGGAAGCCACTGAAGTTGAAGCAACGCTGAGAGAGAGAGAGAGAGAGAGAGAAAGAGAGAGGTCGAGGGTAGCAAATTAATCAATACAATGCTATGACAATAAATTGCTATTAGACTTTCAACGCAAAACGATAACTGAACGACGCAAATGGTGTGTGGTTTGGGAAGATGACCGTCTGAGCAAGGGACAATGCCAAACTAAGAAAGAGGCTACTATAGTGGTGCGTGGAAAGGTATGAAAGAGAACCGTCTGCAAAAGTAGTAGAAGAGGGCGGTAGAGAAGAGGGAGCGACCCTTGACGTAATGAAATGGAAGGTGAGTCTTGAATGAAATAAAAAATCAAATTTATACTATGAAAGGCTACATTTATAAAAAGAACCCCCCTCCCCCCAAATTACCCAAAAAACAAGAAAACCCCGTCAACGCATCTTGATCCCTTTTTGCAACAATTTTTTTTTTCTAAGACTGAGGAGACTTACTAGTATAATCTAAATATAACATATGAAAAACATAAATATGGTGTAAATGTAAACTTAGAATATATAGATAATTTTGATGTAAGTATACATAAATAGAAAAAAAACTCTAGATTTAGAAATGTAATTTAAAAATAGATGTATATTTTGCACGATTGACAGAGTATTTCAGGTTTATGTGCAAAGATCTAGAGAAGTTATATACAATTACGAGAGTTTCTTCCTTGAAAGAAAAACCAAATTCCATGAATGAATTAAGTGCAAATAGAAAGATATGACAAAGGAGATTGGATTACACAACATGAATGGAAGAGGCAATGACAACTAGTGTCATCAATATCAAGAAGATGACTGCACACGTAGCACGTAGCAGCGACAATGGGAAGGGCTAGCTCTCCCTAAGGAGTTTGTGTGCTTTGTTAGTGGTCCCCGGATATTGGCAGCTACCCTCACCTGCAACAAATGTTATACAAGCAGAATATTAATAATAAGAATCTAGAGCACAAGCGTGGGGCTTAAAAGTATATATTGCACAGAGTTAGTGGCATTGGAAGGTGAGACAAAGACAACCGCGCCGCGCCCCCGAGCGAGCGAGAGAGAGAGAGAGAGAGAGAGAGAGAGAGAGAGAGAGAGAGAGAGAGAGAGAGAGAGAGAGAGAGAGAGAGAGAGAGAGAGAGAGAGAGAGATTACTCGGATCAGCGTACACCACGTGGGTGGCAACGCCACCTATCGTGGTGCAAGGGATGCCCGTTGGTCGCAAGTGCGTCTGCCAATAGATGTTCGTGGCATAGGAGGCATGGTCTAAGAGATTATAAGGAAGAATGCAGCGCCCATGCGGGGAGAGGATGGCATCACAAATTTGGTGGGCAGTGCACGGCCGTGCGTAATGGTCTAGGTGGCCACTGGTAATTGGGGTAGGAACTGGATTGGCTTTCGGACTCATGTGTCGGTGGGACGGTGGCGGCCACCGGCGTGTATGACGGGCACCACAGCCGGACGGACGGGGTGACACATGCGGGTAAGAAAAATGTGCAGCTCCCACTCTGATGTGTTTTTATCAGGGACGCACCTTGTCTTGAGGGTGGCGGGATGAACATCAGGATACAATGGCCTATAATAGCAATGCTGGCCGTCGTCGAGCTGTATGCAGATGAGATTATCATCAGCTGGCACGCTTGATCACAAAACAAGAGCGTTAATTTATGCATAATATAGGTTATGCCACAACAACATCATCATTGATTGCTGCATGCCATAACAACATCATGAGCGTTAATTGCTGCATGCCATAACAAGATCATCGTTAATTGCTGCATGCCTGCGCTGCTGCTCTTGGGCCAAGGCGCTGCCTGCTAGCAACGTCGCCACACAGATGCATACATGAAGCGCCAACGTCCAACTATTCCTCCTGCCTTCCATCTTGCTTCTCTCCTTCTCCTGTTACAGTAATTACTAATGATTGAAAAAATGAAGCGCCTTGTGGCCCTTTATATAGAGATTACACTCCATGGTCCTATTTCCGTGGGAATATATTAGATTCCAATATATTAGATTATTCGAAGGTTTGAATTCCCCTTGATTTTGTAGGTTCCCCTACCTTGAGGAAATTTGAAGTATAATGGTAAATTCAAAAAGGTGGTGTTCAGTGACCGAAATACATGCAGTTAAAAACTCACATGTGAAAAAATCGACAAGTAAAATACTCACTATATTTGGAGCTTCTCACAATAAAGTTTTGTAGGTCGTAGGGGTAGCTACATTGAATCTATGTTTCTTTAGAGCACTCCTCAAGCATATCCAAGAGTGAAGACACATATTAGGAGACCTTGATAAACAATGCAATCTTAACGGGGATCCTTCTAGTGGTAAAGCGATTATATTCGGATGCTTTCACATTAAGTCTCTCTTTATTTTGTATGTCTTTTCACCTTTAAAGGTGAAATTGAGGTAAATTCCAAATTTGGTAGGTGTGATTACAATAAATCCATGTTTCTTTCGAGCACTTCTCATGCATGCGCAAGAGTGAAATTATACATGGACAGAAAGGGCACATCTTGATAGACAATGAAGTCTCAAGGGGGACTTAAGTGACTATATTTGCAGGAATTTAACAAAAAAATAATTAAATATATCTTTCAAACTTTGTAGGTTTGATTACATTAAGTATATGTTTCTTTCTAGCACTACTTAGGCATACGTAAGGCTGAAAGACATGGACACAGAGGGCACATATCAAGAGATCTTCATAGACGACTAGAGCTCAAGGGCGAACCTTTTAGAGGCAGAGTGATTATATTCGAAGGATTTTCCACCTTCAAATCATCTACGAGTTCAACGTTGATGAACCACTTTTTGTTTGTACATAGTAGGAGCTATATGCATGGAAATGTGTATATAACGAGGTGTTTACATGAATTTGGAAGATTTTTTGATGTGATATTTGTTTTCAAGTATGGCGAACGATGTATAGATGTCAAATAGTCATGTTGTGTGTCGACGGTAAGGCACATGCACCTGCCTGGACATGATAACAGATTTTAGGGATCCCAATGGGATTTTCTTGTTCTCCTGTTATGTGTAATCTTTATCTTTGTCACTTCGAATTTCAATGGCTCTTAAAAATGATGAGTGACCCAGCCAGGGCTTCGTTACTTTCACACTTTATTCATATGTTTAGGTTTATGGATGACCTATGTAGCCTGAACAATCCCATGTTCGAAGAAATGCTTAGAGAGATTTATCCGACTTGTCTTAATATTGAACCTACCTTCCTAGATAGAATAATGAGGCACTTCTTGAATATCGAGATTACTTTAACTCCCCCATTCTTGGGTAATTTTTATACTCGTTTCTTTTGGAAAAGAGAAAATCTGAAGATCAAATCCTCTATATTTACCAAAAGAAAAAGCAATAGACCCTTTAAAAACTCCTTACACACATGTCTAGGAATGATGTTCCTTATAGTTTATGCCTCGTTAGACAGCTTTTCAACATATGAAGAAATCAACACTCTGATTACCAAGTTTATTAATAATGGGAAGACCTTGTTGCATGTATCTGCAATTCCTTAAAAATGCGTAGATGGTCCGGCCTTAAGTATGACCTACAAAACTTGAATAGTCTCATTAAACCAAACAAAAAATACTCATCAATAAATATTTTTGTAAAGAAAACCCTTTCTTTTCGAAAGCTTTTTTTCTCTTGTCAAGGTAGTAGGCCCATTTTCTTGGGGTCTACTACCTCATAGAATATGGTGCCTAGGAATGAATGGTCATACACACACACACACACAAACACACAATTGCATTGATCCTTACTCATGTTTCACTACAAATAATTATAATGAAAAAGAATGGCGTTGAGTCTATAAAATTTTTTTTGTTTCTTTCACCATTACATCTCATTTAACCCATCCATTACATGATCACACAGGCAGTTGTCACAATAGTAACAAATGTTTGTGCGCTCAGCCAAAGGTAAGATATGGTTAGCTAAAATCACTCCAAACTCTTTGGTATAGGGTGTCTGGTTAAAGTATCCTCGTAAGGGTATGCCAAATGAGGATACAAATATATTTTATGATGTGGTAGAAATTGTGCTAGCAAATATAACCGATCAATAAATCCACGCTTTATTAAGTGTCCAACATTGTAATACTGTGTCCCTATACCTAGGGCTTCCCTGACCATAGCCAGATGGATGTTATTCTTGAAGTGTTCTCGACCCCAAAGGGTCACCCGTGTTATTCTATTTTGATATGTCCACCATTTCGTATAGATGTTCCTAATTGAGGGACTAGAAGACTCTCATAATGGAGTATGGTGGTCTCCTAGATTGACTCTCTTGACTGCTGCAAATGAGCAAGAGATATCCCTAATGCTTGTTCTTGAATATAAGCCATAGTTGATAAAGTATAAAGACACAGCTAAAGACAAGCTATGGAAGAAACTTGTAAGCTGCTCGTAAGATAAGAAGTGCCCAAGTTGGTTACAGTGCATTCTGTGATAGAATATGCCTCTCTTATATAGACCCTCATTGCAACCTCTTTTTGGATGTTATCCGTACTAAATACCCTCCTTATGTGCCCTCACTTCTTGAATACTGTAACATTGTAACTTTTTTTCATGCCATATATTCCCCTTGGAACATACCTATTTGGCAATCCAACTGATATTAGTCTCTTATAATATGTCGATATTATTGGTAATTATTCGTCTGAATCCTTCTAATGTCGGAGTCCTTACCGCATAAAAAATCTTTTAAGGCGGGCTTCGGCTTTAGTTAAAAAAAGTCTTAACTAGCTACTGCCACTTACTATTTCTCTTATTTTTTTCACTATCAGTAAATGGTAATGGGATTCATTTTTAGCCTCATTTTTGTAATTATTATAATAGTGAGTCCAAACTGCCTATTAACCCTAACCTTTTGTATCACCGGTATGGCGTGTTCTTGCTACCGCCTGCATATTGTGACCTTGTCGTTTTGATGCTCTATCGCACGCTACCTTCTGTTTAAGAAAGGTGTTTACACTAACTAGCGGCTTCTGCGCTTACGACTCACGGATCTTGTACTATTACAATCCCTGATGACCTAGGCTATAAGCGATAAACAAGAGTGTAGTGATAGCTGGCTACTGTCTGGTCTTATCACCTACAGCTGGACTGTGTCGTCTATAAATTCCACAGGGAATGTGATCAGGTGAGTACTAAACTCACTTAGCAATTGTTATGTGATTTTTAACTGTGGGGACTGCAACATGCCTAAAATTAAAGAGAATGCGGCTGTGGAAATGTCTTCTCCTCCGAGTTTAGAGGTGCTTTAGTTTTTAAAATTGTTGTCACTCGGCTTGCTTTTAAAATGGGGTTGAGCGGATTTAGTTAACTTTATGAGTAATGGGATAAACCTAAGTTAGATAGCATGCTTTATGGTTTTAACTACTGCTCATTGGATGGATTTATGATGGATTGGAGGTTATGATTCTATGTGGGTTGTTGTTGCTGATTTCCGTAAAATAATTGCTCGATATTGATTATGTGCTGGAAAGTGAGGTACTGCAAGTTTTTGAAAAGTTTCGGAGGATAAACAAATCTTCAAAACCTTCTTGATTATGCCGGGCTGGTTTTATATGACTGTAAAAATGCTTGGGTAATTAGTAAAATTCCTAGTTTGAGTTACTCTCGCTAATTGGACATACTTTAGATCGAATGTGGCTCAGTTCCGGGGTCTATTTCACTAAACTTTTTGATAAGTGTAAGCTCACTGTCATATTGAGTACTAGTTTCCGAGGAGCTGCCCTATCTTGAAAAGATTTTTAAATGTTGAATAGCATCACTTACCCTATTGATGTAGTATTTTTTACATTTTTACTTGATCTCTTTTAACTTCTTACATCACCTACCTGTAAGATTGCTGACAGTGTTTTGTGGCTCGACACCTGCTCGGTTTCTTTACTGGTTACTGCTTGCCTGGGTTTAGTTTGGACCCTCAGCTATACAATAAACAAAGCTTGCGAGTATTTGCTCTTTCTTTATCTTATTTTAGTATGTAGGAAGATGTTCGCCTACCCGCTTGATGCGGCTACAAGGAAAATTTTTAAGGGTTGATGGTTTAATAGGTTCTCTCTAGTGTAAGAGATTTCACCGACTTTGCTTTAGCTGGTCCCGGCTATTTAGCGTTACTTCAACCTTTCTCTGTCTGCTTCTGTGCTGGTTCTGGGTAATACCAAAGCCCCGCCTATGTTTGTCTTTGGAAGCTCCTATGTGGACACATGAAATCTTAACCCCAACGACAAGTCGCGTCCATCCCCACCGAGCTAGTGAAGTGATACTCTATGTAAATCCTAATTCTAAAGCAGCAGGTCTGCCTAGCTGTTGTTTTTCAAAATAGTAGCATGACGGTATACACTATCAATACATATATATGTTCTTTGTCCTTACAAAAAATACTTAAACTGTCACTTTTTCTAAATAAAAAGAGAGGGAAGGATTGAGTAGTATATGGTAGCATGGAATGAAATGTAGTTTGTAACAGGCTTTGATAAAAGTATGTCGGACATGACAAAAACTAAGAGATGGAGGTATTTTTTATGATGGCAGTAAATATGATTGAACCTGCTCAAAATTCATAAAATAGGCTCTTCTTTGTATTTAAAATTTGGGAAAAACTTTGATAGGAGCTTTTTCTATGGGAAATCTCAGCTTTTAAATACCTAAAACTTTCGTACAGTAAGAACTTTACAAAAGAATTTCTTTTTCTATATATCAAATTACAACATTTGTTTTTTTCATTGGGACATGGATAACAACTGGGATGCCCATGCATCACATGTACACAGTAACAATTGCTAACCGAGCTTATTCTTGTTTACTATGGGTGCAGGTGCGAGCTACCTTCTTTGATTAAAACATACTGTTCCACGTGGTTGATGACATGGGGGTTTTATTTTACCTTAAAGCAACATCACTTCTAAATTATGGATTACTTTTTCCCTTGTTTACTTTGTTCTCTTCACTACCTTGTACAAAATTTATTTTCAACAACAAATGAATTATTGTACAATTCCATTGTAGTTACCTAGAATTTCATGTCTGTGAACAGGTTTTGTTCTTTTGCGTATATGTATGTTTTTAGAACTGCTACACACACACACACACACACATCTCTCCAATAGAAGTCATGGACAAAACCCTAATCAAGTTTGTCAAAACTTGATCTTCTTCTTCCCACTACACTCTCCCTCTCTCTCTCTCCTAATTCTCAAGCTTTCCATAGCTTGAATTCCTTTTGTCTCTTACCATTATCTCATTCCAAGTAGCCAAATTAGTGGTCTTCAAGCAAAGTAAAAGCCGACTACATCCAAAGCAAGGAGATGACTAGGCCATACACACACTAAGGTAACGTTTTCTTATTCTTTTATGCTCTTGCACTTGCTTGAAAGTGATTTACTTTCATGCTTACATAAATTTATGCTTAAGCTCTCATTTTTCCTTTAAGCAGGCCTTTTGCTTGGGAAGAAGAAATAACTACTTAATTTTTTTGTTTCCGTCTAATTATGGTTCATTACTACTAACCATGTTGTTAGCAGCTAACCCTAATGTTATTTCAAGTTCCATTGTTTCAAGTTCTCTAGATTACTAGACTGATATGGCATAGAGAGAGTAGAAAGCACTCTCTTTAACCATAGGTGAGTGGAGATTGTATGTATATTTCAAGTTCCGTTCTCTAGATTACCAGACTCATATGGCATATAGAGAGTAGAAAGCACTCTCTTTAACCATAGGTGACTAGAGATCATACTTATATTTCAAGTTCCGTTCTCTATTACCAAACTAATATGGCATAAAGAGAGTAGAAATATATTTTCGTATTTTAAAGATTCATGAGATAATTGCCACATAATCATGAGCAATTAAGTAGTGAATTTTTTTGGAATTAAACAGTCTATTCAAAGTAGCATTATAATTTACTCTAAAAAAGAACGCTCTTATGAAAGGTCCACAAGTTTTTCTTTAAATTCAAGAAATATGATTTTTCTTCTTTCAAAGAGAAAAAGAGCATGTGTAGTGATACAAATAAGTAAATACTAACTCCCTCAAGGAGAGTTAAGTTTTGAAGGGCTATCTTAATCAAAGAAGTTTTTCCTCGGAAGTGGGAATTTTCTTCCAATTAAGGTATCCCCCCCTCTTATCAATTGGAAAGTCCTAAACCATAAGCCTCTTCTAGCTACATAATTAATCCTCTCCAGGGTAGAAAAGGTATGCTTAAATCCCTTCTTAAAGAATAATTTGTTAATCATTCATACACTATTGCATGAACCACGTTTCACCACACTCGCATGTCCACTCTCAACTATATCTGAGGCTATGCGATCAAATGTAGATCTAGAGCTTTTTAGTTGAAGATGACCACCAATTTGTTGCAGTGTCTGACAGTGTTCAGTCCCTAAATCTTTGAGTGACACATGATTTCATTTATCCCATACAAATATATCCCACACCCCATGAAAGTACACCACACATTTAATCATCAATTCCTATATAAATCTTTTCAAGGATGTATCAGATCGAAACAAACATGTGCTTCAGTAGAGTTGGCCTCCTAGCTAGCGTATGTATTTTCAGACTAAGGATTCCCAAGTAGTATCACGCCAGCCATGCTATAGTAGATGAACCCAAAAAAGAATTTAGTAATTTAGATTTGAAACTGATTAGAGTATTTTTAGACCAGTCCAACAAGGACAACATGTAAAGAAAATAGGGAATCAAGGCATCACGCACAATCCTTAACCTAACATGAATGGGCCATTCAATACAATGCTAGGAGGCCATTTTGCTTTGAATTCTTTCCTCTACCCATTGAGTGAGTTGTTTAGTAGATATATCTACTCCTAAAGGGTAACTAAGGTGCCTTAAAAAACTTCCTCTAGGGATTCGTGTATTTTGCCATAACAACTTATGAAGATGATCTGTAAATACATCAAACACCTAAGAATAAGAAAAATTCAAATCTAAGTGCGCATTGTAGCTGTTAATGGCTACCATTGTGCCCACATTAACATGAGTCTGGCTAGTCAAGGTCCCACCCTACCTAGTAGCTATTCCTCTCCATGTAGTGAGCACCATAATAGATGGAGTCATGGAGGCTCTTGTTGGGATGCTTTTCTTGATATTGGGGGGCGCGAGGTCATCAATTATAGAATATACCACTCGAACTACAGATGATGAGGATTGTGACACGCACTAAGGTCAAATATTGTGGTGAGGTCAACTCTAGCACTACGATGAGTAGGACACACTTTGGCTCCACTTAAAATTCCTATACACTCAACATATTGTTAAGCTTGTATGTAAGGCAACTCTAAATATATCCCTAGGCCCCTCTTATATATACCATCATATGTGCATATTTTTAGAACTGCTACACACACACACACACACACACAACTGCTTTTTAGTTGAAGATGACCACCAATTTGTTGCAGTGTCTGACAGTGTTCAGTCCCTAAATCTTTGAGTGACATCATGATTTCATTTATCCCATACAAATATATCCCACACCCCATGAAAGTACACCACACATTTAATCATCAATTCCTACATAAATCTTTTCAAGGATGTATCAGAAACAAACATGTGCTTCAATAGAGTTGGCCTCCTAGCTAGCGTATGTATTTTCAGACTAAGGATTCCCAAGTAGTATCACGCCAGCCATGCTTTAGTAGATGAACCCAAAAAAGACTTTAGTAATTTAGATTTGAAACTGATTAGAGTATTTTTAGACCAGTCCAACAAGGACAAGAAGTAAAGAAAATAGGGAATCAAGGCATCACGCACAATCCTTAACCTAACATGAATGGGCCATTCAATACAATTCTAGGAGGCCATTTTTCTTTGAATTCTTTCCTCTACCCATTGAGTGAGTTGTTTAGTAGATATATCTACTCCTAAAGGTAACTGAGGTGCCTTAAAAAAGTTCCTCTAGGGATTCGTGTATTTTGCCATAACAACTTATGAAGATGATCTGTAAATACATCAAACACCTAAGAATAACAAAAATTCAAATCTAAGTGCGCATTGTAGCTATTAATGGCTACCATTGGGCCCACATTAACATGAGTCTGGCAAGTCAACGTCCCACCCTACCTAGTAGCTATTCCTCTCCAGATAGTGAGCACCATGATAGATGGAGTCATGGAGGCTCTTGTTGGGATGCTATTTTTGATATTGGGGGGCGCGAGGTCATCAATTATAGAATATACCACTCGAAATACAGATGATGAGGATTGTGACACGCACTAAGGTCAAATATTGTGGTGAGGTCAACTCTAGCACTACGATGAGTAGGACACACTTTGGCTCCACCTAAAATTCCTATACACTCAACATATTGTTAAGCTTGTATGTAAGGCAACTCTAAATATATCCCTAGGCCCCTCTTATATATACCATCATATGTGCATATTCTACACGGTTTCTTGTGTTGAACTCTCTCCTTCTCTTTCTATGTCTCATCAACATGGTATCAGAGCGTGGTTGCTGCTTTTTTGGGGTTGCACTCTCTATGTATCGTCTCTCTCTCCTTCTCTTTCTTTATCTCATCAACATGGTATCAAAGTGTGTTTGATGTTTCTTCACAAAAATAGTGTGTTTGTTGCCTCCCATGGCTATGTGCAGCATGCAATACACATCTACAAGTCATCAAAACTTAAGATCGACATACCTTTTTGCTAGAAACTATTATTTTAGAATTTTTAGAGATGTTACAATATTTTGGGGTGTTTTAAAGATGTTGGCCATGACAAATTGGTCAAATTTTGCACCAGAAGTGACTCACAAATAAATTGGTAACTATTTTCAATACGTTCTTAATCGAAATCATCAAAAGGTAAGATATTTTATGTTTCTGAATCCATTCACGTTCATCTTCTTGTTATAAATATTTAAACTGCTTTTCATGATCAAGAGTTAGGTATATTGAAATTACATTGTATTCAATTCGATTGACATATTGATATGTATTTTCTTATTTCATGATTTTTGGATTATCTTTTCATGCAGCATATGCAATTTTGTTTGAAAATAGATCAAGATTTAAGTATAGTGAATTTACATCATTTTCAATTTAGTGAAAAAACTCAAAGAAGTAAATAACTTGATCGATTTCCATATTTTCTTTTTGTATGTATCAAATATATTTTGATGCATGTGCATCGAGTTAGAACAAAGTCATATAATTTCTATTATATTGAAATATTGATGTTGTTTGGATAATTATTTTTATTAATTCCATGTGGATATCAAAGTGTTATTTTCCAATGTTAAATACGTACGATATTGATCATTTATTTAATAATCTTTAGTCACGGCATTAAAGCTTATGCTTTGACAATTCATATAATTTCTCTTCTTTGTGAATTTCAACAATTATTCTTTTGATTATTTATCAAAGAGTTATATTTTGAAAATCTAATTTCTGTTTTAATTGTAGACATCAAATCGTTGCAAATTTAAGATTTATGGTTTTTACTCATGATGAATTCTTATGAAACGGTTTGTTATATTTGGGATTGTGATTATGAAGTTTTTTAATGTGTCATGATGTAGTTTCATAATGATCACAAATTTTTTGTATTGATTGTTTATCATTGATATGATTATTTTTTCATCGAGTTGTTCCATAATGTCATGATATGTTTCTATGATGATTATCTAGAAGTTGTTTCTACTAATCATTTCATACTGAGATTATAATTTCTTTGTGGAGTTAATGCCTTGATCCATTTTCATTGTCATTGAGATTACTCTTCATTCATGCGTTGGCCAATCCAGTTTTTATCCCAACCAGTGGCCACCTAGACCATTATGCACGGCCGTGTGCTGCCCACATTTGTGAAGCCATCCTCTCTGCGCATGGGTGTTCCACTTTACCTTATACTCTATGTGACCATGCCTCCTATGCCACAAACATCTCTTGGCAGATGCACTTGTGACCAGTGAACATCCCCTGCACCATGATAGTTGGTGTTGCCACACACATGGTTTACGCTCGGGGGGTTCACCATTCAATACCCCCCTATATAACATGCGCTTGCAAGGTATTAAAGAAACCCCTCTTCTAACATGTATGAATGAATAAAATGACCCCTTATTTGAGATCTTTTTTGCAAAATTGAATATAAAACCCCCTTATTTTAATGTATCCCTCTTAAATTGGGGAATTTTTTTGTATTTTAAAACCCGTCTTATCTAACTCACCTTATACGTTAACATGATTACGTAGTACACCCCCCCAAGTACATACACCAATATATACTTTTAAGCCCCACAATTGTGCTCTAATTATTAATATTCTACTTGTATAACATTTGTTGTAGGTGAGGGTAGCTACCAATATCCCGACACCACTGACAAAGTGCAAAAACTCCTTGGGGAGAGCTAGCCATTCCCATTGTCGCTGTTACATGCAACTTTTGATTTGTCCAGTGTGCAATCATCTTCCTGACAATGATGGCACTAGTCATTGCGTCGAGCAATGAGGATGCAATGTGTTGCAATCTTCAATCTTGTGTAATCCAATCTTCTTTGATCCAATCTTCTCTCTCTCTCTCTCTCTATCTATCTATCTATCTATCTATCTCTCTGTCATTTGCTCCCCTGTTTGACAAATTAGTAAGTTCAGTCACACACTCCATTGAAGAAATGGATTCACGACTGCGAAGGGAATGAGCTTCCTCAAATTTTGACATGAGAAGTAGGGGAAATTTAAGTTGCCTTAGAAAATGTATTTGTTTTGCCTTGTGTGTGATCTGCATGGAGTCACGGTTCAAAATAGGGTTTCCATTAACCGGGCCATTAACCTGACCATACCTTAATTCCTTCTAGGATTTTAATTTAACGTGAATAATTTTAAAACTTGACCCTTTTTCACACGTGTACACTCACAATTAGATTTTTCACCAAATAGCACTTAGAAAGGATACCGGAGCTTGAAAGTCCATGAGGGAGGCCAATGCTAGTAGAGATGTCCCTTCTTGGAGACTTCTCTGCTACCCGTCTTCCTCTCCTTCTCCCTCAAATCAAAAATTTTCTAGGTTTGAGCCTGAGTAAATTCAATATAAACATCAAATCCCCACCTCCAAAAGAGTGTGGATCACCACATGAGAGACTTCTTCTCTACTACCTACGTGCAAAGGCACTGCCCTTTTTGAGGTTCTTTCTTTCATACCTCTTTGTAATGGCATCCTCAAAAGTCCTGCTTACGGTGATGCCTTAGATAATGTCCATGGTAGTGTCGATGATGTTGGTCTCAAGTTCTGAGATGTACCGTGGGGAACATTTTAAGTGTCCCTTTGGCATACACAACTTGATGAGGTAATCGGGAAGAGTTTGCAAGCCCTATCACTCTACCATTGAGGTTGAGTATGAAGCCTAGCATAACAAAGATAAGGCTTTTTACTTTATATGTGTGGTGGATACGCAGATAAATGCATACCATATCACACATTATTTTGCGTCTATAATTGCTTTAGGAATTTGGTTTTTTTTGTGCCAAGCTTTCTTCTTCCCAATATAGTGTGTCATCCCCTCATATCTGATGGCTATTCGAATGCAATTATCCTATCTATAAAATGAAATGAGTGGCCACCATGTGGCTGCAAATCTATGACGTTATTTGTAGATCTATATCTATATTAGAATGATAGAGGCGAGGCAGTTGGCAGCATTTTCTTGCAGCTATGCTTTTTAACTCCTAGCCTTAGCATCTATCGCGCTACCACCTTGGCATATCCTTGCATTGGCATGTCACTTAGTGCCACATTGTGGCCTTTCCTTGTTTGTGGGTTGTTGCACTAGTTTCTAATCTTTGAGGCTTTTCCTTGACATTGATATGTAGGTCCACACGCACCCTTGGCATTGAGATGTGGGGGCAGCTGCACACTCACCATCCATGACCGTGCCGGGCCTAGCTCTCAATGCATTTGTTGAGCTACGGACTATTCCCACTCCCGAGAGGCTAGTTGAAATGTGCTACTTAATTGCCACCGCCCTTTGCTCTGCAATATCCCTATTCCAAGTTTCAACCCAACTCTCTGCGGATTCTTTTGAGTTCACTCAGAGATTCCATATGCACCTTTGGGCTACTTGGAATCACTATTGGGGGCTTCGTTTCGACACCAATTTTTGGTCAATGGAGGTGATCATGATGTTCACCCTTGATACTCTCTCTATCAATCTATGTAAGTACAAATGTGTAGCTAGGGCTAATTGTACTGTTAATTTTCTCATTCTCTCTCTCTCTCTCTCTCTCTCTCTCTCTCTCTCTCTCTCTCTCTCTCTCTCTCTCTCTCTCTCTCTCTCTCTCTCTCTCTCTCTCTCTCTCTTTTTGGGAAAACTTATTATTTACATATATATTACATCATCTCGTCATTGATCAATGTCAGATTCGACTTATGAATTGTAAACATCTCTCTTTCATCTTCCCATGAATGATACAAAGGCAATCCTCCATCATCTTTTTCTTGATAGTCTCCCAAGGAATAGTAACCTTGTAAACCGAGATTTTCTCAAAACAGGCAAAATTTCGAGCATTCCAGATAAAAAACAGTAACCAAAATCTCAAGGATTGCATACAAAACTGCATTGTGTCATCCAGAAATTTGCACAACCCAAATGTCATAGAAAAGGTAGACAGTTTGACAGGGACCCATTTTTGTACATGTTGTACATTTTTGTACATTGTCTTACATAGGTGTTTAATGGTCTCCGTAGCTTTACAATTTGGGCATTTCCCATCTGAAATACATTTCTTAAGTAGCAATTCTCCACAGGGTTGAGAGCCTGTGAGAAGTCTCCACAAAAAAAACTTGTGCTTATTCGAACAAGGAAGACTCCATAATACCATCAGCCGCTGTATCCACCACTCTTGTGATTTGTTGAACCTCCAATATCTGTTGCATCTAGTTGAGATGTCCAAATCTGGAATAAGCAAGGTGTAAAACTGTGCAGTAGAAGATTTCCACCAATCACCTGCATTCCCTGGTAAGTGCCAGTCTCGGAATCTTTCCCATAAGTTCTCTGTAAGGGGAACTTGAAGCCTGGATGTTTGAATACATAAGTCTATCCAACTTCTTCTGAAAGCATTCGACAGTCTGAATTGTCTCCTGGCTGCAAAAAAGGGAACAAACAACCCTTGAGAGTCCAACATTTGATCAGTGCATATGTTACCTTTTCTGAATAACCTGATGGATTGTTTTTTAATAATCAAGGCAGGGGGAGTTTTAAAGACAAAGCTCCAGAAAACATTTTCCTGACCAAGAGAATTGCCTATATACCTAAGACGACCTTGCCATATCAAATTAGAGCATGTGTAGTTCCAAGAGTTAATCATCAGCTGAGAAGCAATGCAACCAGTTTTAAGAGGGGCATGCGAAAACAATTTGTCCCAGTCCGACATGTTCCATGTGCCATGATAGTAAACCACTGACAGAGAAATAATATCCCAGATGCATCTGGACCAAATAGTGTCTCGTTTGAACATATGTTTGACCATAGTTGCCCGTCGAGCGTGAGCATGTGCCTGCAGGTTAAGCACCCCCAATCGCCCTTTATTTCTAGGACTAATAACAAAGTCCCATTTAATGAAGGCGCAAGTTTTCCTTTTATTGCCCCAAAGGAATTTTGTCAGCAACGTTTGTATCTGAGCTAGGTTCTTTTTTTTCCAGTCCAACAATGGCAGATAGTACAACAGATATGGCATGAGAATGGCCTGTATGATTCTCAGTCTGACATGCAATGGCCACTCATCACAGTACCATGTAGCGAATTTTGTTCGGACTTTGGATAAAACCCACTGAACCAGCTGGTTATTATTTGAGTGTATTCCTATTGGGTACCCCAAATATCTAACAACATGTCCTTTTGGGATTCTCTTGCCAGCCCAAATAAGATTGTTAAACGAGTCTGCATTAATATCAATAAGCACAGATTTTTGCAAGTTCAAGTTCATTCCAGCAGCCAAAGAAAACAGGGCGAGGTAAGACATACATTAATTCAGATTTAAATTGGTAGCATGTAGAAAAATCATAGTGTCATCAGCAAAACCTAGAGCCAGCAACTGTTCCTTGGACAATTTTATCCCATTGATTCTCCCTAGAGCTGATTGTTTCTCCAAAAAGCAAAATAAAGGATCACTACTGACAGCAAAAAAAAGAGGGCTTAAGGGGCACCCTTGTCTCATCGATCTTTGGATCTGAACTGGGCCTAAAAGTCTACCATTTACTATAATCCTTGATGTAGCCTGCTGCCCCAGCAAGAAGATGCATGTACTCATGTTGGTCCCAAACCCCATTTTTTTAATGATAGCATAAATGAAGTCCCAGGCTACAGTGTCAAATGCTTTTTCATAATCTAATTGTAGCATTACTGAGTTCTGATTTGTTTTGACAGCATATTCAGTCCCCAGTTGAACAGCCAAAATATTGTCCAAAATAGATCTACCCCCAATGAATCCCGACTGGTTTATATGAATATGTTTCCGTAACAGAGGGGATAATCCCTCTGTTACGGATCCATAACCTGTGATGCCCAGATAGCATTGATTGCCTGCATAACCATACATTTCAGATGTGGCCAAAAATGTATCAATAATTCCTTTGAAAGCCCACAAGCTCCAGATGTTTTGTCATTTCCCAATTTAGTGATAGCATAGTAGAGTTCTCCTTCCTCAAAGCAGCCCTCAAGCCTCTAGGCATCACAGTTATTAATGCAAAAGTCCATAGAGGCTAACATCACCTCCATTGCCTGTGCTCTTTCCTTCAAGGTATCCACTGGTTTATTTAAGATAGCACTATAATGATCCACGTAGGTTTGCATAAGGTTCTGGCTGTCAGTGACTTCGGACCCATCCTCTATTATAATTCTAGTGATAGCCTCTCGATTATGTTTGGTTTTCAGCTTATGAAAAAATCCCTTTGAGGTGTCATTTACATCTGATAATTCTCTTACCTTGCATTTGAATCTGCATTTAGCAACCTCAGCCTCAGCTATAGATAGAAGAGCACCCCTAATTTCCTCAATTTCAGTACATAGTTGTGTGGTTACCTGTCCTTTATGCACCTGTTCTAACAAGGGTTTAAGTTTCGCACACAATGCAGCCAGTTTCTGTCGCTTTTGGGAAGCTCTCATCTTACCATGATGTCAGATACATTTTTGCATTTCAACACAGAAAAAATTCCAAGCATTAACCGGATCATTACTTATCTGCTTAGCATGATTAGCACAATGTAGGACATCTGCTTGAAAGTGTTTATCATGTAACAATAGATTATTCACCATGAGAGGTCTCGATTTACCAAATTTAACTGATCTAGCATTAGATTCAAAACGAGAGGAAAGTGATCAGACATACAGAAGTCAATCTGAACTTGCATTTGACAATTAGCAGGTAGCCATTCATCTTGCATAAAATAAAGTCTATCCAATCTAGACCAAGATGATATGTGCGATTTTGAATGAAAAGTGAACCCATTTGAGTTAAACCCATTTAACCAGGCATCTGACATTTGATGTAGGAATTCCAGGTCATCCCAGCAAGCAGCTTCCTCTTTTGACATAACAGTGGCTATGGATGTAGTATCCACCATTTTAGTAACCATATTGAAATCACCGCCAAAAATACCCTTGCCTAAAGTCATCAGTTTCAACCAAGACCAAGTTTCCATTCTGTGATTCCAATTATTATTAGCATACACATTAACAATATGTAGAGGTCCCCATGTCGAATCTACTATAAAGACAGAACAGCGACCCGAGGGATGATCCAGCACCCATTGAGGGTTAAGAGAATTCTTAATAAAAGTCAGCACCCCAGAATACTCTCCTTTTCTCCCCCCATAAAAGCACGAGTATGTTGAGCTTATATGTGAAGCTACTCAATATATGGTTTCTCTATATATGGCACTCAGGTCCCCTCTATATATATATCATCTCATGTGTGTATTCTACACACTTAAGCGTTCTACTTCTGTGTTCTCTCCTTCTCTCTCAACATGGTATTAGAGCAGTACGTTTTTGTTTTAAATTTTTCTCCTAATCAAAATCGATTTTGCAGAAACTATTCGCGTAAGGGACCAGAATCGATGTGGTCTACAACTTTGCAGAAGAAAGTTTTTTCAAATTCTGCACCCATTTTGAGTTATCGTTCGCGGACTGCGTACATACCTGAAAAGCAACTTCCGCTTTTTGTTTTTGATTTTTCTGCTAATTAGAAATGATTTTGCAGAAACTACCAGCGAAAGAGACCGGAATCGATGTGGTCTACAACTTTGCAAAAGGAAGTTTTTTCAAATTCTGCACCGATTTTGAGTTATCGTTCACGGACTGCATACATACCTAAAAAACAGCTTCCGCGTTTTGTTTTTGATTTTTCTGCTAATTGGAAACGATTTTGCATAAACTACCCGTGAGAGAAACCGGAATCGATGTGGTCTACAACTTTGCAGAAAGAAGTGTTCTCAAATTCTGCACTGATTTTGAGTTATCGTTTGCGGATTGCGTACATATCTGAAAAGAAACTTCCGCTTTTTGTTTTTGATTTTCCTGCTAATTGAAAACGATTTTGCAGAAACTACCCGCTTGAAAGACCGGAATCGATGTGGTCTACAACTTTGCAGAAGAAAGTGTTTTCCAATTCTGCACCGATTTTGAGTTATAGTTCGCGGACTACGTACATACCTAAAAAGAAATTTCCGTTTTTTGTTTTTTATTTTCTGCTTATTGAAAACGATTTTGCAGAAACTACCCGCGTGAGAGACCGGAATCGATGTATTCTACAACTTTGCAGAAGAAACTACCCGCGATGGGGATTGGAATCGATGTGGTCTATAACTTTGCAGAAGAAAGTTTCTCTAAATTCTGCACCAATTTTGGGTTATCGTCTCGGACTGCGAATATGTTTGAAAATCAAAATTTTACTTTTTGCTTTTGATTTTTCTCATAATTGAAAACTTCTCAATTATATTTTTCTTCATCAATCATATATTTGTTACTGACGTAACTTTGCTGCCGAAGCCAGTTACACATCGTTCCGATTCAGTCGAGCCGTTGATGATCGTCCAAATTCTATCGAGCTACTGTTGGTACATGATCTTTTGTTATATGATATACTCGTTCATTGATTCTCGTATAATTATTCTTTTAGAGATATAGTTTACGTCGTTTTATTGATAATTTCTCATTGATACCATAGTGATTTTGATGGTACCATGATGATGTTTTGTTAATACTTTGGTCATGGTGATTTTCGTTGATACCATGATGATATGTCATTGATACCATGGTTATTCTCGGTGGTGCCATGATGATATTTCGTTGATACCATGGTTATTCTCGGTGATTCTATGATGATATTTCGTTGATTCCATGGTGATTTTTATTGATACCATGATGATGTTTTGTTGATACCATGGTTATTCTCCGTGATACCATGATGTTGTTTCGTTGATACCATGGTTATTCTCGGTGATGCCATGATGATATTTCGTTGATACCATGGTTATTCTCGGTGATGCCATGATGTTGTTTCGTTGATACAATGATTATTCTCGGTGATATCATGATGCTTTTCGTTGATACCATGATCATTTATTCATTTTTATTGACATAATGATGATATTTTGTTAATACTTTGATGGTATTCATTGATCACTACATTGATAAATGTTGTTTTATGTAGTATATACACATATCATTTGTATCACCTAATCACACATTTTGTACTTTTACGTTTATACTTTATGTACCATATGTTGTCGTGCGTATATATGTCGTCAAAAGAGTGGCGTCACGAACCATCTCTTATGGCATTGTGAACGTAATTATTTCATTAACGATGCTAATAATTTTCATGACATGTTTTTTTTTGAAGTCTATGATCTATGTAGGATTGATGAAAGAATTGATTTTATGAAGACAAACTTGGTGACAATAAAAGATTTATGAAGATATGTTTGGTGATGCCATATTGATGACAACATGAAGACATGTTTGGTGATGCGATATTGATGACAAGCTACACAGCAGATTCACGGAGACACTTTTGATTACAAGCTAATCGATAGCTTTTACACCTCTTTATTGAACCTTTGTATTCATTATTGTATTTGATAGGAGTAATGTAACTCCTCATAAAACATTCATTGTAAAAGAAGTGATGTAGCTCCTCGTAAACATTTGTATATTCAATGATTTTTATAATATAACGGTGGGTGTATATAGAGCTGTGGGTTTTTCCCTTGATCCCCCAAGGGTTTTTTCATCCATAGTTAGGGACCCTTATTTGAGCGGGGGTGTTGAGCTTATATGTGAAGCTACTCAATATATGGCTTCTCTATATATGGCACCCAGGTCCCCTCTATATATACATCATCTCATGTGTGTATTCTACACACTTTGGGGTTCTACTTCTGTGTTCTCTCCTTCTCTCTCAACAGAGTATCCTTTGAAATGGTAAGTTTCTCCTGCTCTTTTATGCAATTTATGCTCTTATATAAGCACTACATCGAGATCTTTTTGCAGAATCCATTTATTAAGCATGGCCAGCCTATTGGGGTCATTAAGACCTTTCACATTAAAGGTTGCAACTTTCATGAGGGAGTGTTCATAACAACCTGAGTGTTACCGCCTTCATTTGAGCTATCATCACTGTCCGCCATGTTGACCTCAAGGTTAAGCGCAGGTTCCTCCCGAATAAGAGGTAGTTTTTCAACGGTATTGCATGCTGCCTCAATAGCAGCCAAAGTGTCAGGTGAAGGCATGTCTTCCAGGATGTCAAATACATTGGGACTAATGTAACCTCAGGAAGGCTGTTGGGGTTTGAAGGATTTCCTAGCCGAGAAAGTTTGAAACCCATCCGCATCAATGGGTCTTTTTCCCTTATCAGCGGTTTTGTTAATACCATGAGGATTATTAGAAGAGGCTGGACCTTGATTCCCATTACCCGATTTAGCCTGGTTCCCTGCATGAGTAGGATTGAATAGAGGTCTCGATACCCCTTTCACATGAGGATGTATGGTGCCAGGTGCATGCGCATACACAGGGGAGACATTTACCGAGGTCTGCTGCACCCCAGGGCTACTAGCATTACCTGGATGAAGTGTACTAGGAGATTTCCCAAAAAATTATTCCCGTGGAACCAAATTTTTCTTGTTGGGATATGGAGGGATGAGATCTCCTGAGGATTGAGTTACCGTGGGGCAGTTTCTTGAGAAATGCCCTAGTTTGTTACAGTGAAAACATGCTCTTGCTAAAGAACCCCATTTTAAGTACAGCACCATCCTTCCTACAGACGGGATGTTAATGTCTATAGTTTGTGGAAAGGGGTTTGTGGTATTCCACAGAAGACAAGCCTTGTTACGATTAGGAGAGTTAATGGTGGGGGCATACAATACTTGCCCTAATGTGGCTGTAATATCTTTAATGCATGGCCACATGAAGGATGGCAGGTCTATGTACTCAACCCACACGGGGCACTGATATAGCAAGGCATCTTTAATCATTTTAATGGGTTTCCAATCAAACACATGCACGACCGCTCCAAATAGTATAACAGTCGGTTTCGACAGAAAAGCAGCCTGATCTTGAGGTTTGAGAAACAGGACCTCGAAAATTCCTTGCCCCGCATAGAAGATTTTATCTATTACCTGTGCTCCAAACCCTTTATCAATGGCCTGTCCGATATCGTTAATTTGGAGTAGTCGACAAGTGAAGAACAGCACAACCGCACGAGCTTTGAAAATAGAGATTTGTTGCCAGATCATTTCGGAATCCAGAGAGACTTGGTGATCCCATTTTATTTGGGGGTCATTGGTAATGGACTCTTGTAAAATGTCAGACAGGGCCGACGCATCATAAGAGGGAGTATTATCTAGCTTCTCATGCACTAAGCTCTGAACTTCTTCCCTAGGCTCTACTCTAAAAGCAGAAGGTAATACAGAGGAGGCCATAGCAAGAGAAGCAAATGAAGGACCTAAATGTGCCGAGTGCTGAGGGTGCGTAGAAGCTGTAGTAGGAGTGAAGGAGGTCCCGTGAAGAGTAATCCACGACAAGCGCGAGCGTAAGCCAGAGCACCACTGAAGCCCTAGGGAGGGAGTGCTCGCTGCAGATCCATTATCTCCTCTCTTCTCTCCCTCTTTCTCTCTCTCTCTCTCTCTCTCTCTCTCTCTCTACTATGGTTCAAGGTGATATTGTCTCCTCTAGCCTCTTAGCAAGTCGTAGGAGGTGATTGGGACATTCAATCTCGAGGCTTAGTTGGAAATGTGTATATAACAAGGTGTTTACATGAATTTGGAAGATTTTCTGATGTGATATTTGTTTTCAAGTATGGCGAACGATGTATAGATGTCAAATAGTCATGTTGTGTGTCGACGGTCAGGCACATGCACCTGCCTGGAAATGATAACAGATTTTAGGGATCCCAGTGGGATTTTCTTGTTCTCCTGTTATGTGTAATCTTTATCTTTGTCACTTCGAATTTCAATGGCTCTTAAAAATGATGAGTGACCCAGCCAGGGCTTCGTTACTTTCACACTTTATTCATATGTTTAGGTTTATGGATGACCTATGTAGCCTGAACAATCCCATGTTCGAAGAAACGCTTAGAGAGATTTATCCGACATGTCTTAATATTGAACCTACCTTCCTAGATAGAATAATGAGGCTTGATAAATGGTTTGCCTCTAGGAGTCACTTCTTGAATATCGAGATTACTTTAACTCCCCCATTCTTGGGTAATTTTTATACTCGTTTCTTTTGGAAAAGAGAAAATCTGAAGATCAAATCCTCTGTATTTACCAAAAGGAAAAGCAATAGATGTAATAGGACTAGTCTTTGAAGTTCTTAAAGTCGAAAAGAATGTAGCAGGGCATATCTTTCGTTAGTACGATTTGAAAGATTGTTGAATAGTCTATTAAATAGAGCTTATACGAATGAGTTGAGATATTAAGAGAGAACATATATATATATATTTTTAAATAATACACTAAAGATGGATTTGATAAAGATTAATGAATAACAGATAGTCTGTCTATGAACAGTAAAATTGAGATTTTTATTAATATCAATGTTTTATATTTATGTGTTTTAGCTTAAAATGCATGGGTAGGCTTAAAATAAGTTGTAAAAGTAGTGGAGACCCAAAAATAGAGGTTTTATGAGTCGCGACCTAAAAGTTGCATTTTTAACCAAACAGAGACGTTTTTCGTAATTCTGTCCGCGCTCTCTTGTAGACCAGACCTATTCCCGTCGTTTTGAGTACCTGGATTGCTCTGTTCTGAGTTTGTTTGTAAAAGTTATGATGAAAACAAACAGAAGGCAGCAGCAGTGTAGTGTACACAGGGACAAACAGACATACAACATCATACAGTTCTCCCTGCTATCAACCAAGAAGTGGATTGTTTCTTCATGGTAGAGTATGACAATTGAGATTATGAAGATATATAATTATGTTTTTTTACTTTGATTATCATGTTGAATTGGTTGCACGAGTATGTTCTTTTGGCTATTTTGTAGGCGATGCAGAAATCAATGTGTGAAACAGGATCTCTGCAAAGTGTCATGATAGAAATCTAACCTTTACGGATCGCTTAGCGATCACGTTCTTATATTATTCTCACAGGTATACTTGGTACGAAAATCGTGCAGGCTTTTCAAGGAAAAGAAGGATAAAAGCACGACGGGTGGTGCGTTTGGGGATCATTCACCATTCTCTCTTCTGCGAGTGTGAGTGCGAGTGAGACGCTGCATGCAAGCGAATTGAAGCTCGGGGGTGGTCGGGAGGTTCGAGCTCCGTACAACGGAGTGCGCCCATATATATTTTTCTCCTCTGTTGTATCAAACACTATCAATACAAAGATTTCTTCCTCTGTCTTGCTGTCTATCTCTATTATTCGGTTCCCGTGACAATTGGTATCAGAGCAAGCGGTTGATTCTGGACATGAAAGGATACGAGAGGAGGATGAAGGAGGAAGAAGACCTGATTCGGCGACTATGAGAAGATCTGAAAATTGCAAATCGGGAGTGTGTTGAGGCTCTACGGGGCAAAGCAGCACGAGAGCTTGATATCTATGTAGACCTTGATGGCCAACATGAAGGTGAAAACCATGCTAATCCACCTGGAAACAATAATCATTGTGGTGGCACTGGGGTACCGCCAAAAGAAACGATGACGATATGGGAGAAGCGACAACCAAATCATTCTTAACGAAGGCTAAGCTTAAAGACTTTGATGGCATAAGAAAGATATGCGAAGATTTAGAAGCGTGGATTGAAGAACTCAAAGACTGGGATTATACTTTCAATATCGAGAACACGACCACGAGACTTTCGAATGCTCGAGCAAGGTGACCGATAAGACAATACGTACCAAGATGGCTCAATTGGAGACTTTTGGCGATGCGTACGATAAAGGTAAGTCATCTACTCCTTCTTTGTGATGTTTTATGTCTTTGATACGTCCTTTGAAAGCTTCTGTGAGATCGAATTTATGCGTAGAAGTTGAGATTAAAATTTGAATTTCTTAATTGATTTGGATAGTATTCATTGCTTCTTATCGTCTAAATTGATTGAGAAATTAAACTTGAAATTAAATCGAGAAGTTAAAAGACTTGTGGACTTAACTAGTGGTAATAATAGTTCCACGAAAGAGCTAGTAGAAAATTTGTTTTTTTTTCTTTGAAGAGTCGAAATCATAAAGATGATTTCTATAACATAAACATTGATATGCATGATGTTATCATTGGTATCAATTAGATCATTGAAAATCATGTTTTGATTGATTGTTAAGAAAGAAAAATATATCTTTAATCATTTGATGATGATAAGTCACACTCTTTGTGGAAAGAAAGAGATTCTAAATCTAGTTTTGGCAATGGAATTGATAAGGTGACTTAGATAAGAGTGTGAGACGTTGCTTGTGTTTGCTTGTGTGAGACGTTGCTTGTGTTTGCTAATGAGATTAAAGAGAATCTGGGGATAAACATAAAGAGACAAATCGAGAATTTATAGAGGATCTCTTACATGAAGTTAAGGATGTGTTCCAGACGATCTTCCTGGTATACCTCCGCCTAGAGCGGTAGACCATGCCATAGATCTATATCCAGGAGCGACACCTTATTCCAGATCTCCATACAGGTTCAATATTGATGAGCTTAAAGAGCTCAAGATACAACTTGATGATCTTTTGAAAAAGGGTTTCATTAAACCTAGTGTATCTCCTTGGGGTAGTCCTGTGTTATTCCAAAAGAAAAAGGATGGTACATATAGGTTATGCATCGACTATAGGGGATTAAACAAAAAGACCATTAAGAACAAATATCCTCTTCCTCACATAGATGAATTGATTAGTCATTTGAGTGGTGCTACAATATTTTCAAAGGTTGATCTTCGTTCTGGCTACCATTAAATCGGCATTAAGGTCGAGGACATTCCAAAGATTTATTTTCGTACACGTTATGGACATTATGAATTTAGAGTTCTTGCTTTTGGTTTGACTAATGCACCAACAACTTTCATGTGCTTAATGAATAATATTTTTCACCCGTATCTTGATGACTTCATTCTGGTATTCTTGGATAATATTTTTGTGTATTCTACGAATGAAGAAGATAATGCATTGCACTTAAAGAAAACATTTGAGGTTTTGCGTGAACATAAATTGTATGCCAAAGCAAGTAAGTATTCTTTTGCAAAGGATCAGATTGTGTATTTGGGAAGAGTGATTTCTAAAGAGGGGATTCACATTGATCTTGATAAAGTTAAGACTATGTTAGTAAGAGATGTAAGAAGCTTTATGGGTCTAGCACAATATGAGAGAGCACACATTAAAGATTTCTCTAAGATAGCAAGTCTTTTGACCGAATTGACCAAGAAAGACAAGGGTTTTGTGTGGACTTCTAGCTGTGAGACTGCTTTTGAGACCTTGAAGGCTAAAATAGCGGAAAATTATGTTTTAAAAGTTCCTGAGATGGGCAAACCATTTGTTGTGTCCTGTGACTCTAGTGGTTAACAATTAGGTTGTGTTTTGACACAAGAAGGAAGAGTGGTTGCATATGAGTTTAGGAAATTAAGACGACATGAATTGAACTATCCAACACATGATCTAGAATTACTTGCTGTTGTTCATGCATTGAAGCATTGGCGTCATCTCTTGCTTGGTGTAAAATTTGAATTGCGTACTGATCATCAAAACTTGAAGTATATTTCCACTCAGCCATTGTTAAATAACAGACAAAGAAGATGGATTGAATTGCTGGCTGAGTATGACTTTGATTTGAAGTATTTGTGTGAAAAAGAAAATAAAGTTGCAGATGCATTGAGTCGTACGTCCATGGGTAATTTGTTGACTGTTGTGCGATCCAATTTGATTGATGATATGCATGATGAAGTTGAAAATGATTCTTTTTATATGCCTATTTTGAAATTCTTGCGTGAGAATATTGGTGAGAGGTATGAGAACAGATATCACTTGTATAAGGAAAATCTGTATTATTATGACCGCTTGTGTATTCCTACAAATTCTGCTTTCAAGAGTCAAATTTTGCATGAGTGTCATAATTCAACTTTTTCTGGTCATCCTGGATTGAATAAGACACATGAAAAGATTAAAAGTTCATTCTTTTTCCGCGTATGAAATTGGATGTTAAGAATTATGTGCGTGAATGCTTTCAATGTTAACAAGTTAAGATTGAACATAAGAGGATACTTGGTGACCTTCAACCCTTAGACATTCCTTTACAGAAGTGGGAGTGTATATCCATGGACTTTATCATTAGACTTCCTACTACTCGTGGAGGGTATGATTCGATCTTTCTGGTGGTAGATAGACTCACAACACAAGCTCACTTCTTTCTTGTAAAAATAACTTATACTGCATTGACCATTACATACTTGTTTATGAAAGAGATATTTCCTTTGCATGGCATTGTTACCATATACATGTGGTAGTGATGTGTGTGAACACACTAGGACCGCCGGGGCATTTTTTCCCTCTTTAGGAGGTTTTTTCCCCCGTGCATTGTATATACGCCCATCACTCTAGGGCTATCTATCTTTCTATTGCACACTAAGTAACACACTCTCTATTGTGTGCCTTGAGCTTCCTTCGTCTTCTCCAAGCTGTGTGTGTTTCTCTGCAACCCTAATTCCAACAATTGGTATCAGAGCAGGTCACGTCCTCCCGAGCTTAGTCGCCAGCTGCTCCAGCACACGCCTGCTCACTTTCTTCGATTTCAGTGAGCTTTGGCAAGCGTTCGCAGGTCGACAAATATTTTGGGAGAGCTCTAAGAGCTTGGTCTGCTCAGAATTTTGATTTGGGCTCATTTCGGCCTCCGTTTCCACTACGGGCAGTACTGCACAGGTTATTTCGTCATTTTGTGCAGATTTTCTGTCAGTGCCGTTTTCTGCATAACAGGTGCCTTATAGTCTTCTACGGTTTGTGCTATATAGCACAAGTTGTTCCCGCTCCATTTCTCCTATTTTCGGGCAGTTTTCACATCAGGTGCAGCATTTACCATGGCTGACAACAACAACACAGATGTGTTCAAGATGTTTGCTGCTGAGGACAGGTTGGATGGGGACAACTACCCTATGTGGGCTTATATGATGCAACATGTTCTTGTGTCAAAAGGTGTCTGGAACATTGTGCAGGGCATTGATGTACGTCCTGGTTCTGAAGATGTAGGCGATGTTGAGGATGTTGCAGGTCTTGCTGCAAGGATTGCAGCTGTTAGAGTTGTTTTGCCTACAACAGAACAAGCTCGTTGGGATGTTAAGGATGGGCAGGCTCATGCATTGATTGCGTTGTCTGTGAAGCGCACCATTATTCCTCACATCCGTTCAGCAAAATCTGCAAAACAGGCTTGGGATATTCTAGCAGGTCTTTATGCAAGCCGCAATGAGGCTAAAATTGCTTTGCTGCGTAAAGAGCTAGAGTCGAAGATTATGCATGAGGAAGATGATATGGACACTTTCCTTGCTAGTGTCAAGGATATCAATGAGCAACTCATTTCTGCAGGTGAAGTCATTTCTGACAGTTCCCTTGTGCAGACTGTTCTTGATGCCTTACCAGATTCCTACCAGACTTTTGCTAGTACTTGGAGATTGATGACCCAAGGAAATCCTGAAGTTGTCAAGTTTGATGCATTATGCACATTGCTGTTGCAAGAGTCACTTTCTAGAAAAAACAGGACTAGGCAGCGTGCAGTTGAACAGGCTTTTATTGCTTCTCAAAGAAAGGGTGGTAACAGTAATACAGCCACTTCTTATGGTTCTGCTGCGAGTGGCAAAAATTCTGTTCCTAATGCTTCTGCTGGCAGCACTTCGTCTGGCAATTCTGGTGATAAGGGCAAAAAGAAGATGCGTTGCCATTATTGTAAAGCCAATGATCACTTGATCAAGTCGTGTCCTATGTTGAAGGCCAAAGAGGCTAAGAAGAAAGAGGGTGGTTCCACTGCAAATGCTGGTTCCACTACAAATGCAGCCATTGTTGAGTCTTCTGTGAAAGGAGATTGTGATGCTGATGTTGATGCAGAATGGGCTTTTAGCGCAGAGTGCACTTACAATCCTGCTGTCCATGATGCATGCTTGTCAGTTGCTGCAGATTCACATGTGTGGTATTTCGACAGTGGTGCTACAAAGCACATTACCTCACATCGTGAATTGTTTACCTCTCTCGAGTCTGTCCCTCATGGGAATTCAGTCACTTGTGCCAACAACGCCTCTTATCCAGTTCAGGGAGTTGGAAAGATTGTGCTCACTGCTGCTAATGGCAGTTCCTTCACACTTGTTGATGCACTTTATGTACCTGGGATCAAGAAGAATCTATTGTCTGTATCCGCACTTGCTAGACTTGGACTTGTAGTCAAATTTGTGGATGACAGATGTACAGTTCATGATCTCAGTTTTGGTGATGAAATTGTTGCATCTAGGCTTTTGTGCCGTGGGCTGTATAAGCTCACTTTGTATGACAAGTGTGGACAAAATTTTGCAAATGCTGTTGCAGATTCAAGGGCTATTTCAGATGCAAAACTTTGGCATCCACGTTTTGGTCATCTGAATTTTGCCAGTTTGCTGCGTTTGCAGAAATCTGATATGGTTGCTTCTTTGCCGCCTCTTGAAGCACCTATCAAACATGTTTGTGAAGGCTGTATTCTGGGTAAAATGTAGCGTTCTAAGTTTCCAAAGGATGGTTCAGTTAGGGCTACATGCAGGTTGCAGCTTGTGCATAGTGACGTTTGTGGGCCCATGCAAACTCCGTCCTTGGGCAATTACCTGTACTTCGTGACTTTCATTGATGATTACTCCAGGCATGCGTGGGTATTTCCGCTTAAAGCGAAGTCCGAAGTTTTTATGTGCTTCAAAATTTTTTTGGCTATGGCTGAAAATGTCTCAAAATGTACTATGGGCACCCTCCGTTCCGATCGAGGGGGGGAGTATATGTCTCATGAATTTAATGCATTTCTGGCTAGTCGTGGGATAAAACACCAATGTACAGTGCCTTATACACCTCAGCAAAATGGTGTTGCTGAGAGGAAAAACAGGTCACTAACGGAAATGGCACGATGTATGGTCAAAAGTCAAGCTTTGCCGCATTCTTTTTGGCTTGAGGCCATCATGTGTGCCACTTATGTACTTAACAGGTATCCTACGAAAGCTTTGCAGTCTATTACTCCATATGAAGCATGGCATGATAGAAAACCTTCTATTGAGCACATGCGTGTTTTTGGCTGTTTGGCATATGCTTTGGTGCCACAAGTGCAGCGCAGAAAATTGGATGATAAGGCTGTCAAATGTATTTTTGTTGGTTATAGTGCTGAAAGCAAAGGTTACAGGTTGTATCATCCGCAAACAAAACGTATTTTGGTTTCACGGGATGTAGTGTTTGTGGAAGATTCTGTTCAACCCTTGCTGTCATGTACTAGAGACAGTAATGTAAGCTCACAGGACATTTATGACACTTTGTTGCCTCTTTTCAGTGGTGGAAATACGAATGTAAGTTCCAATGAGGCAAATGTACAGCCTATGGGGGTTTCTGAAAATGTTTTAGAACAGCCTATTACTGATGCAGATGTACATGATGTACTTGATGAGGAAAGGGCTGAAAATGAGCAGGCTAGAGGTATGCCAAAATGGCTGGTGCACACTTTGCGTGACAGTAAATTGGATGCACCTTTATCTAGTCGTACTCGTTCAGGCTCTCGCCATGCATCTTATGCATCAGATTGTTATGCTTTGGCTGTGTCTAGTTTACATGATGTTGAGGAGCCTCTGTCTTTTGATGAAGCACAGAATTCAGAAAATTGGATTGCTGCCATGAAATCAGAATATGATGCACTTATAGAGAATGACACATGGACTTTATGTGATTTGCCTCCTGGCAAAAAGGCCATTGGTACGAAGTGGGTTTACAAGTTGAAACGCAAGCCGGATGGTGAGATCGATCGCCATAAGGCTCGACTTGTTGCAAAGGGTTATGCACAACAAAAAGGCATAGATTATGAAGAGACTTTTGCTCCCACTTGTCGTATGACTACTGTGCGTTTTCTATGTGCATTGGCAGCTCATTTTGGTTGGGATGTACATCAATCAGACATTGTTACTGCTTTCTTGAATGGTGACATATTTGAGGAAGTTTATGTAACGCAGCCTCGCGGTTTTGTCATAAAAGGACAAGAGGACAAAGTGTGCAAATGTAAGAAGGCTTTGTATGGGTTGAAGCAATCTCCTCGTGCTTGGTATGAGAAAGCTGACACTCATTTGGTTAAACGAGGCTTTCGTAACAGTCCAACAGAAAGCACATTGTATGTAAAGCGTGAGGATGATGTATTTCTCATTGTGGTTCTTTATGTTGATGATTTGCTGATCACTGGACCAAATGAGAGACATATTGCTGAATTTAAGGCTGATTTGAATGCTACTTTCAAGATGAAAGATTTGGGGCTGTTGCATCATTACTTGGGTATACAGTTTAAGCAGTGTGATGGTGGTATTGCCTTGTGTCAGAAAAGTTACATAGAGACATTGCTATGTAAGTTTGGACTTGAGGATTGCAAACCTATTGCCACTCCCATGGAAACAGGTTTGAAGTTGAGTCTACATGATGCTGGCGATCCTGCTGATGTCACTCTTTACCAAACTGCTGTTGGCTGCCTCATTTATGTATGCAACACGAGGCCAGATATTCAGTTTGCAGTCTCGCAGGTCAGCAGATTTATGCATAGCCCAGGGTCTAAGCATTGGCAGGCTGTCAAGAGGATTTTCCGCTACCTTAGTGGCACTTTACATCTTGGCTTGTTTTATCCCAAGGGGGGATCATTGCCGCCAGACTTACATGCTTTTTCGGACTCAGATTGGGCTGGTTGTTTTGACACGCGAGTGTCCACAAGTGGTTTTTGTTTCATGCTTGGCAGTTCATGTATATCATGGTTGAGCAAGAAGCAACCTACTGTGGCCACTTCGAGTTGTGAGGCTGAGTACAGGGCAGTCTTCACAGCTACGGTTGAGTGTGTATGGCTCAGACGCCTTATGGCTGACTTGGGTGTTGGACAGGACACTGCCAACACTATCTACACTGACAGTCAGAGCGCATTGACAGTTGCGAGGAACCCAGTTTTTCATGCTCGCACAAAGCACATTGAGGTGCATTACCACTATGTCAGGGAGAGGCTCTCAGCAGGAGAGATCAGCTTGGCTTATGTGCCAACACAGGACAACCTTGCAGATCTTTTCACAAAGGCATTGTCTCGTGAGAAGCTTGAAGCTTTCCGCAAAGCTTTGGGCTTACTCCCCTTTGTGGACTGATCCTGTCCTCAGGGCATGGCACTTCCCTTTACTCATGTGCCAGCTCTCGTTCACCGCATCACTCCAGGGGGGATTTGTTACCATATACATGTGGTAGTGATGTGTGTGAACACACTAGGATCGCCGGGGCATTTTTTCCCTCTTTAGGAGGTTTTTTCCCCCGTGCATTGTATATACGCCCATCACTCTAGGGCTATCTATCTTTCTATTGCACACTAAGTAACACACTCTCTATTGTGTGCCTTGAGCTTCCTTCGTCTTCTCCAAGCTGTGTGTGTTTCTCTGCAACCCTAATTCCAACAGGCATGCCCAAGAGCATAGTGTCTGACAGAGATTCTAAGTTCACTTCTCATTTCTGGAGAGCGACTTTTGACTCTATAGGTACCCAGTTACGCATGTCTACTGCTTTTCATCCTCAAACAGATGGGGAAACGGAGAGAGTGAATCGTATTCTAGAAGATATGTTACAAATGTATGTCAATGAAAACCAATCTAATTGGAATGAATATCTGCCTTTGGTGGTTGAATTTGCATATAACAGTTCATATCATTCATCTATTAGGATGACTCTGTTTGAGGCAATGTATGGCTATAACTATCCTACACCTATTCATTTTCTTAATTCGAGGAATAAGGTAGAACTGTCACGTGAGATGCTTGAGAAAATGGATAGCGAGTTGGCCAAAATCAGGGGGAATATTAGAGAATCTCAAAAGAGACATAAACTGTATTATGACAAGAAACATCGTGTTGTGGAGTATGAAACTGGTGATATGGTTTTTTAAAGGTTATTCTTGAGATGTCTTGTTTGATACTTGGAAATGATAGAAGATTGTCTCCACGATTTGTTGGTCCATTTAAAATTTTGAAGCGCATTGGTTCATTAGGTTACAAATTGGAATTGCCTTCTCATGTTAAAGTGCATCATGTATTCTATGTGAGTTTATTGAAAAAGTATGTTCCTAATGTGC
Organism: Adiantum capillus-veneris; assembly: GCF_014529385.1. Lineage (NCBI taxonomy): Eukaryota > Viridiplantae > Streptophyta > Polypodiopsida > Polypodiales > Pteridaceae > Adiantum > Adiantum capillus-veneris. The sequence goes on along the minus strand of NC_140959.1, from coordinate 44,033,687 downwards.
ATCATGTTTTAGAGGACAACTTTAAGTTGAAAGATGACGGACCATTGACTGTAGAACCAGACTTAGTACTAGATAGGCGTTTTAAACATCTGAGAAATAGAGACATTGTAGAAGTTTTGGTTAAGTGTCAGAACTATCCAGTAGAGGATGCATCATGGGTTGATCTTAGTGTTTTGCAAAGAGAATTTTCCTCTCTTTAGACCAACTCTGAGGACACAGTTAATTTTGATAAGGGGAGAATGTAATAGGACTAGTCTTTGAAGTTCTTAAAGTCGAAAAGAATGTAGCAGGGCATATCTTTCGTTAGTACGATTTGAAAGATTGTTGAATAGTCTATTAAATAGAGCTTATACGAATGAGTTGAGATATTAAGAGAGAACATATATATATATATTTTTAAATAATACACTAAAGATGGATTTGATAAAGATTAATGAATAACAGATAGTCTGTCTATGAACAGTAAAATTGAGATTTTTATTAATATCAATGTTTTATATTTATGTGTTTTAGCTTAAAATGCATGGGTAGGCTTAAAATAAGTTGTAAAAGTAGTGGAGACCCAAAAATAGAGGTTTTATGAGTCGCGACCTAAAAGTTGCATTTTTAACCAAACAGAGACGTTTTTCGTAATTCTGTCCGCGCTCTCTTGTAGACCAGACCTATTCCCGTCGTTTTGAGTACCTGGATTGCTCTGTTCTGAGTTTGTTTGTAAAAGTTATGATGAAAACAAACAGAAGGCAGCAGCAGTGTAGTGTACACAGGGACAAACAGACATACAACATCATACAGTTCTCCCTGCTATCAACCAAGAAGTGGATTGTTTCTTCATGGTAGAGTATGACAATTGAGATTATGAAGATATATAATTATGTTTTTTTACTTTGATTATCATGTTGAATTGGTTGCACGAGTATGTTCTTTTGGCTATTTTGTAGGCGATGCAGAAATCAATGTGTGAAACAGGATCTCTGCAAAGTGTCATGATAGAAATCTAACCTTTACGGATCGCTTAGCGATCACGTTCTTATATTATTCTCACAGGTATACTTGGTACGAAAATCGTGCAGGCTTCTCAAGGAAAAGAAGGATAAAAGCACGACGGGTGGTGCGTTTGGGGATCATTCACCATTCTCTCTTCTGCGAGTGCGAGTGAGAGTGAGAGTGCGAGTGCGAGTGCGAGTGCGAGTGAGACGCTGCATGCAAGCGAATTGAAGCTCGGGGGTGGTCGGGAGGTTCGAGCTCCGTACAACGGAGTGCGCCCATATATATTTTGCTCCTCTGTTGTATCAAACACTATCAATACAAATATTTCTTCCTCTGTTTTGCTGTCTATCTCTATTATTCGGTTCCCGTGACAATAGACCCTTTAAAAACTCCTTACACATATGTCTAGGAATGATGTTCCTTATAGTTTATGCCTCGTTAGACAGCTTTTCAGCATATGAAGAAATCAACACTCTGATTACCAAGTTTATCAATAATGGAAAGACCTTGTTGCATGTATCTACAATTCCTTAAAAATGCGTAAATGGTCCGGCCTTAAGTATGACCTACAAAACTTGAATAGTCTCATTAAACCAGAAAAAAAATACATATCAATAAATATTTTTGTAAGGAAAACCCTTTCTTTTCGAAAGCTTTTTTTCTCTTGTCAAGGTAGTAGGCCCATTTTCTTGGGGTCTACTACCTCATAGAATATGGTGCCTGGAAATGAGTGGGCATACACACACACACACACAAACACACAATTGCATTGATCCTTACTCATGTTTCACTACAAATAATTATAATGAAAAAGAATGGCGTTGAGTCTATAAAACGTTTTTCTTTTTTTCACCATTACATCTCATTTAACCTATCCATTACATGATCACATAGGCAGCTATCACAATAGCAACAAATGTTTGTGCGCTCAGCCAAAGGTAAGATATGGTTAGCTAAAATCACTCCAAACTCTTTGGTATAGGGTGTCTGGTTAAAGTATCCTCGTAAGGGTATGCCAAATGAGGATACAAATATATTTTATGATGTGGTAGAAACTGTGCTAGCAAATATAACCGATCAATAAATCCACGTTTTATTAAGTGTCCATTATTATAATACTGTGTCCCTATACCTAGGGCTTCCCTGACCATCGCCAGATGGATGTTATTCTTGAAGTGTTCTCAACCCCACAGGGTCACCCGTGTTATTCTATTTTGATATGTCCACCATTTCGTACAGATGTTCCTAATTGAGGGACTAGAAGATGCTCATAATGGAGTATGGTGGTCTCCCAGATTGACTCTCTTGACTGCTGCAAATGAGCAAGAGATATCGCTAATGCTTAATCTTGAATATAAGCCATAGCTGATAAAGTATAAAGACGCAGCTAAAGACAAGCTATGGAAGAAACTTGTAAGCTGCTGGTAAGATAAGAAGTGTCCAAGTTGGTTACAATGCATTCTGTGATAGAATATGCCTGTCTTATATAGACCCTCATTGCAACCTCTTTTTGGATCTTATCTGTACTAAATACCCTCCTTATGTGCCCTCACTTCTTGAATATTGTAACACTGTAACTTTTTTTCATGCCATATATTCCCCTTGGAACATACCTATTTGGCAATCCGACTGATATTAGTCTCTTATAATATGTCGATATTATTGGTAATTATTCGTCAGAATCCTTCTAATATCGGAGTCCTTACCGCATAAAAAATCTTTTGAGGCGGGCTTCGGCTTTAGTTAAAAAAAGTCTTAACTAGCTACTGCCACTTACTATTTCTCTTATTTTTTTCACTAGTAATAAATGGTAATGGGATTCATTTTTAGCCTAATTTTTGTAATTATTATAATAGTGAGTCCATGCTGCCTATTAACCCTAACCTTTTGTATCATCGGTATAGCGTGTTCTTGCTACCGCCTGCATATTGTGACCCTGTCCTTTTGGATGCTCTATCGCACTCTACCTTCTGTTTAAGAAAGGTGTTTACACTAACTAGCGGCTTCTGCGCTTACGACTCACGGATCTTGTACTATTACAATCCTTGATGACCCAGGCTGTAAGCGATAAACAGGAGTGGAGTGATAGCTGGCTACTGTCTGGTCTCATTGTTGAGATGTAGAGAGAAAGCGAGAGAGACGTGACAAGAGACACACCATATACGCTCCCAAAGACCGATTCATATTAAGCACAAGATACAAATATATAGGTGAGACCAAGTTCAGTAGGTGAGCCATATATAGCTCCAACACCCCCACTCAAACAAAGGTCTCTAGCTTTGGATGAAAAAACCCTTGGGGAGTTCAAGGGAAAAACCCAAGCCCCTATACAATGTGAAATATGAACCAGCGGTGATGATGTGAAAGTGAATTGTGCATCTATGTACAAATATTCAAGTGACTTAGATATCACAAGGTGCAAATGTGGAGTGTCCATAGTGCATGGTACCTAAAAGATTACAATGTCATATGTACAAAGCTATTACAATAGCAAAGAAGCTAATCTAGAAAGAGTGAGGCCGAAGCAACTCTAAGCTCCGAGCGCAAGAGGATGAAATGTGACTCATTGAGGCCTTTGGTCAAAATCTATGCAATCATCTGGTCACTTGGATAGTGTTCAACCATAATGGTTCCTTTGCGTACTTCATACCTGACATAATGATAATGGACAGCAATGTGCTTTGACTTATTATGTTGAACATAGTCTTTTGCAAGACTAATAGCACTTTGGTTGTCACACCGCAAGGGTGTGCTAGAAAGAGGAGAGTGACCAATATCGACCAGCATTTGTCAAAGCCAAATCAACTCACGAGCTACAAGTGACGCTGCAACATATTCTGACTTAGTGGTAGAAACTGCAACACAACTTTGTTTCTTGCCGGTCCAAGAAACAAGACAACCATTTATAAAGAAGCAATTTCCACCAGTAGATCGCATAGATAAATGTGAGCTTGCCCAGTCTGCATCTCTGTAACCCAAAAGAGAAAGAGATTGCATAGAATCCGATGTGAGTTGTTGTCGATAGACTAAACCAAAATCTGTAGTGCCTTTCAAGTATTTCAATATACGCTTTGCAGCAGACCAATGCTGAAGAGAAGGACATGCAAGATGTTGTCCAATATAATTAGCAGCAAACAGAATATCAGGACGAGTGTTCATGCCAAAAAACTGAAGACATCCAATCAAGTTAGCATAAGGTTGATTTGTGAGAAGTTGACCGCCATTGTTAGAAGTATTCTTCGTAGAGCTCGCAAGACAAGGTGTGTTGGCTGAATGTGCAGATTCCATACCAAATTTTTGAATAGTATCTGCAATAAACTTTGACTGTCGAAGGAATAAAATACCTTTTGTACGGTTCCGTTGGATTTGAATGCCAAGACAAGAGTGAATCTCTCTAAGATCCACCATATCGAATGCAGAAGACAATAAGTTTTTCACTTGCTGAAGAAATCCCAAATCATTGGAAACAAGGATGGTATCATCCACATAAAGAGCAAGAATCATAAAACTGCTACCTTGGCGTTTTATGTATAAGTTGGGGTCTGACGAGCAAGAGATGAATCCTTTAGAGGTGAGAAAAAGATCAAATTTTGTATACCAGGCTCGCGAAGCTTGTTTGAGACCATATAGTACCTTATGGAGTTGAGCAACAAGGTCTTCTTTACCTAGAATAACAAACCCTTCTAGTTGTTCCATATAAATTTCCTCTTCCAAGTCACCATTAAGAAAAGCAGTTCGCACATCCATTTGATGACCTTCTAAATCAAATTGAACAGCAAATGCCAATAAAACTCGAACACTTGTAATGCGAACAACTGGTGAAAAAGTCTCTTGATAATCAACACCAGCTACTTGGGAGTAACCTTTTGCAACTAAACGTGCCTTGAACTTGTCAAAAAATCCATCTGATTTTACTTTTGTCTTATACACCCACTTACATTTAATAGCTGTACGACCAGGAGGTAATTCAGTTAGTATCCATGTACCTTTAGAGATAAGAGAATTGTACTCTGCTTCCATAGCCTCTTTCCATTGATCCTTTTGTGGTGAAGAGATAGCTTCATCATAAGTAACGCGCGAGATCTTCAGAAGTACAAAAAGCATTATCAGCAATATCGTCATCATAAACATGACATGAGCCATGTTCAAAATCAATAGGCAGATCAACAAAAGTATCAATATCATCATTCGCAACATTTGGAATGGATGGTTGTGAAGAGGAAAGTTGCTCTATAGGAAGAGTTTCATCTTCTGAAAGAAATGGAAAAGCCTGAAGCAATGATTTAGTATCATCAGAATCATCCATGGACCATGAGCCTCCCATAAGCTGTTCATTAAAAGTAGCATCACGATTCACAATTACTTTCTTGGAGGAAGGGTCATAGAATTTGTAGCCTTTGGAAGTGTCAGAATATCCAATAAAAATAACTTTAAGACCAGGAGAATCAAGCTTTGTTCGTGTTTCTTTGGGAACATGAATATAACAATACATGCAAAGGTTCGAAAATGAGATACAGAAGGAATGTCACCTGTCCATGCTGTGATGGGTATCTTACCAGAGGGTGCACTAGCAGGAAGATGATTCTGAATAAATGCTGCTATCAAAGTAGCTTCAGCCCAAAAAACACGAGATAAGCCAGAATGAATCAACATACATCTTACAACATTGAGAATAGTGTGATTCTTTCGTTCAGCAACACCGTTTTGTTGAGGCGATTCTTTCGTTCAGTAACATCGTTTTGTTGTCACTACGAAGCTTCTTAAGGCGACGACCAGTTTGAAGTTCCGCAGCCTTGTGGAACTGTTTGAAAACAGATAAGGCTTCAGATTTTTGTCTAAGTAGAAATACAGTCGTATACCTTGAGAAATCATCAATGAAAGTAATGAAGTAGCGTTATTGTGATCTCGAAGAAGGTAGAGGTCCACATATATTAGTATGAACAAGATCCAATATGTCATAAGAATGAGTTGTATTTGAAAGCGGAAAGGATTTACGATTGTGTTTCCCAAGAGCACAAAATTCACAAATTCCCATATGGGGATGGGCTTTAAGATCCATGCCATGAACAAGATCACGACGTTGAAGATCAAGGAGTTTTGAGAAATCAGCATGAACAAAACGGTGATGCCATACTTTGCAATCATGATCACCTGGAGCAGTGACAATATTTGCTACAGCACCGTTTCGAGGAGCAGTGGCTATAGTCTGTCCATCTTTCTCAATTCGGAATTTGGTATGATCAAATCCGACAAATAGACCAAGATCGACAAGTCTAGCAACTGAAAGAAGATTACGTTGAAGATCTGGTACATGTAATACTCCTCGCAAAATTCGAGTGGAAGAAGATAAGGTACCAAGATATAAGTCTCCAATACCCTTTACTTGACAAGTTGTATCATCAGCAAGATAAACAACACGTTGAACTAGCAGTGGATGATAGTTATGGAGCCACTTAGATTGATATGTCATATTTCCTGTAGCACCAGAATCGACAATAAAAAGTGATCCATCACGTATATGAAGTATTCTGTCTGGAGCAACTAAACATAGGACACAGCTTGTTTCTGGTACAATGTTTTTCGATGTTCAGTAGCATATGCTCTATTCCGATCTGTGTCGAATCGACGCTTATAGCACATATGAGTGGGATGATCAGATCGTCCACAATATTCACAAGAAGAAGAAGAAGAGTCTCTGGATAAATGTGGTTGTTTTGTGGTAATATTGTGTTCTTCATCATATTGACGTGCCTAACAATCATCTTTAGTATGGCCATTTCTATTGTAGTAAGAACATTGCTTATTAGGAAATTTGAGACGAGAGAAAATATTACCACGACGGCCACCTCTACGGTTTCCTCGTTGAAATGGACGCCTTCGAGCATAAAAAGCATGTTCCATCTGTTGTGACTCAGTCTCCTCTTGTGAACTCATGGCTGTATCATGACCAGCATTCCGATGTTCTTGACGTTGAGAGTATTCAATTAAAGACATGCAAGCTTGGTCGAAATCAAGACCATCTTTATTAGAGAGAATAGTAACAATGTTATCATAAGAAGAGTCCTTCACCATATCAAGGAGAAGTGTAATCAGTTGCTTTTGTGGAACAGGATCACCGGCAGCAACAAGTTGATTAATAATAGATTTGAAAGATTCAATATATCCCGTCATGGCAGTATCAACTTCATATTGTAACTTGTTAAGCAACCCTCTCAAATAAAGTATTTTTGTAACAGATTTCTTCTGAAAGTTTGCAATAAGCTACTTCCATACGTCGTGGGAAGTAGGCAGTTCTTACATATCAAGCAAAAGGGAATCAGTAAGAGCAGAAAGAATATACCGACGAGATGCTTTATCACGTCGTTGCCAATCCGTATAGGCAACATTCCAATCTTCAAATATAGGTCCTTCAGTGATAAGCACGTTATCATTATCCGTATCAACAGGCTGAGGCGGACAAACACGATTTCCAAGAACAACATCGGAGAGTTCATCGCCTTCAAGAATTAACAACATCTTTGCTTTCCAGCCTGGAAATCCTTGACCTTGGAAAGGAGGAACAGAACGCTGGCCAGAAGGAAAGCCGTTGACGAGAATATTCATAGCAATATCTTGTTGCGAGAAGACGTATAAGATAAGATCGCAGAATCTGCACACCATATATGGTGAAGGCCGCAATTGAGAACAAGAGAGATATGAGTACTGCGTTTCGTCAACGATAAACGTAAGAAGGATGCTCAAGGAACGTCCAAAGATGTGAGAGACGTCACCCAAAAAAGGCAGGGTAAAAGAGACGTTAATAATAAACGAGTCCTCAAAATAGAGTGGCCTGAGACGCAAGATTGACGGCCACAATACGAATAGCAAAAAGCTAAATCTTCTCGAAAAAGTTAACGCCAAAATAAGAAAAACGATCGCGGATGCTTCACGAAGAAGTAGGACGAAGAAAGATGCGTCAAGCTCAATTGCAGTAAAAACAACATAACTTTCTGCTGCGAACTCCGATTGACGCAAACCTAGAACTCAAATCGAAGAGCTCGAGGAGACAAACAATTTTTGAGTAAAAAGTGCCATTGTGCTACTCTCCATTGCGCTTTTCCCGTTTCTCCAAATTTTGAGCAGAACAGCAAGAAAAATTGAGATGAAGTTCTAGGTGTCCTCAACAAGAAAACGTAATCAGCGATTAGATTGATTAGAAATAAACGCCACATAAAACACTAATCATATTCTTCTTAACACAATTAACAAGAATCAATGCTCAAAAATAAAATTTGTAGCAATTTGGAATCTTACATGCGAATTGCATACACATACTATTGTGTCACCATGAATTGAATCGGCGCGTGATCGTTACCGCTCTGATACCATGTTGAGATGTAGAGAGAAAGAGAGAGAGACGAGACAAGAGACACACCATATACGCTCCCAAAAACTGATTCATATTGAGGACAAGATACAAATATATAGGTGAGACCAAGTTCAGTAGACTGAGCCATATATAGCTCCAACACTTATCACCTACAGCAGGACTGTGTCCTCTATAAATTCCACACGGAATGTGATCAGGTGATTACTAAACTCACTTAGCAATTGTTATGTGACTGTTAACTGTGGGGACTGCAACATGCCTAAAATTCAAGAGAATGCGGCTGTGGAGTTGTCTTCTCCTCCGAGTTTAGAGGTGCTTTAGTTTTTAAAATTGTTGTCACTCGGCTTGCTTTTAAAATGGGGTTGAGCGGATTTAGTTAATTTTATGAGTAATGGGATAAACTTAAGTTAGATAGCATGCTTTACGGTTTTAACTACTGCTCATTGGATGGATTTATGATGGATTGGAGGTTGTGATTCTATGTGGGTTGCTGTTGCTGATTTTCGTAAAATAATTGCTCAATATTGATTATGTGCTGGAAACTGAGGTATTGCAAGTTTTTGAAAAGTTTCGGAGGATAAACAAATCTTCAAAACCTTCTTGATTGTGCCAGGGTGGTTTTATATGACTCTAAAAATGCTTGGGTAATTAGTAAAATTCCTAGTTTAAGTTACTACCGCTAATTGGACATACTTTAGATCGAATGTGTCTCAGTTCCGGGGTCTGCTTCACTAAACTTTTTGATAAGTGTAAGCTCACTGTCATATTGAGTACAAGTTTCCGAGGAGCTGCCCTATCTTGAAAAGATTTGTAAATGTTGAATAGCATCACTTACCCTATTGATGTAGTATTTTTTACATTTTTACTTGATCTCTTTTACCTTCTTACATCACCTACCTATAAGATTGCTGACAGTTTTTTGTGGCTCGCCACCTACTCGGTTTCTTTATTGGTTACTGCTTGCCTGGGTTTAGTTTGGACCCTGAGCTATACAATAAACTAAGCTTGCAAGTATTTGCTCTTTCTTTATCTTATTTTAGTATGTAGGAAGATGTTCGCCTACCCGCTTGATACGGCTACAAGGAAAAATCTTAAGGGTTGATGGTTTAATAGGTTCTCTCTAGTGTAAGATATTTCGTCGACTTAACTTTAGCTGGTCACGGCTTTTTAGCATTACTTCAACTTTTCTCTGTTTGCTTCTGTGCTAGTTTTGGGTAATACCAAAGCCCCGCCTAGGTTTGTCTTTGGAAGCTCCTATGTGGACACATGAAATCTTAACCCCAACGACAAGTCGCGTCCATCCCCGCCAAGCTAGTGAAGTGATACTCTATGTAAATCCTAATTCTAGAGTAGCAGGTCTGCCTAGCTGTTGTTTTTCAAAATAGTAGCATGACGGTATACACTATCAATACATATATATATTCTTTTTCCTTACAAAAAAGACTTAAACTGTCACTTTTTCTAAATAAAAAGAGAGGGAAGGATTGAGTAGTATATGGTAACATGGAATGAAATGTAGTTTGGAACAGGCTTTGGTAAAAGTATGTCGGACATGACAAAAACTAAGAGATGGAGGTATTTTTTATGATGGCAGTAAATATGATTGAACCTGCTCAAAATTCATAAAATAGGCTCTGCTTTGTATCTAAAATTTGGGAAAAACTTTGATGGGAGCTTTTTGTATGGGAAATCTCAGCTTTTAAATACCTAAAACTTTCGTACAGTAAGAACTTTACAAAAGAATTTCTTTTTCTATATATCAAATTACAACATTTCTTTTTCTTATTGGGATATGGATAACAACTGGGATGCCCATGCATCACATGTACACAGTAACAATTGCTAACCGAGCGTATTCTTGTTTACTATGGGTGCAGGTGCCGGCTACCTTCTTTGATTAAAACATACTGTTCGACGTGGTTGATGACATGGGGGTTTTCTTTTACCTTAAAGCAACATCACTTATAAATTGGGGATTACTTTTTCCCTTGTTTTACTTTGTTCTCTTCACTACCTTGTACAAAATTTATTTTCAACAACAAATGAATTATTGTACAATTCCATTATATTTACCTAGAATTTCTTCTCTGTGAATAGGTTTTGTTCTTTTGCGTATATGTATATTTTTAGAACTGCTACACACACACACACACACAACTGCTTTTTAGTTGAAGATGACCACCAATTTGTTGCAGTGTCTGACAGTGTTCAGTCCCTAAATCTTTGAGTGACATCATGATTTCATTTATCCCATACAAATATATCCCACACCCCATGAAAGTACACCACACATTTAATCATCAATTCCTACATAAATCTTTTCAAGGATGTATCAGAAACAAACATGTGCTTCAATAGAGTTGGCCTCCTAGCTAGCGTATGTATTTTCAGACTAAGGATTCCCAAGTAGTATCACGCCAGCCATGCTTTAGTAGATGAACCCAAAAAAGACTTTAGTAATTTAGATTTGAAACTGATTAGAGTATTTTTAGACCAGTCCAACAAGGACAAGAAGTAAAGAAAATAGGGAATCAAGGCATCACGCACAATCCTTAACCTAACATGAATGGGCCATTCAATACAATTCTAGGAGGCCATTTTTCTTTGAATTCTTTCCTCTACCCATTGAGTGAGTTGTTTAGTAGATATATCTACTCCTAAAGGTAACTGAGGTGCCTTAAAAAAGTTCCTCTAGGGATTCGTGTATTTTGCCATAACAACTTATGAAGATGATCTGTAAATACATCAAACACCTAAGAATAACAAAAATTCAAATCTAAGTGCGCATTGTAGCTATTAATGGCTACCATTGTGCCCACATTAACATGAGTCTGGCAAGTCAACGTCCCACCCTACCTAGTAGCTATTCCTCTCCAGATAGTGAGCACCATGATAGATGGAGTCATGGAGGCTCTTGTTGGGATGCTATTTTTGATATTGGGGGGCGCGAGGTCATCAATTATAGAATATACCACTCGAAATACAGATGATGAGGATTGTGACACGCACTAAGGTCAAATATTGTGGTGAGGTCAACTCTAGCACTACGATGAGTAGGACACACTTTGGCTCCACCTAAAATTCCTATACACTCAACATATTGTTAAGCTTGTATGTAAGGCAACTCTAAATATATCCCTAGGCCCCTCTTATATATACCATCATATCTGCATATTCTCTCTACGCATCGTCTCTCTCTCTCCTTCACTTTCTATGTCTCATCAACATGGTATCAGAGCGTGGTTGCTGCTTTTTTGGGGTTGCACTCTCCAGGTATTTTCTCTCTCTCCTTCTCTTTCTTTATCTCATCAACATGGTATCAGAGTGTGGTTGATGTTTCTTCACAAAAATAGTGTGTTTGTTGCCTCCCATGGCTATGTGCAGCATGCAATACACATCTACAAGTCATCAAAACTTAAGATCGACATACCTTTTTGCTAGAAACTACATTGTTAGGTATATTGAAATTACATTGTATTCAATTCGATTGACATATTGATATGTATTTTCTTATTTCATGATTTTTGGATTATCTTTTCATGCATCATATGCAATTTTTTTTGAAAATAGATCAAGATTTAAGTATAGTGAATTTACATCATTTTCAATTTAGTTAAAAAACTCAAAGAAGTAAATAACTTGATTGATTTCCATATTTGCTTTTTGTATGTATCAAAAATATTTTGATGCATGTGCAGCGAGTTAGAACAAAGTCATATAATTTCTGTTATATTGAAATATTGATGTTGTTTGGATAATTCTTCTTATTAATTCCTTGTGGATATCAAAGTGTTATTTTCCAATGTTAAATACGTACGATATTGATCATTTATTTAATAATGTTTAGTCACGACATTAAAGCTTATGCTTTGACAATTCATATAATTTCTCTTCTTTGTGAATTTCAACAATTATTCTTTTGATTATTTATCAAAGAGTTATATTTTGAAAATCTAATTTTTGTTTTAATTGTAGACATCAAATTGTTGCAATTTTAAGATTTATGGTTTTTACTCATGATGAGTTCTTATGAAATGGTTTGTTATATTTGGGATTGTGATTATGAAGTTGTTTAATGTGTCATGATGTATTTTCATAATGAATACAAATTTTTTGTATTGATTGTTTATCATTGAGATGATTATTTTTTCATGGAGTTGTTCCATAATGTCATGATATGTTTCTATGATGATTATCTAGAAGTTGTTTCTACTAATCATTTCATATTGAGATTATAATTTCTTTGTGGAGTTGTTCCATGATGCCTTGATGCATTTTCATTGTCATTGAGATGATTCTTCATTCATGGGTTGGCCAATCTAGTTTTTATCCCAACCAGCGGCCACCTAGACCATTATGCACGGCCGTGTGCTGCCCACATTTGTGAAGCCATCCTCTCTGCGCATGGGTGTTCCACTTTACCTTATACTCTTTGCGACCATGCCTCCTATGCCACGAACATCTCTTGGTAGATGCACTTGTGACCAACGAACATCCCCTGCACCATGATAGTTGGTGTTGCCACACACATGGTTTACGCTCAGGGGGTTCACCATTCAATACCCCCCGATATAACATGCGCTTGCAAGGTATTAAAGAATCCCCTCTTCTAACATGTCCGAATGAATAAAATGACCCCTTATTTGAGAACTCTTTTGCAAAATTGAATATAAAACCCCCTTATTTCAATGTATCTCTCTTAAATTGGGGAATTTGTTTCTATTTTACAACCCCTCTTATCTAACTCACCTTATACGTTAGCATGATTACGTAGTACACCCCCCCCCCCCCCCCAGTATATACACCAATATATACTTTTAAGCCTCACAATTGTGCTCTAATTATTAATATTCTACTTGTATAACATTTGTTGTAGGTGAGGGTAGCTACCAATATCCCGACACCACTGACAAAGTGCAAAAACTCCTTGCGGAGAGCTAGCCTTCCCATTGTCGCTGTTAAGTGAAACTTTTGATTTGTCCAGTGTGCAATCATCTTACTGACATTGATGGCACTAGTCATTGCGTCAAGAATGAGGATGCAATGTGTTTTAACATTGTCACTTCCATTCACCTTGTGTAATCCAATCTTCTTTGTCATAGCTTTGTATTTGCACTTAATTCATTCATAAAATTTAGTTTCTCTTTTAAGGAAGAAACTCGTCATACTCCTCAGCTCAATGTATATAATTTTTTGTCATCTGTCACTAACTATTGATAAGAGCTTTTTTTTCATACTCTCTTTTCAAAGGATATTTACTTAGCAAACAAGATGTATACAAGAATTGATTTGAAAAATTCTCATCCTAAGGAGTGATAACCACATTACCCATGTTTTCACTTTCAAAACTGAGGTGAAAATGTACACAAGTAATGGCACACACCAAGAAGTATACAACATAAATTCAAGCCTACACATGCTAACAATGCATAAATATTTATATTATATCTATATAGGCCAATAAATATGCTTATGTACATATGTTTATTTGCGTGTTTGGAGAGAGAGAGAGAGAGAGAGAGAGAGAGAGAGGTGTGTCACTACGATGGCGAGTATGGTGGGACTTTGTAGCATGTCTTTCAGCAAGGATTTTATTCTGAACCCTAGGATGGGGTTTTTTTAATGTGCTTTGGACCTGTGATGCCTCCTATGACTTGGTACGTATGGATGAAACCCTAAATGATAGTCTAGACTTAGACCCTGAGGTCAAGGGAAGCATGCAGTGACTCTATAGTCCTCTCAACTATGGAATCATCCAAATATATTTAAAAAAAAAAGTGGTGGTGTATTACTTTAGTGGAAAATTACTAAATATAAAAGAAGTAGCACACTTCATTGATGGATGCTTTCATAAACTGTTGGGTAGATTCATGTGTTGTTTTCCTTGCCCATTTCAACAATTATAATTTTTGAACAACTTGTGCATGTTCAACCTTGGCATCCTTTGAGACGAATAGAAAAAGATCTTATCCAAATTCCCTACTCGGGTGGAAATTTTTGAAAATGCCTTCTTTTTTGTGGCCCTCAAAAACTAGATGCCTCTTTGGCTAAGCTCTTGTTCTTCCCATCCAAATTGAGCAACTCTTTGATACCATTAAACTTGAGCTATAAAAGTTTTAATAGTATTTTCTTTAAATCTTTACCAAGGAAATCTCACCAACTCCTACTACATTGTGGAAAATTTAGCCATTTCTCTAAGAACTTCTCTATTCTACCAGCAAGGGAAATGGAATTTGATCCCTCCTATCCCACTAAAATGTTTTATGTATGCAAGTAGTAGATGTTTTTAAAAACCTCTAGGCTCTCTAGATAGATAGAAAACCAACTCTCACCTACTAGGACTATCGTCACCTCCTCAAGTTTCTAGAATATCCTTTTATGCTAAGCCACATGGGTTTTCAAGCAACCCACCCAAAGGTCCCTTTAGCTATACCACTTTTTTTAGACACGCAAATCCTTTGAACAAAGAGATATTACTAGTGACTTTGGATAATGGTGGATATAAACATGCAAAAAGCTTGCATTTTCAGAATCCTAGCTTCCTGCTAAAACTCCCCCACTATCTTTGATGTCCTTAGGGATATGCCTTCCCATGAGACTCTTGTTACAACCCACTAAGTAGTACAAAGCCACCATAAAAACAAGGATGAGAATCACCCAAAAGGATCCATCTTTAGTTGCCTTAGATCCTACACTTGTTACTCTCTATCAGACAATTGTAAATTTTTCCTTTTATAGATGCATTTTTTGTATGGCTTAAAACTACCTTCTATTGTGATGCTCAAAACAAAACTTTGAGGGCATAAACAAATCCAAAAGGGGGGTAGAACTCCGGGATACCTCCTAGAGAATTTCTCGGAATGTTGAATATGTCTATCCAAGATCTGGACCCAAAAATTGCCTTTAAACCATGCAAAGTACACACATGAAGATAAAGCGAACTCACACGCAGAACAAGGAGATGGAGAACATGAACACAAGAGATGAAACAAAACCTCGCATCCCAAAAATACTCCCCTGTATGGGTTTTGGTTGCATATCACTCACACAAGCCTCCCCTCAAAACACACTAGGGTGAGGCACACAATTCACTAGCCTCCCCTTAAACACAAATCTTCCTCCCCTAGCACACAAAATATCACGGCATAGGCATATAAAAGCCTCTTCTGGCACAAATAGAGGGTACAATACAATTGAGAGAATGCTCAAAGCACATGTCGTTTGTTGTTTGTTCGAGGATTTTCTCCCCCACATAATGCACAACTTGTTGTAATGTCGTCATTGTCCTTGCCACATTTTGATGTTGTTGTTGTTGTCGTCGTTGTTTTCATCTACTTGTGCATGTAGAAAAATTGTGGGAACAGTGCCTGGGGAATGCACGCGATTGGTGCTAGGTGGTGCAGAATTTCATCGACAACCGAGCAACAGGGAGTCGATTTGTTTGGTGCCAACCATTGAATAGCTATTTCTATTGTGACTTGTGAGCACTGAGCAACGAGGTCATCGAGGGTGCCGGGTGTAGGGGTTGTGCGAGCGAGTTGCAGAGCTGCACTATAGTGATGAAGAGGCTTTAAGCAGGCTTTGACGAAGCTGACGAGCGTGCAACTCGATAGATAAGCAGAGAGTAATTGGGGGTGACGAGCTGTGGAGTAGGCTCTTTGGCAAACTTCAGTTGAGCAATTGTTGACGCCGGCATGGACGACCAAGAACGAAAGATTCATGATGCACCTACAGCACCACCAATGGAAAGGTTGGGGCAAGGTTCTTTATGAGAGCAGAGCCGAGGTGTGAATGGGTCGATGACGAAGCAGTGCGGGCAGAGAGTACTCAATGGCGAGGATGCTTAGAGGTGCACTACGGTGGTTGTAGATTTTGATGAGAATTTGGCTCTAATTGGGTGGACAAG
This sequence comes from Adiantum capillus-veneris, assembly GCF_014529385.1. Lineage (NCBI taxonomy): Eukaryota > Viridiplantae > Streptophyta > Polypodiopsida > Polypodiales > Pteridaceae > Adiantum > Adiantum capillus-veneris. The sequence goes on along the minus strand of NC_140959.1, from coordinate 44,017,425 downwards.
CCAGATTCAGTATAAAGCGTGAGCAAAGCAGTGGTCCGTTGAACTCTCCTTTAAGAGGTGGATCCCACCTCTTTTGTCTCCATAGCCACACTCATTCACACAAAAATAGAGGATAGATTTGTTATGGAATTGATATCTTATTATTTATTGCAGTTGTGACAGGTGGAAAAGGCTTGACCGAGCTAAGATATTTCAAAAGGATATTACATTTTATAAATATTTGTTTAAGTGCTCTTTTATGAGCTTTGTCTATTTATGACCGGCCGGCCAGTTTGTAACCAATTTGACCATTCAAGAAATCTATATAACAAATACGTGCAAGAGGGAAATGGTCACTCTTGCATGGGGGGAGATTGCACCCAGTGCTTGTGTCTTCTTCTCTTCTCTCCTCCCTCCTCTATCACCGTGCTCGTGTAGCACTCCATTCTAGGAGGGCTGTCTATGCTCCCATTTGTAGTAGTGGTATCAGAGCTTGGAAATGATCGTGAAATTGCAACTAAGACTAAGGAAGCATGGATACCGAGAGAACAAGAGCTATGATGAATACAACTAAGTAATTTGAACTCTTTCTTTCAATATATAGGGATGCATGTATATATTTTGTTTGCAAAGATGCTTGGAATGCGAATCTATTAAATTACAAGTCAAATGAATCCATCCAAGCTCTATATTATTATTATTTTATTATTATTAGCAAGCTTTGTAAGATGATTCTTTATAGTAATTGTTAATCATGTATAATACGCTTGCTTATATAGTACAGAGCATGGGTGGTAATAGAAGGATGAAATGAGGTTCAATTTTTATTTTTTTTTCTAATAAACCTCGATGATCTCTATTGCCGGTAGGAAGGGGAAGAAGACATCAAGAAGTGGTAGATGAATGTGAACTTCTTAGAGAGACCATACTTGCCTAATGTAGTCGAGGAGCTGTAAATATTTATTTATATATATAAAGAAAAAAACCAAGAAAAAGCACCTCTCGCAATTACCTTAATGAGGATCGATTGATCCTTCAGCCTTGAAGATATATGACACACGAAGGCTGCGCATAGATATTTGTGTGCAATGCACTCATGCTCTCTTCCTACGGAGCTGCCGACATCTATTGTTGGTTGTGGTGAGAAAAACCACCAACACAAGAGACTATTAAAACAACCTAATTCTACATTATTATTCATTGTGACGAGCACACGAGCAGGAAGCAGCACACCTATGGAAGCCATGGTGACCCTACCCTTCCTAGAATGCATAATCCCTCCTCGGTTGGACTCCTTCCCCAGATCGCCAACCTTGACTCCACACGTGACACACATACCTCACCTCCGCACATGCGGCACCCACTAGCAGGCACAGGCCAAAGCGGCAGCAACTGCGCCCGTCCAATGCCGACACAATCTATGTCGTGGCTACTAATTGGACAAACCGCCGCCCAAAACTCTCTCCTTCCCGCACATGTAGCCGACGTGTTGCTGCACTCTAGTTTTGCTCCCCTTCTTTTGCGGTATGCATGGCCTCGTTAATTGGTTGGGTGACCGTTGTGTGTAGAGAGAGATTGTGAGGAATCACTCCTCGACTAGTAATCCCCTCCCACTTCAGAACCATGCAAATCCTCTCTCTCTTCTCATGTAAAACTCACCAGCCACCAACCCCCTCATCCATGCAGAGTGGACGCAGCCCCTTCTTTTGGACTGCCATGCAGAGGTTGTAAAGTAAGGGAAACCTACTCTGGTGGATCCCGTTGCCGCCGGACTTACAGCTTCTTTCTACCTACACCCTTTTGGCCCTGGCTGCCTACCAAGTGCAGCTGGAATGACTTTATGAATCAAGTTCTCTGCATGCTTTTTGGCACCAGTTCTATCTCTCCCTCCAAAATGACCACACTCCCCCTCAACCAACTCCAATCCAGTTTCCATGATACAATAACCTCCAAGGTCTGGCCTAAAATAATTCTCTCCCCACAACCACTGCCCCATAGCGGTTGCAGGCAGTGTGCATGCCTTACTGTGTTCAGCTTGCATACGGAGTCCCAGCTTTCGGGGGGCCAGAGATGAGAACCCACTGACGTAACGAGCCGTCTACGATGTCAATCCTTTACCCCCCTGCAAGAGGCCATAGAAATTGAACCCCTACCACTTTGTACTTGCCATAGCACCCCACTCTGCAATTCTCTCCTCGACTTGCCCTGTGCCGCCCCGCCCTAACCTTGTCACTATCAACCTCAATAGCCATTGCCAATTAACAAAAGGAGCAATGGCACATCCATTGTTGCCTAACTAAGCCTACGGCAGTAATAAGAGGAGGTATTGATGCCTCTCAATAAGGTTACAACAGTGGAAGTCAAGAGATAGGAGTCGCTAAGGGCCGGCTCATAACACGGGATATCGACAGATGTAGTGACAACACCTGCCATGGACAACCCTGCCATTGTTGTGAATGGGAGGCGTTGTTGCACAATCAGAACTACTGATTGTTGAGAGAGAAGGAGAGAACACAGAAGTAGTACCCCAAAGTGTGTAGAATACACACATGAGATGATGTATATATAGAGGGGACCTGGGTGCCATATATAGAGAAGCCATATATTGAGTAGCTTCACATATAAGCTCAACACCCCCGCTCAAATAAGGGTCCCTAACTGTGGATGAAAAAACCCTTGGGGGATCAAGGGAAAAACCCACAGCTCTATATACACCCACCGTTATATTATAAAAATCATTGAATATACAAATGTTTACGAGGAGCTACATCACTCCTTTTACAATGAATGTTTTATGAGGAGTTACATTACTCCTATCAAATACAATAATGAATACAAAGGTTCAATAAAGAGGTGTAAAAGCTATCGATTAGCTTGTAATCAAAAGTGTCTCCGTGAATCTGCTGTGTAGCTTGTCATCAATATCGCATCACCAAACATGTCTTCATGTTGTCATCAATATGGCATCACCAAACATATCTTCATAAATCTTTTATTGTCACCAAGTTTGTCTTCATAAAATCAATTCTTTGATCAATCCTACATAGATCATAGACTCCAAAAAAAACATGTCATGAAAATTATTAGCATCGTTAATGAAATAATTACGTTCACAATGCCATAAGAGATGGTTCGCGATGCCACTCTTTTGACGACATATATACGCACGACAACATATGGTACATAAAGTATAAACGTAAAAGTACAAAATGTGTGATTACGTGATACAAATGATATGTGTATATACTACATAAAACAACATTTATCAATGTAGTGATCAATGAATACCATCAAAGTATTAACAAAATATCATCATTATGTCAATAAAAATGAATAAATGATCATGGTATCAACGAAAAGCATCATGATATCACCGAGAATAATCATTGTATCAACAAAACAACATCATGGCATCACCGAGAATAACCATGGTATCAATGAAATATCATCATGGCATCACCGAGAATAACCATGGTATCAACGAAACAACATCATGGTATCACCGAGAATAACCATGGTATCAACAAAACATCATCATGGTATCAATAAAAATCACCATGGAATCAACGAAATATCATCATGGAATCACCGAGAATAACCATGGTATCAACGAAATATCATCATGGCACCACCGAGAATAACCATGGTATCAACGAAAATCACCATGACCAAAGTATTAACAAAACATTATCATGGTACCATCAAAATCACTATGGTATCAATGAGAAATTATCAATAAAACGACGTAAACTATATCTCTAAAAGAATAATTATACGAGAATCAATGAACGAGTATATCATATAACAAAAGATCATGTACCAACAGTAGCTCGATAGAATTTGGAGGATCATCAACGGCTCGACTGAATCGGAACGATGTGTAACAGGCTTCTGCAGCAAAGTTACGTCAGTAACAAATATATGATTGATGAAGAAAAATATAATTGAGAAGTTTTCAATTATGAGAAAAATCAAAAGCAAAAAGTAAAATTTTGATTTTCAAACATATTCGCAGTCTGAGACGATAACCCAAAATTGGTGCAGAATTTAGAGAAACTTTCTTCTGCAAAGTTATAGACCACATCGATTCCAATCCCCATCGCGGGTAGTTTCTTCTGCAAAGTTGTAGAACACATTGATTCCGGTCTCTCACGAGGGTAGTTTCTGCAAAATCGTTTCCAATTAGCAGAAAAATCAAAAACAAAAAGCGGAAGTTGCTTTTCAGGTATGTACGCAGTCCACGAACGATAACTCAAAATCGGTGCTGAATTTGAAAACACTTTCTTCTGCAAAGTTGTAGGCCACATCGATTCCGGTCTCATAAGCGGGTAGTTTCTCCAAAATCGTTTCCAATTAGCAGAAACATCAAAAACAAAAAGCGAAAGTTGCTTTTCAGGTATGTACGCAGTCCGCGAACGATAACTCAAAATCGGTGCAAAATTTGAAAAACCTTTCTTCTGCAAAGTTGTAGACCACATCGATTCCGGTCTTTCTAGCGGGTAGTTTCTGCAAAATCGATTTTGATCAGGAGAAAAATCAAAAACAAAAAGCGGAAGTTGCTTTTCAGGTATGTACGCAGTCCGCGAACGATAACTCAAAATCGGTGCAGAATTTGAAAAAACTTCCTTTGCACTATCTACGTGGGGAGCTGAAAGCAATTTATTGATTAATTTCCACCAAAAAAAAAAAAGTCGATCGTCATTGACCCTGTTGGAGTTTGATTCCTATTGATTGCATGCTGCGGATTTTTTCTGTTTAGAACATGGAGAGTTTACTCTCTCTCTCTCTCTCTCCCAATATGTCGACTGCTTACAATAGCGGACATGGGTGACAATCTATAACGACTGTTGCAATATTTTCTCAGACACCGTCAGAACATTAACAATGCTGATGATGAATTTTGTCATTTTTTACTTTGCTTCATTTTAATTTGTACCCATGCATTGGATCAGATTCACACGGATTGTATCAATTTGACGTCATATGGACTGTTACTATAGTATTTCGTTTCATTTATCTCTCTCTCTCCCTTACCCCCTACGACTCCCTACAGAGGCAAACGTTCATGCATTTTTCCCACGCCTAGTGAACACTTTCTCTCATGATGTCATTTGCCACGTATCCTACGTCATACCATGATCATGATGATGATTGTAATCACGCCTTTTAGACTTTTAGTTTTAGTATTTCACTGTAACTCATTTTATTTATTTTTGTCCCCAGACATTGTACTAGAACCATAAGGATTTTATTAGTTTGGTCCCCTAGGCCATTGGACAAAGTCTAATCTAACATTTCATTTCATCTCTCTCTCTCTCTTTCCCCCACTCTCCCCCTTGGTCGATGGTCTATGTCATGGAAACATCGGACATCGGAAAATTTCTTCGATGACCAATGCAATACTTTCTCACACAACGCTCGCTTTTAGGCATCCACGTGCACTGGCAGTGACCATGATGTATTTAAACTCACTATTTCAGTCTTTCACTACCCTTCATTTTAATACCTACGCACTAGATTAGATCCATAAGGATTGTATTAGTTTGATCTTATAGGTAATTTGTATAAGCTGCAAACTCTCATACTACAATACCTAGTACAAGTTTTAAAGAGAAGCTTAAGTTTTTGGTCTTGCCAGGCATTTTCTTGATGCATATTCTATACGTAGTTTGACGTTTAACTGGCAATATCTCTAAGGTCAAATTAATTTTGTGTTGTTTTCTTTATTTGTTGGACCAATCTACTCTTTATAGTATGGCCTTTACATGATGTATGCTCATGATATCATGACTAGATACTAGTATGTTCGTGATATCATAAATACTAGTCAATGCCCTTTAACAATTAGAAATAATAAATTTTACAATGTCCACCACTTCAGAGACAACAATATCCATTTATTCAAACAAAACCAATCTACAATATATTGATTCCATCTCACTTTCCGATTAATCCGAGGCTCATCATTGTACATGACTTTTGCTAATTACAGTTTTCTCCTACTTGTATCTCTCTCCCCACGCACAGATTGGTACATATTTCAGATGTAGTACATCATCCAAAGTCTAATGATTTAAAGAGAGCAAACAGGTAATTTCTCTCCGCATTTTCATTTTGGGCTTTGAAAAATGTTCTCAAAAACACAAATAATTATACAATGATAGCAGCCTCTCAAATTCTATGGTATCCATAGTCCTACACATATCTATTAATACCATTCCACAGAGAACCACAACACATCTCGCTTATCAGCTTGATTACCACTTATTTCTTGAAAGAAGGCATGGCTCTTTTAATTACCTACATTCTCTAACATTGTGCCAATACTTGTATTAAAAAAAATTGCTATTGCGATCATTTCACATTGAGATATGGAGCTACTCACGCGAGTCGAGGTGCTTTCCGTTAAATACCAAATTGTCAGTACTTTGTTACTCAACCTTACTCTAATGTGGTGTGAAACAGGTAGTATATATTTTTTAATTTTTTAATTTTTTTATGCCCTGTCTAATCCATTGGTCACATGCACACAGATCCGCCAATTTAGGCAATGTATAAATGCTCATCTTGGTGTAGATTCTCCGATTTAGGCAACATCAATTATATGTGCAGATCCGCCGATTTAGGCAGTACACTGACAAATTGCAGATCTATTCACAATGATAAATGCGGATCCACCGATATAGGCAGCATTAGTGCAGATTTGCCGATCTAGACAGCACGTTTTATTGGTGTAGACTCGCCGGATGAGGCAACACCGATCACAAAATCATCCTGCAGTGGCTGGCCACCATTGTAACTGGTATGATTTTGTTACCCGGGTACATAATGAAAGTGATTTGGATTTGGACTTATATTGTGGAATTGGAATTTGATTGGGATTTCGTATCTGGTGATTATTATGGCAGTGTTTATGTGATGAGACTTGACATTATGAGATTAATGATGAGTGTGACCAATAATATCCTGATTCACCAGGGTATGACATATACTGCTTATTCTAGTGGTATGGGACACTAGAATAGGTAGTATGTGGATGACGGCAGGCATAAGCTAATGTTGTTTTGTTTCATAAATTTTTCTTTTATGTGATGTTTTTTACACAACATACTAATCATTTTTTTTGACAAGTATTGTTTGAAGATTTTTATCTTTGCAACTGAGGATAGTTGCTTTCCAACGGAGAGGTATGTTATGGAATTGATATCTTATTATTTATTGCAGCTGTGACAGGTGGAAAAGGCTTGTCTGAGCTAAGCTATTGTTGGGAGAAGAGGGGGAGATCGACCACTTAAATTATTCAACACAAGCTCCCAAACATCACCATCAACCTGTCCACCTCTTCTTTCCAATTTCCAAGCACACACACTCACACCTAGACTATGACATACACACACACACACACAGTAAACATAGAATTGACATAGACATGCTTGTAAGAGAGTGTAAGAGATGTGTAATAGATGGAGACTAGATTAGAGAGTACCCAGCAAATAACCATAGCATAAGAGAGTAGAGAGGAGAATCTGCAAGAGAAAGGCCTAAATCTAGCCCCAAACTCCACGGCATCTCTGTTGTGGAGTTGGTATTTAATATATTATTTTTGAGTTTAAGGTGCCAAAATTTGAGGCCCCTCTTTTTACAACCACTTCACTTTTGTAAATGAGTGAAGCTCATTAGTTCTTGCATGACCCATAAGGGGAGTTCCCACTAGAACTATTTACAGAGCCATAGTGGCTTATTGAAATGATATTCTAAGATACTGTGCAAATATTAAATGGCCAAGAGTAATTGCCGTCACCTCTTCATCAACTCCCCGCATTCCACCAATTGCAGCTAACCACTACAACAGGAGGGTACCCAGTCTCGTAACATCCCTCCCACCAGGGATAGCAACTATCCTCAATTGATCAATAGAGAAATCAACTGGACCGTGAGTGATGGAAAGTGTGGAGAAGGTTGGGAAAGTTGCGAAAAAACTTTTCAGGCATCCATTTGGCATCCTCTCTAGGGTGGCCCTTGAAAGTCAAAAGGTAACGGTTATAAACCATTCCAGTGCGTGTAGTGGTGGTCTCATGGACAACTATTTTATCAGGGATGAGTTGCTCTTCTTGGTCTATAAGTGAAGGTGGGTCTTCATAAATGTGGTGTGTAGGTAGGGGTCCTCGGAATGGGCGTAAAAGACTAATGTGAAAGGCATTGTGAATGTGCCAATGTGCACGTAGTTCTAAAAGAAAAGAAACGTCATTAATGACAGCTGAAATTTTGAAAGGTCCATAAAAACGAGGAGCAAGCTTAACAAAGACATTAGTATCAACACTTTTGATCCTTCGTTTTTCGATGCAAAGTAAAACATGATCACCTTCTTTGAATTGGTGTGTCTTGCGGTGCTTGTTAGCATGCTTGGTGTAAAGTTCTTGTGAGTGTTTAATGGAAGAATGCACGCTTGTATAAATATTATGAAAGTCAGTAGTGAAATTATCAGCGGCGGCAGGCACAACATTAGAAAGACGTGAAGCAGGAGTAGGAAGTGAGTGACCATATACAATTTCAAATGGAGACTTACCCGTGGTAGTGTGAGTGGTGTTGTTGTATGAAAATTGCAAAATATGTAGGTAATCATCCCACTTCTTAGGTTGAGAAGAAACATAAGCCTTTAATAAGTCAATAATAGTACGGTTGGTGACTTCGGTTTGACCATTAGATTCAGGATGAAATGCAGAAGTGAAGTCAAGTGTAGTGCCAAGATTTTCAAACAAAGTAGTTCAAAAATCACTACAAAATTTTGAATCTCGATCAGAAATAATCACTTCAGGAACCATGATGTAGGAAAACAGTCTTAAGAAACAAAAGTGCAGCTTGATGTGCTGTGAGTGTTTTCTTACACAGAACAAAATACGCTTGTTTAGAGAAACGATCAATAATAGTCCATATCATGTCATGTTTGTGCATTGTGAGTGGAAAAACAGTCACAAAATCCATTGAAATATGTTCCCAAGGTCTTTCAGGAATGGGGAGAGGGTGTAAAAGTCCCAATTTCTTACCTGTAGATTTGCTTTGATTTTTTGACAAATCAAACAAGTTGAAACATACTGTTTAACATCCATTCTCATAGTAGGCCAATAGAAATAACGACATAAATTTTGAAAAGTTGCAGCAAATCCTCTATGTCTAGTATAAGGTGGTTTGTGCAATTCTTCAATAATTAATGTACGAAAAGGTTTAGTCACACACAATTTTTGTTTGAAATAAAGGAAGTTTTCTTGAATGGTGTATTCGAGGAATGTGTGTACAGAATTATCAAGCATGTGCAACCATGTCGTTTTGAAGTCATCATCATGTGCATAAGTTTCACGCATATTGTCAAATGAAGTTCGCGTAATGGTTGATAGATGATTAAGTGAGGGTCTTCTACTCAAAGCATCAGCTACAACGTTTTCTTTACCAGGTTGGTATTGAATGTTGGGCTGAAAACTTTGAATAGAAGCGGCCCACTTAATATTTCTATCATCTATTAAGGGCTAAGAAAGTAAATATTGATACTTTGTTGATCAGTTTTAATGATCAAGTCAATACCCATTACATAGTGTTTCCAAATTTTCAATGCATGTACCACAGCAGCCAACTCTTTATCATAAGTACTTAACTTTGTTTCTGACGGTTTGAATTTACAACTTTCAAAAGGAATTGGATGGTTATCTTGCATAAGGACTGCACCGATATCTTTTCCACTAGCATCAGTGACTACCACAAAGAATGGTCTTTCAAAATGAGGCAATTGCAATACAGGTGCATTAGTCAAAGCATGTTTAAGTTCATTAAATGAGCTTTCTTGCAAATCAGTCCATTCATAAAGCGTGTTTTTCTTCAACAAGAGAGTCAAATAATGTGATTTGTAAGCAAAATTACGAACAAATTTCTTGTAATAGCTACAAAGACCGATAAAAGATCGTAGCTCATGCAAGTTTTTGGGTCTAGGCCATGATTGAATGGCTTCAATTTTCCTTGGATCAACATGTATTCCTTTACCCGATACAATGTGTCCCAAATATTCAATTTCAGATTGGAAAAATGAACTCTTTTCAGGATTCAAATACAAGTGATTTTGTGCAAGCAAATCAAATACACGTGTTAAATTTGTTTATGCTCTTCTTCAAATTTACTGAATACCAAAATGTCATCAAAAAATACAATCACAAAATCTTGATGGTCAATGAAAATTTGATTCATCATGCGTGTGAATGTGGCTAGTGCATTTGTCAAACCAAATGGCATGACGAGGAATTCATAGTGACCAGTTTGTGTTCTAAAAGAAGTTTTGTAGACATCATGTTCAAACATTTTAACTTGATGGTACCCTAATTTGAGGTCAATTTTGCTAAAGATGTTTGCCCCTTTCAGTTTGTCTAATAGGTCATCCACTCTAGGAATAGGAAACCTATTCTTAATGGTGATCTTGTTTAAAGCCCTGTAGTCGATACACATACGAAAGGTTCCATTTTTCTTCTTGACAAGAAGTACTGAAGCTCCGTATGGTGAACTACTAGGTCGGATTAGGCCTCGGTCAAGAAAATCAGTGATTTGAGTTTGTATTTCCCTGTGTGCGGTAGGATTTACACGATAAGGTGCTCTACAAGGAGGTTCACTACCCGGTATGATGTCAATTTTGTGGTCTTCTGGGCGTGATGGTGGAATTCCGGGTGGCAGATCATGCATGAAACAATCTTTAAATTGTGAGAGAAATTCATCGTGTGTGGAGTTACGTGAAGTTTCAGTTTCAGCAGAAATTTGATTTACCAATACTAGATATGTTTTTCCCTGTTTTCGAATTGCTCATTTGGCTTGAGTGTGAGAGAGGAGTGGAAATTTTTGATGTGCCAGTGTTGCTTGGATGGAGAAATTTTTATTATTATGAGTGAGAGACATTGTACGTGTTTTATAAATAATCAACGGGTCAAATTCATGACGAAATGGCATTTCCAAAATCATATCAAGACCATGCAATGGTGCTATCAAAAATGTACGTGCTTGAGTGAACTCACCAATGCAAACTTCAACAGTGACTTGAGTTTTACAATTAAAACGTTGATTATTAAAAACAGTTTTGACCTTGTGAGGTGATGAGATTTCAGAGAGGGATAGTTGTTGTGCCAATCGTGTGGAAATGAAATCATGGCTACTACCATCATCTAACAGAATGGTGACATTTTCACCCTTAACAGTGCCTTGCACTTTAAACAAAGTGTGAGGAGATATAGGAGTACCTGAGGATAGGTTGTCATCGTTATCATAATCAGGATCATATCCCTCACCGTAGTTAACTTTCACTTCATTGTCATCGGGTGTAGCATCTTCGATGAGGTTAAGAGTAGCTCCGTTGGGGCGGTTGTTGTTGAAGGGTTTTTTACTTGAATTTCTGTTGACTCCATTGGAATGGCCATTGGATTGACCATTGCCCTTAGCATGACCATTTGGGCACTTATCTGCATAGTGACCATACTGAAAGCATTTAAAACACTTCACCTTTTTGTTACCATTAGAATTTGGAGGAGAACGTTGGTTGAAAGAATTCTGGTTGCCATAAAAATCAACCAACCTGGGGAAGCATCTTTAGTGCCATCAAAATCTTTAAAAGTGAAGGCTTTTCTGATAATTTTGTTTTTCTTGGGTGCCGGTGCAGATTCGGTGCGTGCAGAATGCAATAATTTATCTTCAAGTTCTTGCCTTCGCATGCGAGTGATTGTTGCAGATTTTGAAGTTGTTTCGCAATCGTGGGTGCCTAGGGAAGGTGTGCCATGATTGCATGCTTTTTATGTTTTTCTTTTATAATAAATAAATATTTAAATGGTAATGCTTAAAAAGGCTATTTGGTGATATTCAGAGATGCAATATGCGGAATAAAAGTAAAATAAATAATAGAAATGTAATGTACTTAGCTGAGAAGAAGCGGTGGTGTCTAGTCCAAAATGGCGATGCGCTAGGAAATTGCCAGAAAAATGGATGGTCCGACTGTGCGTCTGCAAGCCGGTCGAATTTTGTGGCGCTCGATCTCTCATATTCCCAAAATAAATGGTATTACATTCGGTAATTTCACCGTACAATTAAATTGAATGTTATTTTGGAGTTTCCTCTATAGCTAGGCCAATGGAGCAGGTATTGTTCATTTATTTTTTTTTGATGCTCGCTTGCCGGCTTAGGAGAGAGTGACCACCTTCTTATGCACTTCAACCCTTGAGTTGGCCAAACTTTGTAAGGACTGTCTTCTAAGCTTAATGTTCAATGGCCACTCCTTTTTTTTGTGTTTTTGAAGCTTAATGGCCTCACTTTTTAAAGAGGTAAAGTTTTGAGGAGGTAAAGTTTTGAGGCTTGAAGCTTAATAGCTTCACTTTTTAGCACGTAAAGTTTTGAGGCTTTCTTAATGGCCACACTTTGAATTAAAAGGTGTGAATTGCAATTGCATGGAAAAAGTTGAAGACAGCGAGCTCTCTCAAGACAGCCTGGGCGTCCATGTTAATAGCAATTTCGAGCTTTTTCGAATAGGTCGATCGAGAAATTTTTTTGTGTGTAAGCAAGGATTCCCACATAAATTTCTCGCCTTCTTTCTTCTCTTCGTTTATGCCTTCCGATGCCACTTCCCAATGACAAGCCGAATCGACGTGACTCAAATTTCCCTGCTTGCTTTGACTCTTGCTCTCTCTTTCCTTTAGTAAGCCATAATCCGCCTTCTCATTCCCAATTTCAACTTCTCTTCCAAAGTTGTAATTAAGCTTTCCGACTTTTTTCAATTATGCATCAGCTCACTGTCTTGTCCGTATCTTCATGTATACGCAAGGTTAATTAGTGCTTAAATTTAACCATTGAACATACCCGTTCTTGATCGTCTTGAAGGCGAAATCGAAAATTGATTGCCGATTAGTAGTAGTCGATTGGCCGCCAATCAACGACCAAGCAAAATTTCATTTGCAAATTTGACCGATTAATCTTTGAATTGCCACGAATCCTTGAATTTGGGATTGCAAGTCGATGAATTCCAATTTGAATTTTGTCGATTCGAGGAATCCCTTCTTGAGCTTGAAATCTGATGCCAATTTTTCCTCCAACCTGAAGCTCTGATACCACTGTTGGGAGAAGAGGGGGAGATCGGCCACTTAAATTATTCAACACAAGCTCCCAAACATCACCATCAACCTGTCCACCTCTTCTTTCCAATTTCCAAGCACACACACTCACACCTAGACTATGACACACATACACACACAGTAAACATAGAATTGACATAGACATGCTTGTAAGAGAGTGTAAGAGATGTGTAAGAGATGGAGACTAGATTAGAGAGTACACAGCAAATAACCATAGCATAAGAGAGTAGAGAGGAGAATCTGCAAGAGAAAGGCCTAAATCTAGCCCCAAACTCCACGGCACCTCTCTTGTGGAGTTCGTATTTAATATATTATTTTTGAGTTTAAGGTGCCAAAATTTGAGGCCCCTCTTTTTACAACCACTTCACTTTTGTAAATGAGTGAAGCTCATTAGTTCTTGCATGACCCATAAGGGGAGTTCCCACTAGAACTATTTACAGAGCCATAGTGGCTTATTGAAATGATATTCTAAGATACTGTGCAAATATAAAATGGCCAAGAGTAATTTCCGTGCTAGAAACTCAGATTTTAGAATTTTTAGAGATGTTACAATATTTTGGGGTGTTTTAAAGATGTTGGCCATGACAAATTTGTCAAATTTTGCACCAGAAGTGACTCACAAATAAATTGGTAACTATTTTCAATACGTTCTTTATCGAAATCATCAAAAGGTAATATATTTTATGTTTCTGAATCCATTCACGTTCATCTTCTTGTTATGATTTCCATATTTGCTTTTTGTATGTATCAAAATATATGTATCACATATATTTTGATGCATGTGCATCGAGCTAGAACAAAGTCATGTAATTTCTGTTATATTGAAATATTCATGTTGTTTGGATAATTCTTTTTATTAAATCGATGTGGATATCAAAGTGTTATTTTCCAATGTTAAATACGTACGATTTTGATCATTTATTTAATAATCTATAGTCACGACATTAAAGCTTATGCTTTGACAATTCATATAATTTCTCTTCTTTGTGAATGTCAACAATTATTCTTTTGATTATTTATCAAAGAGTTATATTTTGAAAATCTAATTTCTTTTTTAATTGTAGACATCAAATCGTTACAAATTTAAGATTTATGGTTTTTACTCATGATGAGTTCTTCTGATATGGTTTATTATATTTGGGATTGTGATTATGAAGTTGTTTAATGTGTCATGATGTATTTTCATAATGATTACAAATTTTTTGTATTGATTGTTTATCATTGAAATGATTAATTTTCATGGAGTTGTTCCATAGTGTCATGATATGTGTCTATGATGATTATCTAGAAGTTGTTTCTACTAATCATTTCATATTGAGATTATAATTTCTTTATGGAGTTGTTCCATGATGCCTTGATGCATTTTCATTGTCATTGAGATGATTCTTCATTCATGGAGTTGGCCAATCCAGTTTTTATCCCAACCAGCGGTCACGTAGACCATTACGCACGGCCGTGTGCTGCCCACATTTGTGAAGCCATCCTCTCTGCACATGGGTGTTCCACTTTACCTTATACTCTCTGCGACCATGCCTCCTATGCCACGAACATTTGTTGGCAGATGCACTTGTGACCAGCGAACATCCCCTGCACCATGATAGTTGGTGTTGCCACACACATGGTTTATGCTCGGGGGGTTCACCATTCAATACACCCCTATATAACATGCGCTTGCAAGGTATTAAAAAAACCCCTCTTCTAACATGTCTGAATGAATAAAATGACCCCTTATTTGATAACTTTTTTGCAAAATTGAATATAAAACCCCCTTATTTTAATGTTTCTCTCTTAAATTGGGATTTTCTGTCTGTTTTAAAACCCCTCTTATCTAACTCAGCTTATACGTTAACATGATTACGCAGTACCCCCCCCCCCCCCCCCCCCCCCCCGCCCAAGTATATACACCAATATATACTTTTAAGTTGTTAGCCCTTCCCATTCTCGTTGTTACGTGCAACTTTTGATCTATCCAGTGTGCAATCATCTTCCTGACATTGATGGCACTAGTCATTGCGTCAAGCAATGAGGATGCAATGTGTTTTGACATTGTCACTTCCATTCACCTTGTGTAATCCAATCTTCTTTGTCATAGCTTTCTATTTGCACTTAATTCATTCATAAAATTTAGTTTCTCTTTTAAGGAAGAAACTCGTCATAACTCCTCAGTTCAATGTATATAATTTTTTGTCATCTGTCACTAACAATTCAGAAGAACTTTTTTGTCATACTCTCTTTTCAAAGGATAATTTACTTAGCAAACAAGATGTATACAAGAATTGATTTGAGAAATTCTCATCCTAAGGAGTGATAACCACATTACCCATGTTTTCACTTTCAAAACTGAGGTGAACATGTACAGAAGTAATGGCACACACCAAGAAGTATACAACATAGATTCTAGCCTACACATGCTAACAATGCATAAATATTTAGATTATATCTATAGAGGCCAATAAATATGCTTATGTACACATGTTTATTTACGTGTTTGGAGAGAGAGAGAGAGAGAGAGAGAGAGAGAGAGGTGTCACTATGATGGCGAGTATGGTGGGACTTTGTAGCATGTCTTTCAGCAAGGATTTTATTATGAACCCTAGGATGGGTTTTTTTTAATGTGCTTTGGACCTGTGATGCCTCCTATGACTTGGTACGTATGGATGAAACCCTATATGATCCTGAGGTCAAGGGAAGCATGCAGTGACTTTATAGTCGTATGGAATCATTCAAATATTTTTCAAAAAAAAGTGGTGGTATATTACTTTAGTGGAAAAATTACTAAATATAAAAGCTGTAGCACACTTCATTGATGGATGCTTTCATAAACTCCTCGGCAGATTCATGTGTTGTTTTCCTTGCCCATTTCAAGAATTATAATTTTTGAACAAGTTGTGCATGTTCAACCTTGGCATCCCCTGAGACGAATAGGAAAAGATCTTATCCAAATTCCCTACTCGGGTGGAAATTTGTGAAAATGACTTCTTTTTTGTGGCCCTCAAAAACTAGATGCCTCTTTGGCTAAGGTCTTGTTCTTCCCATCCATAAATTGTCCCAATAGGTAAAAAGTTTGCATAGCCTAACAAACAAATAAGCAACTCTTTGGTACCATTAAAATTGAGCTATCAAAGTGTTAATAGTGTTTTCTTTAAATCTTTACCAAGGCAATCTCACCAACTCCTACTACATTGTGGACAATTGAGCCAATTCTCTAAGAACTTCTCTATCCTGCCAGCAAGGGAAATGGAACTTGATCCCTCCTATCCCACTAAAATGTTTTATGTATCCAAGTAGTAGATGTTTTTAAAAACCTCTAGGCTCTCTAGATAGATAGAAAACCAACTCTCACCTACTAGGACTATCCTCACCTCCTCAAGTTTCTAGAATATCCTTTTATGCTAAGCCACATGGGTTTTCAAGCAACCCACCCAAAGCTCCCTTTAGCTATACCACTTTTTTTAGAAACCCAAATCCTTTGAACAAAGAGATATTACTAGTGACTTTGGATAATGGTGGATATAAACATGCAAAAAAGCGTGCATTTCTAGAATCCTAGCTTCCTGCTAAAACTCCCCCAACATCTTTGATGTCCTTAGTGATATGCCTTCCCATGAGACTCTTGTTACAACCCATTAATTAGTACAAAGCCACCATAAAAACAAGGATGAGAATCACCCAAAAGGATCCATCTTTAGATGCCTTAGATCCTACACATGTTACCCTCTATGAGACAATTGTAAATTTTTCCTTTTATATATGCATTTTTTGTATGGTTGAAAACTACCTTCTATTGTGATGCTCAAAACAAAACTTTGAGGGCATAAAGAGTTCCAAAAGGGGGGTAGAACTCCGGGATATCTACTAGAAAATTTCTCGGAATGTTGAATATGTCTATGCAAGTTCTGGACCCAAAAATTGCCTTTAAACTTTGCACGTGCGCGAAACACAAAAACAATTCTCACACAACCATGCAAAGTACACACATGAAGATAAAGAGAACTCACACGTAGAACAAGGAGATGGAGAACATGAACACAAGAGATGCAACAAAACCTTGCATCCCTACAATCCTCCCCTGTGTGGGTTCTGGTTGTATATCACTCGTACAAGCCTCCCCTCAAAACACACTAGGGTGAGGCACACAATTCACTAGCCTCCCCTTAAAAACAAATCTTCCTCCCCTAGCACACAAAATATCACGGCATAGGCATATACAAGCCTCTTCTGGCACAAATAGAGGGTACAATACAATCGAGAGAATGCTCCAAGCACATGTCATTTGTTGTTTGTTGGAGGATTTTCTCCCCCACATAATGCACAACTTGTTGTAATGTCGTCATTGTCCTTGCCACAGTTTGCTTTTGTTGTTGTTGTCGTCGATGTTTTGATCTACTTGTGCAGGTAGGGAAATTGTGGTAACATGGCCCAATGGCAATGAAGTCCAAGCCCGTAGGAATGAGAGCTTGGGGAATGGACGAGATTGGTGGTAGGTGGTGCAGACGCGCATCAACTAGTGAGCAACAAGGAGTTGATTTGTTTGGCACCAACCATTGAATAGCTATTGCTATTGTGACTTGGGAACACTGAGCAACGAGGTCATCGAGCGTGCCGGGTGTAGGGGTTGGGCCAACGAGTTGTAGAGCTACACTATAGTGATAAAGAGGCTTTAAGCAAGCTTTACGAAGCTGACGACATGTGCAAAATCTTGCAGATGATGACAATGCTGACGAGCGTGCAACTCGATAGATAAGCAGAGAGTAATGGGGGGCGATCAGGCGAGTAGGCTCTTTGGCAAACTTCAGTTGAGCAATTGTTGACGCCGGTAGAGGATGGACGACCAAGAACGAAAGATTCATGATGCACCTACAGTACCACCAATGGAAAGGTTGGGGCAAGGTTCTTGATGAGAGCAGAGCCGCAATGTGAATGGGTCGATGTCAAAGGACTGTGGGAAGACAGTACGTAATGGCAAGGATGCTTAGAGGTGCACGACGGTGGTTGTAGATTTTGATGAGAATTTGGCTCTAATTGGGTGGACAAGCTAGATTCAGTATAAAGCGGGAGCAAAGCTATCGTCCGTTGAACTCTCCTTTAAGATGTGGATCCCACCTCTTTTGTCTCCATGTCCACACTCATTCACACAAAATTAGAGGATAGATTAATGAACTTATCTTTTCCAAATGAAACACTTCAAATTGAATCGAAAAGTAGAAACTTGCACGCATACCGTCCAATCCAAGTTGGTGGAGTTTTTTATTTGTGATAAAAATCAAGCCAAAAAAGAACACGAATAAATAAATAAATGAAGCCTAAATCTACTCTAATTATTCAATAATTAGTAATATTGGACCAGGAAGGGCTCAATCAAGCAATCAAAGAGTGAAATAATTTCTCATGCTATTTTGCAATGCATGGGAAATTATGATTAGTAATTGCACGGCTAAGAGAGAGAGGGCCAATGAAATATAGTATAGGGAGAGTGCCTAAGATGTAATAGATTAGGAAATTCTAATCTAGGCCATGCTTTGATATCAATTGTAGGGTTGAGGTGGATAGGTTAGTGTGCCATTCATTTTAATGGCATGCTTGGAGAGGTGGATAGGTTAGTGTGCCATTCATTTTAATGGCATGCTTGGAGAGGTTCGTGTAGAGCTTGAGAGAGAAACTATTGCACAATATTAATACAATATAGAGTATAATTGCAAAATGATAAAGCTTACATTTATTCAACAGAATGTGCCTATATGTAGTCTCATACAAAAATGACAACCATTTGACACATTAGCACAAGATGTGGCTACCTCTGCACAAACACAAGTGGCTTTTCTTTACACATGGGTGGTAAGGGGTTATTCACATGGGTTATTAACACATGACACTTTTCTACGGGGAAGAGATAAGAGATGCAACAAAACCTCGCATCCCAACAAGCAGTACTCCATCACGATGATGGGCCTCCTTTGGCCAAAGGTGCAGATATTATGGCAGCTGCCACTCAATACTATAATGCTTTGCTCAATGTCTCTCTTGTGGATTCACCTGCAAGAAGTAATGTTGTCCAAACCCTCTTGAGTGTTGTGGATCCATGCATTGAGAGGCCACTGCAAAGAGACTTGAAGAGGCAAAAATTTACTATGCTGTCATTAAACTACCAAATGATAAATGCCTAGGTATTTGTGGATTTTCCAAAGAGTTTATGCTTCTTTTTGCTAGGACTTAGGGGCATTGTATGCCCACTATTGAATGCAGTATGGATTTCTCAATGTATGGACCCAACGCTCAAGCAGGGGATCATTAATCTCATCGCAAAAAGCACATTTCCTAAAACTTTGGCAGATTGGAGGCCCATCACCATGATGGGGGTGCTGTATAAATTGCTAGCCAAAGCTATTGCTCTTAGCATTGCACCTAAATTGAAGAATTACATTCATTCTTCACAGACAAGCTTTATTCGAGGCAGGTCCATATACAAAAATATTTTAACAGCTCAGTTGGGCATTCAGCATGTACTCAACAAAAGTCATGGCATTGTCATGTTTCCGATTTACTTTATGAAGGCCTTTGACATAGTGTTGTGGGACTTTGTCCAGCAAATATCGAAGGAAATGGGTTTAGGGATAAAATTGTCAGATTTTTTAACTTGCTTGGCTAGCATGCTTACTCAAGGATTGTCATCAATGGAAAATTATCAGATAGGATGCATATAAGCAGGTAAGCTAGACAAGGTTGTCCCATTACTCTGTTTTTTTTATAGTGGCTACCCATCCCCTTTATTGCTATCTAGACAGAGTGGAAACATCTTGTCATATTCAAACTCTGCATTAGGGTAGCAAACAATTACCTGGCAAAGGTTTTGCTCATGATACTTTTTTTTTCTTGAAAGCTCAGAATGTTAATATTTTGTGATGCACTAAGCTGCTGGATCTGTATGCATTAGTTGTTGGGTTTGTTGAGAGAGAAGGAGAGAACACAGAAGTAGAACCCCAAAGTGTGTAGAATACACACATGAGATGATGTATTTATAGAGGGGACCTGGGTGCCATATATAGAGAAGCCATATATTGAGTAGCTTCACATATAAGCTCAACACCCCCGCTCAAATAAGGGTCCCTAACTGTGGATGAAAAAAACCCTTGGGAGATCAAGGGAAAAACCCACAGCTCTATATACACCCACCGTTATATTATAAAAATCATTGAATATACAAATGTTTACGAGGAGCTACATCACTCCTTTTAAAATGAATGTTTTATGAGGAGTTACATTACTCCTATCAAATACAATAATGAATACAAAGGTTCAATAAAGAGGTGTAAAAGCTATCGATTAGCTTGTAATCAAAAGTGTCTCTGTGAATCTGCTGTGTAGCTTGTCATCAGTATCGCATCACCAAACATGTCTTCATGTTGTCATCAATATGGCATCACCAAACATATCTTCATAAATCTTTTATTGTCACCAAGTTTGTCTTCATAAAATCAATTCTTTGATCAATCCTACATAGATCATAGACTCCAAAAAAAAAAAAGTCATGAAAATTATTAGCATCGTTAATGAAATAATTACGTT
Source organism: Adiantum capillus-veneris (assembly GCF_014529385.1). NCBI lineage: Eukaryota > Viridiplantae > Streptophyta > Polypodiopsida > Polypodiales > Pteridaceae > Adiantum > Adiantum capillus-veneris. Next base: position 43,996,744 of record NC_140959.1, on the reverse strand, counting down.
CACAATGCCATAAGAGATGGTTCGCGACGCCACTCTTTTGACGACATATATACGCACGACAACATATGGTACATAAAGTATAAACGTAAAAGTACAAAATGTGTGATTACGTGATACAAATGATATGTGTATATACTACAAAAAACAACATTTATCAATGTAGTGATCAATGAATACCATCAAAGTATTAACAAAATATCATCATTATGTCAATAAAAATGAATAAATGATCATGGTATCAACGAAAAGCATCATGATATCACCGAGAATAATCATTGTATCAACGAAACAACATCATGGCACGGGTAGTTTCTGCAAAATCGTTTTCAATTAGCAGAAAAATCAAAAACAAAAAGCGGAAGTTGCTTTTCAGGTATGTACGCAGTCCGCGAACAATAACTCAAAATCGGTGCAGAATTTGAAAAAACTTCCTTCTGCAAAGTTGTAGACCACATCGATTCCGGTCTTGCTCGCGGGTAGTTTTGGCAAAATCGTTTTCAATAAGCACAAAAATCAAAAACAAAAAGCAAAAATTGCTTTTTAGGTATGTACGCAGTCCGTGAACAATAACTCAAAATCGGTGCAGAATTTGAAAAAACTTCCTTCTGCAAAGTTGTAGACCACATCGATTCCGGTCTCTTTGATAGGTAGTTTTTGCAAAATCATTTCCAATTAGCAGAAAAATCAAAAACAAAACGCGGAAGCTGTTTTTCAGGTATGTACGCAGTCCGCGAATGATAAATCAAAATCGGTGCAGAATTTGAAAAAACTTCCTTCTGCAAAGTTGTAGACCACATCGATTCCGATCCCTCACGTGTGTAGTTTCTGCAAAATCGTTTTTGATCAGGAAAGAAATTGAAAACAAAAATGTACTGCTCTGATACCATGTTGAGAGACAAGGAGAGAACACAGAAGTAGAACCCCAAAGTGTGTAGAATACACACATGAGATGATGTATATATAGAGGGGACCTGGGTGCCATATATAGAGAAGCCATATATTGAGTAGCTTCACATATAAGCTCAACAGGGTTAACCATGAACTTGACTATTTTCTTGATTGATATCTTTGTGAGATCCTTTGATGCTCTTATTTGGGCTGGCAAGAGATATCCAAAAGATCATATCTTCAGGCATCTGGGATGTCCCATAGGAGTTGGGGCTACTCAAAAGAAATTGTAGCAGTGGCTTATTGATAGAGTCAAGGGGAAAATTGCTTCTTGGTTTTGTGATCTATGGCCTTTGCATGCTAGATTGAGAATAGTACAACCTATATTTGTTCCCTATATGCTTTGTTATCATCCATTATTGGACTGGTCTGAGAAAATGCTTCAAATCTGTATTGTCTTGATTTCTAAGTCCTTGTGGAAGAGTGCCTCTACCTCTGCTGCTATGATTGCTCAAAATAATAATTTTTTTCCTTACTCTCTGGGGGCTCTTCATGTTTTCAACTTGACTCTGCATGCTCATGATAGAAGGGCATGTCTCATTAAGCAGAAGCTTGAAGCAAACAATGATTGGTCCTTATGCATGTGGAAAATCTTAGAAGCTTCAGTGGTCTACTTCCATGCTGTTTGGCACCTAGCTTCTAGGGATAAATTGTTTTCAGCAGATTCACTTAATATTGGCTTTGATGTTAGTACTATGATTATTATATCTTGGAATAAGTCATGTGCTTTCTTGTTGTGGAAAGGTAGAATAAGATATACAGGGAATTATTTGGGGTTTGAAAGTCTGATTTGGATTTTTGCTTTTAAGGTGCTAGACTATAATCTAATCTATAGTTGAAATAATCAAATTTACACAGGACTGAGAAGTGGTGGTTACATGTATTGTCTGATGTATGGTCTATACAAAATCACTTTAAGTTTTTTTTTAATGTGGATAGTCTGTACTTGGGTCCTACCAATTGCTCAAAATTTAAAGAGGAAAGGGTTCACTGATGGTCAATGTTGTGTGTTACCATATACATGTGGTAGTGATGTGTGTGAACACACTAGGACGGCCGGGGCATTTTTTCCCTGTTTAGGAGGTTTTCTCCCCTGTGCATTGTTTATACTCCCATCACTCTAGAGCTATCTATCTTTCCATTGCACACTAAGTAACACACTCTCTATTGTGTGCCTTGAGCTTCCTTCATCTTCTCCAAGCTGTGTGCATTTCTCTGCAACACTAATTCCAACAATTGGTATCAGAGCAGGTTGCATCCTCCCAGGCTTAGTTGCCAGCTGCTCCAGCACACGCCTGCTCACTTTCTACGATTTCAGTGAGCTTTGGTAAGCGTTTGTACAGGTCGACAAAAATTCCAGGAAAACTCGTAGAGCTTAGTCTTCTCAGATTTTCGCTTTGGGCTAATTTCGGCCTCCGTTTCCAGTACAGGCAGTATACAGGCTATTTTGTCATTTTGTGCAGAATTTTTATCAGTGCCGTTTTCTACATAACATGTGCCTCATAGTCTTCTACGGTTTGTGCTATATAGAATGTGTTGTTCCCATTCTGTTTCTCCTATTTTCGAGAAGTTTTCACATCAAGTGCAACATTTACTAGGCTGACAACAACACAGATGTGTTCAAGATGTTTGCTGCTGAGGACAGGTTGGATGGGGACAGCTACCCTATGTGGGCTTATATGATGCAACATGTTCTTGTGTCAAAGGGTGTCTGGAACATTGTGCAGGACATTGATGTACGTCTTGGTTCTGAGGATGTAGGCGATGTTGAGGATGTTGCAGGTCTTGCTGCAAGGATTGCTCCTGTTAGAGTTGTTTTGCCTACGGCAAAATAAGCTCATTGGGATGTAAAGGATGTGCAGGATCATGCATTGATTGCGTTGTCTGTAAAGTGCACCATTGTTGCTCACATTCGTTCAACGAAATCTGCAAAACAGCCTTGGGATATTCTAGCAGGTCTTTATGCAAGCCGCAATGAGGCTAAAATTTCTTTGCTGCGTAAAGAGTTGGAGTCAAAGATTATGCATGAGGAAGATGATATGGACGATTTTCTTGCTGGTGTCAAGGATATCAATGAGCAACTTATTTCTACAGGTGAAGTCCTTTCAGACAGTTCCCTTGTGCCCACAGTTCCCTTGTGCCCACGGTTCCCTTGTGCACACAGTTCTTGATGCCTTACCAGATTCTTACCAGACTTTTGCTAGTACTTGGACACTTATGACCCAAGGAAATCTAGAAGTTGTCAAGTTTGATGCATTATGCACATTGCTGTTGCAAGAGTCACTTTCCAGAAAAAACAGGACTAGACAGCGTGCAGTTGAACAGGCTTTTATTGCTTCTCAAAGAAAGCGTGGTAATAGCAATGTAGCCACTTCTTATGGTTCTGCTACGAGTGGCAAAACTTCTGTTCCCAATGCTTTTGTTGGTACCACTTCGTCTGGCTATTTTGGTGACAAGGGCAAAAAGAAGATGAATTGCCATTATTGTAAAGCTAATGATCACTTGATCAATAGTGTCCTAAGTTGAAGGCCAAAGAGGCTAAGAAGAAAGAGGGTGGTTCCACTGCAAATGCTGGCTCCACTGCAAATGCAGCCATTGTTGAGTCTTCTCCAAAAGGAGACTATAATGCAAAATGGGCTTTTAGTGCAGAGTGCACTTACAATCTTGTTGTCCATGATGCATGCTTGTCAGTTGATGCAGATTCACATGTGTGGTATTTCGACAGTGGTGCTACAAAGCACCTTACCTCTCATCGTGAATTGTTCACCTCTCTCGAGTCTGTTCCTCAAGTCAAATTCAGTCACTTGTGCCAACAATGCCTCTTATCCGGTTCAGGGAGTTGGAAAGATTGTGCTTACTGTTGCAAATGGCAGTTCCTTCACACTTGTTGATGCACTTTATGTACCTGGGATCAAGAAGAATCTCTTGTCTCTATCCGCACTTGCTAGAATTGGACTTGTAGTCAAATTTGTGGATGACAGATGTACAATTCATGATCTTAGTTTTGGTGATGAAATTGTTGTATCTAGCCTTTTGTGCCGTGGGCTTTATAAGCTCACTTTGTATGACAAGTGTGGAAAAGTTTTTGCAAATGCAGTTGCAAATTCAAGGGCTATTTCAGATGCAAAACTTTGGCATGCACGTTTCGATCGTCTGAATTTTGCCAGTTTGCTGCATTTGCAAAAATCTGATATGGTTACTTCTTTGCTGCCTCTTAAAGCACCTGTCAAACCTGTTTGTGAAGGCTGTATTCTGGGTAAAATGCAGCATTCGAAGTTTCCAAAGGATGGTTCAGTTAGGGCCACATGCAGGTTGCAGCTTGTGCATAGTGATGATTGTGGGCCCATGCAAACTCCGTCCTTGGGAAATTACCTTTACTTCGTGACTTTCATTGATGATTACTCCAGGCATGCATAGGTATTTCCTCTTAAAGCGAAGTCCGAAGTTTTGATGTGCTTCAAACAATTTCTGGCTATGGCAGAAAATGTCTCGAAATGTACTATGGGCACCCTCCGTTCCGATCGAGGGGGGGAGTATGTCTCATGAATTTAATGCATTTCTGGCTAGTCGTGGGATAAAACACCAATGTATTGTTCCTTATACACCTCAGCAAAATGGTGTTGCTGAAGGAAAAATAGGTCACTGACGAAAATGGCATGATGTATGGTATAAAGTTAAGCTTTGCCGCATTCTTTTTGGCTTGAGGCCATCATGTGTGCCACTTATGTACTTAACAGGTGTCCTACGAAATCTTTAATTTGCAGTCTATTACACCATATGACGCATGGCATGATAGAAAGCCTTCTATTGAGCACATGCTGTTTTTTCATGTTTGGTATATGCTTTGGTGCCACAAACACAACCCAAAAAATTGGATCATAAGGTTGTCAAATGTATTTTTGTTCGTTATAGTGCTGAAAGAAAAGGTTACTCGTTCAGGCTCTCGCCATGCATCTTATGCATTAGATTGTTATGCTTTGGCTGTGTCTAGCTTACATGATGTTGAGGAGCCTCTCTCTTTTGATGAAGCACAGAATTTAGAAAATTGGATGGTTGCCATGCAATCAGAATATGATGCACTTATAGAAAATGACACATGGACTTTATGTGATTTGCCTCCTGGCAAAAATTCCATTGGTACAAAGTGTGTGTACAAGTTGAAACGCAAGCTAGATGGTGAGATCGATCGCCATAAGGCTCGACTTGTTGCAAAGGGTTATTCACAACAAAAAGGCATAGATTATGAAGAGACTTTTTCTCCCACTTCTCGTATGACTACTATGCGTTTAGTATGTGCATTGACAGCTCATTTTGGTTCGGAAGTACATCAATCAGACATTGTTACTGCTTTCTTGAATGGTGACATATTTGAGGAAGTTTATGTAACGCAGCCTCGCGGTTTTGTCATAAAAGGACCAGAGGACAAAGCGTGTAGATGTAAGATTGCTTTGTGTGGGTTGAAGAAATCTCCTCGTGCTTGGTATGAGAAAGTTGACACTCATTTGGTCAAACGAGGCTTTCGTAAGAGTCCAACAGAAAGTACATTGTATGTAATACGTGAGGGTGATATACTTCTCATTGTGGTTCTTTATGTCGATGATTTGCTGATCACTACACCAAATGATAGAGAGAGAGAGAGAGAGAGAGAGAGAGAGAGAGAGAGAGAGAGGAGAAAACAAAAAGAAAGAAAGAGAGAATAAAAAACCAAAGAGAGAGAGAGGGGGGGGGAGAAGACGAAAGAGAGAGGTAAGGGCAAAAAACAAAGAGAGAAAGAGATTAGGTTAGATTACATTTAGATTTATGTTTATGTTGAGTTTAAGATTAGGTTAGATGTAGATTTACGTTAGATTAAGATTAAGTTAGATTTAAAATTAAGAAAGTATTAAAGATTAGCTAGCTATATTAGATTTAAGTTAGATTACATTTAGGTTTAGGATTTAAGATTGGATTAAATTTAGGTTTATGTTGAGTTTAATATTAAATTAGATTTAGATTAAGATTAAGATTAAGGCAAGATTTAAAATTAAGTACATTAAATTTAGATTTAAGTTATATTACATTTAGGTTTAGGTAATTAGATTTAAGATTAGACTAGATTTAGGTTTATTTTGAGTTTAAGATTACATTAGATCTAAATTTATGTTTGATGGTCTAACTTTTTCTAGATTTAGGTTAGATTTTAGTGCATGTCAATGAAGGCGCGCTTTGCCGAAAGAGCAGACACTAGTTACACAACAATATGTATATTCCCATCAAAATTTGACACATGTTAACTCACACACTAGCCATATTCAATTAGCTGCGAATCACCACATGTTCAATTAGGTTAAATTTAAGATTAGATTTTAGATTGAGTTTTTATCTTAGAGTCTACCTTAGATCCCTCTCGTCCTCTCTACGGATGCGACCTTAAGTTGGAAAGCTTTCAACGGCATGATACTCAGATTGGAGGCCAACATGTAATGTGCTAAGTAATCCCTCAAACAAAGATCTACTGTGAAAAGATGTTAAGATGATGTGAAATGCTATAGCTAGAGAAGAGGCAAAGGGGTTTTGTCCACTACATGCACTATCATGTAGACGTGGGTGTGTAGATTTCTCGTACCCACAAATATAAGCATTGACCAATAAAGACAATATTATAACCCAGTGGTTTTGATCTCCGTGCACCTCTAGACCAAGGTGTGTGGGGATTGGACATGACTAGAGAATGTGAGGTAGTCTACATTGTGAACAAAGAGAGAGAGAGAGAGAGAGAATAATAAAGTTTTGTAGGTAGTAGGGGTAGCTACATTGAATCTATGTTTCTTTAGAGCACTCCTCAAGCATATCCAAGAGTGAAGACACATATCAGGAGACCTTGATAAACAATGCAAACCTAACGGGGATCCTTCTAGTGGTAAAGCGATCATATTCAGATGCTTTTACATTAAGTCTCTCTTTATTTTGTACGCCTTTTCACCTTCAAAGGTGAAGTTGAGGTAAATTCCAAAGTTGGTAGGTGTGATTACAATAAATCCATGTTTCTTTCGAGAACTTCTCAGGCATGCCCATGAGTGAAATTAGACATGGACAGAAAGGGAACATCTTGATAGACAATGAAGTCTCAAGGGGGACTTAAGTGACTATATTTGCAGGAATTTAACAAAAAAATAATAAAATATATGTTTCAAACTTTGTAGGTTTAATTACATTAAGTATATGTTCCTTTCTAGCACTACTTAGGCATACATAAGGCTGAAAGACATGGACACAGAGGGCACATATGAAGAGATCTTCATAAATGACTAGATCTCAAGGGCGAACCTTTTAGAGGTATAGTGATTATATTCGAAGGATTTTCCACCTTCAAATCATTTACGAGTTCAACGTTGATGAACCACTTTTTGTTTGTACATAGTAGGAGCTATATGCATAGAAATGTGTATATAACAAGGTGTTTACATGAATTTGGAAGATTTTCTAATGTGATATTTTTTTTCCAGTATGGCGAACGATGTATAGATGTCAAATAGTCATGTTGTGTGTCGACGGTCAGCCACATGCACCTGCCTGGACATGATAACAGATTTTAGGGATCCCAATGGGATTTTCTTGTTCTCCTGTTATGTGTAATCTTTATCTTTGTCACTTCGAATTTCAATGGCTCTTAAAAATGATGAGTGACCCAGCCAGGGCTTCGTTACTTTCACACTTTATGCATATGTTTAGGTTTATGGATGACCTATGTAGCCTGAACAATCCCATGTTCGAAGAAACGCTTAGAGAGATTTATCCGACCTGTCTTAATATTGAACCTACCTTCCTAGATAGAATAATGAGGCTACATAAATGGTTTGTCTCTAGGACTCACTTCTTGAATATCGAGGTTACTTTAACTCCCCCATTCTTGGGTAATTTTTATACTCGTTTCTTTTGGAAATTAAAGAGAAAATCCTCTGTATTTACCAAAAGGAAAAGCAATAGAACCTTTAAAAACTCCTTACACACATGTCTAGAAATGACATTCCTTATAGTTTATGCCTCGCCAGAGAGCTTTTTAGCATATGAAGAAATCAACACTCTGATTACCAAGTTTATCAATAATGGGTTTTCTAAAAAAGACATTGTTGCATGTATCTAAATTCCTTAAAAATGCGTAAATGGTCCGGCCTTAAGTATGAGCTACAAAACTTGATTAGTCTCATTAAACCAGAATAAAATAATCTTCAATAAATATTTTTGTAAAGAAAACCCTTTCTTTTCGAAATCTTTTGTTCTCTTGTCAAGGTAGTAGGCCAATTTTCTTGGGGTCTACTACCTCGTAGATTATGGTGCCTAGGAATGACTGGGCATACACACACACACACAAACACACAATTGCATTGATCCTTACTCATGTTTCACTACAAATGATTATAATGAAAAAGAATGGCATTGAGTCTATAAAACTTTTTTTCTTTTTTTCACCATTACATCTCATTTAACCAACCCATTACATGATCACACAGGCAGCTGTCACAATAGTAACAAATGTTTGTGCGCTCATCCAAAGGTAAGATCTCGTTAACTAAAATCACTCCTAACTCTTTGGTATAGGGTGTCTGGTTAAAGTATCCTCGTAAGGGTATGCGAAATGAGGATACAAATATATTTTATGATGTGGTAGAAACTGTGATAGCAAATATAACCGATCAATAAATCCACGCTTTATTTTGTACAGATGTTCCTAATTGAGGGAATAGAAGACGCTCATAATGAAGTATGGTGGTCTCCCAGATTGACTCTCTTGACTATAATGAGCAAGAGATATCGCTAATTCTTGTTCTTGAATATAAGCCATAGATGATAAAGTATAAAGACACAGCTAAAGACAAGCTATGGAAGAAACTTGTAAGCTGCTCGTAAGATAAGAAGTGCCCAAGTTGGTTACAGTGCATTCTGTGATAGAATATGCCTGTCTTATATAGACCCTCATTGCAACCTCTTTTTGGATGTTATCCGTACTAAATACCCTCCTTATGTGCCCTCACTTCTTGAATACTGTAACACTGTAACTTTTTTTCATGCCATATATTCCCCTTGGAACATACCTATTTGGTAATCCGACTGATATTAGTCTCTTATAATATGTCGATATTATTGGTAATTATTCGTCAGAATCCTTCTAATGTCGGAGTCCTTACCGCATAAAAAATCTTTTGAGGTGGGCTTCGGCTTTAGTTAAAAAAAGTCTTAACTAGCTACTGCCATTTACTATTTCTCTTGTTTTCTTCACTAGCACTAAATGGTAATGGGATTCATTTTTAGCCTCATTTTTGTAATTATTATAATAGTGAGTCCATGCTGCATATTAACCCTAACCTTTTGTATCACCAGTATGGCGTGTTCTTGCTACCGCCTGCATATTGTGACCCTGTCCTTTTGGATGCTCTATCGCTTACCCTATTGATGTAGAATTTTTTACATTTTTACTTGATCTCTTTTACCTTCTTACATCACCTACCTGTAAGACTGCTGATAGTTTTTGTGGCTCACCACCTGCTCGGTTTGTTGACTAGTTACTGTTTGCCTAGTTTTAGTGTGGAACCTCAGCTATACAATAAACTAAGCTTGCCAGTATTCGCTCTTTCTTTATGTTATTTTAGTATGTAGGAAGATGTTCGCCTACCTGCTTGATGCGGCTACAAGGAAAAATTTTAAGGGTTGATGGTTTAATAGGTTCTCTCTAGTGTAAGAGATTTCGTCGACTTTGCTTTAGCTGGTCCCGACTTTTTAGCCTTACTTCAACTTTTCTCTATCTGCTTCTGTGCTGGTTCTGGGTAATGCTTTTTTTTAATTGCATAGATTTGCCTAGCTGTTGTTTTTCAAAATAGTAGCATGACGGTATACACTATCAATACATACATATATTCTTTTTCCTTACAAAAAAAACTTAAACTGTCACTTTTTCTAAATAAAAAGAGAGGGAAGGATTGAGTAGTAGATGGTAACATGGAATGAAATTTAGTTTGTAACAGGCTTTAATAAAAGTATGTCGGACATGGATAACAACTGGGATGCCCATGCATCACATGTACACAGTAACAATTGCTAACCGAGCGTTTTCTTGTTTACTATGGGTGAAGGTGCGGGCTACCTTCTTTGATTAAAACATACTGTTCGACGTGGTTGATGACATGGGGCTTTTCTTTTACCTTAAAGCAACATCAATTCTAAATTGGGGATTACTTTTTCCCTTGTTTTACTTTGTTCTCTTCACTACCTTGTACAAAATTTATTTTCAAAAGCAAATGAATTATTGTACAATTCTATTGTATTTACCTAGAATTTCTTGTCTGTGAACAGGTTTTGTTCTTTTGCATATATGTATATTTTTAGAACTGCGACACACACACACACACATCTCTCCAATAGAACTCATGGCGAAAAACCTAATCAAGTTTGTCAAAACTTGATCTTCTTCTTCACACTACACTCTCCCTCTCTCTCTCTCCTAATTCTCAAGCTTTCCATAGCTTGAATTCCTTTTGTCTCTTACCATTATCTCATTCCAAGTAGCCAAATTAGTGGTCCTCAAGCAAAGTGAAAAGCCGACTACATCCAAAGCATGGAGAAGACTAGACCATGCATACACTAAGGTAACATTTTCTTATTATTTTATACTCTTGCACTTGCTTGAAAGTGATTTACTGTCATTTTTCCTTTAAGAAAGCCTTTTGCTTGGGAAGAAGAAATAACTACTTATTTTTTTTTTTTCCATCTAATTATGGTTCAGTACTACTAACCATGTTGCTAGCAGCTAACCCTAATGTTATTTCAAGTTCCATTGTTTCAAGTTCTCTAGATTACTAGACTGATATGGCATAGAGAGAGTAGAAAGCACTCTCTTTAACCATAGGTGACTGGAGATCGTACGTATATTTCAAGTTCCGTTCTCTAGATTAACAGACTCATATGGCATATAGAGAGTAGAAAGCACTCTCTTTAACCATAGGTGACTGGGGATCATACGTATATTTCAAGTTCCGTTCTCTACATTACCAAACTAATATGGCATAAACAGAGTAGAAATATGTTTTCCTATATTAAAGATTCATGAGATAATTGCCACATAATCATGAGCGATTAAGTAGTGATATTTTTTGGAATTAAACATTCAATTCAAAGTAGCATTACAATTTACTCTAAAAAGAATGCTCTTATGAAAGGTCCACAAGTTTCTTTAAATTCAAGAAATATAATTTTTCTTCTTTCAAAGAGAAAAAGAGCATGTGTAGTGATACAAATAAGTTAATACTAACTCCCTCAAGGACAGTTAAGTTTTGAAGGGTAGCTCTATCTTAATCAATGAAGTTTTTCCTTGGAAGTGGGAATTTTCTTCCAATTAAGGTATCCCCCCCACTTATCAATTGGAAAGTCCTAAACCATAAGCCTCTTCTAGCTACATAATTAATCCTCTCCAGGGTAGCAAAGCTATGCTTAAATCCCTTCTTAAAGAAGAATTTGTTAATCATTCATACATTATTGCATGAACCTTGTTTCACCACACTCGCATGTCCACTCTCAACTATATCTGAGGCTGTGAGATCAAATGTAGATCTAGAGCCTTTTAGTTGAAGATGACCACCAATTTGTTGCAGTGTTTGACAGTGTTCAGTCCCTAAATCTTTGAGTCACATCATGATTTCATTTATCCCATAAAAATATATCCCACACCCCATGAAAGTACACCACACATTTAATCATCAATTCCTACATAAATCTTTTCAAGGATGAATCAGAACCAAACATGTGCTTCAGTAGAGTTGCCCTCCTAGCTAGCGTATGTATTTTCAGACTAAGGATTCCCAAGTAGTATCACGGCAGCCATGCTATAGTAGATGAACCCAAAAAAGACTTTAGTAATTTAGATTTGAAACTGATTAGAGTATGTTTAGACCAGTACAACAAGGACAAGAAGTAAAGAAAATAGGGAATCAAGGCATCATGGACAATCCTTAACCTAACATGAATGGGCCATTCAATACAATGGTAGGAGCCGTTTTTCTTTAAATTATGTCCTCTACCCATTGAGTGAGTTGTTTAGAAGATATATTTACTCCTTAAGGGTAACTGAGGTGCCTTAAAAAAGTTCCTCTAAGGGTTCATGTATTTTTCCATAACAGGTTATGAAGATGATCTGTAAATACATCAAACACCTAAGAATCACAGAAATTCAAATCTAAGTGCGCATTGTAGTTGTTAATGGCTACCATTGTGGCCACCTTAACATGAGTCTGGCTAGTCAAGGTCCCACTCTACCTAGTAGCTATTCCTCTCCAGATAGTGAGCACCATGATAGATGGAGTCATCGAGGCTCTTGTTGGGATGCTATTTTTTATATTGGGGGGGGGGGGGGGGGGGGGGGCGAGGTCATCAATTATAGAATATACCAATCCAACTACAGATGATGAGGATTGTGACACGCACTAAGGTCAAATATTGTGGTGAGGTCAACTCTAGCACTACGATGAGTAGGACACACTTTGGCTCCACTTAAAATTCCTATACACTCAACATATTGTTAAGCTTGTATGTAAGGCTACTCTAAATATAGCCTTAGGCCCCCCTTATATATACCATCATATGTGCATATTCTACACGGTTTCTTGTGTTGAACTCTCTACGCATCGTCTCTCTCTCCTTCTCTTTCTATGTCTCATCAACATGGTATCAGAGTGTGGTTGCTGCTTTTTTGGGGTTGCACTCTCTACGTATCGTCTCTCTCTCCTTCTCTTTCTTTATCTCATCAACATGGTATCAGAGTGTGGTTGATGTTTCTTCACAAAAATAGTGTGTTTGTTGCCTCCCATGGCTGTGTGCAACATGCAATACACATCTACAAGTGATCAAAACTTAAGATCGACATACCTTTTTGCTAGAAACTCAGATTTTAGAATTTTTAGAGATTTTACAATATTTTGGGGTGTTTTAAAGATGTTGGCCATGAAAAATTTGTCAAATTTTGCCCTAGAGATGACTCACAAATAAATTGGTAACTATTTTCAATACATTCTTAATCAAAATCATCAAAAGGTAAGATATTTTATGTTTCTAAATCCATTCATGTTCATCTTCTTGTTTTGAATCTTTAAACTGCTTTTCATGATCAAGAGTTAGTTATATTGAAATTACATTGTATTCAATTCGATTGACATATTGATATGTATTTTCTTATTTAATAATTTTTGGATTATCTTTTCATGCATCATATGCAATTTTGTTTGAAAATAGATCAAGATTGAAGTATAGTGAATTTACATCATTTTCAATTCAGTTTAAAAACTCAAAGAAGTAAATAACTTGATTGATTTCCATATTTGCTTTTTATATGTATCAAATATATTTTGATGCATGTGCATCGAGCTAGAACAAAGTCATGTAATTTCTGTTATATTGAAATATTGATGTTGTTTGGATAATTCTTTTTATTAAATCCATGTGGATATCAAAGTGTTATTTTCCAATGTTAAGTACGTACGATTTTGATCATTTATTTAATAATCTATAGTCACGGCATTAAAGCTTATGCTTTGACAATTCATATAATTTCTCTTCTTTGTGCATGTCAACAATTATTCTTTTGATTATTTATCAAAGAGTTATATTTTGAAAATCTAATTTCTTTTTTAATTGTAGACATCAAATCTTTACAAATTTAAGATTTACTGTTTTTACTCATGATGAGTTCTTCTGAAATGGTTTGTTATATTTGGGATTGTGATTATGAAGTTGTTTAATGTGTCATGATATATGTTCATAATGATTACAAATTTTTTGTATTGATTGTTTATCATTGAAATGATTAATTTTTCATGGAGTTGTTCCATAATGTCATGATATGTTTCTATGATGATTATCTAGAAGTTGTTTCTACTAATCATTTCATATTGAGATTATAATCTCTTTGTGGAGAACTTTTTCCATGATGCCTTGATGCATTTTCATTGCCATTGAGATGATTCTTCATTCATGGAGTTGGCCAATCCAGTTTTTATCCCAACCAGTGACCACCTAGACCATTACGCACGGCCGTGTGCTGCCCACATTTGTGAAACCATGCCTCCTATGCCACGAACATCTGTTGGCAGATGCACTTGTGACCAGAGAACATCCCCTGCACCATGATAGTTAGTGTTTCCATACACATGGTTTACACTTGGGGGGTTCACCATTCAATACACCCCTATATAACATGCGCTTGCAAGGTATTAAAAAAACCCCTCTTCTAACATGTCTGAATGAATAAAATGACCCCTTATTTGATAACTTTTTTGCAAAATTGAATATAAAACCCCCTTATTTTAATGTTTCTCTCATAAATTGGGAATTTTTTTGTATTTTAAAGCCCCTCTTAGCTAACTCACCTTATACGTTAACCTGATTACGCAGTACACCCCCCCCCCCCCCCCCCCCCAAGTATATACACCAATATATACTTTTAAGTCGCTAGCCCTTCCCATTCTCATTGTTACGTGGAACTTTTGATCTATCCAGTGTGCAATCATCTTCCTGACATTCATGGCACTAGTCATTCCGTCGAGCAATGAGGATGCAATGTGTTTTGACATTGTCACTTCCATTCACCTTGTGTAATCCAATCTTCTTTGTCATAGATTTCTATTTGCACTTAATTCATTCGTAAAATTTAGTTTCTCTTTTAAGGAACACACTCGTCATAACTCCTCAGTTCAATGTATATAATTTTTTGTCATCCGTCACTAACAATTCAGAAGAACTTTTTTGTCATAGTCTCTTTTGAAAGGATAATTTACTTAGCAAACAAGATGTATACAAGAATTGATTTGACAAATTCTCATCCTAAGGAGTGATAACCACATTACCCATGTTTTCACTTTCAAAACTAAGGTGAACATGTACACAAGTAATGGCACACACCAAGAAGTATACAACATAGATTCAAGCCCACACATGCTAACAATGCTTAAATATTTAGATTATATCTATATAAACCAATAAATATGCGTATGTACATATGTTTATTTGCGTGTTTGGAGAGAGAGAGAGAGAGAGAGAGAGAGAGATCGAGAGAGAGGTGTCACTATGATGGCGAGTATGGTGGGACTTTGTAGCATGTCTTTCAGCAAGGATTTTATTATGAACCCTAGGATGGGTTTTTTTTAATGTGCTTTGGACCTGTGATGCCTCCTATGACTTGGTACGTATGGATGAAACCCTAAATGATAGTCTAGCCTTAGACCCTGAGGTCAAGGAAAGCATGCAGTGACTTTATAGTCCTCTCAAGTATGGAATCATCCAAATATTTTTCAAAAAAAAGTGGTGGTGTATTACTTTAGTGGAAAAATTACTAAATATAAAAGATGTAGCACACTTCATTGATGGATGCTTTCATAAACTTCTCGGTAGATTCATGTGTTGTTTTCCTTGCCCATTTCAACAATTATAATTTTTGAACAAGTTGTGCATGTTCAACCTTGGCATCCCCTGAGACGAATAGAAAAAGATCTTATCCAAATTCCCTACTCGGATGGAAATTTCTGAAAATGAATTCTTTTTTGTGGCCCTCAAAAACTAGATGCCTCTTTGGCTAAGGTCTTGTTCTTCCCATCCATAAATTGTCCCAATAGGTAAAAAGTTTGCATAGCATAGCAAACAAAGAAGAAACTCTTTGATACCATTAAAATTGAGCTATCAAAGTGTTGATAGTATTTTCTTTAAATCTTTACCAAGGCAATCTCACCAACTCCTACTACATTGTGGACAATTGAGCCATTTCTCTAAGAACTTCTCTATCCTGCCAGCAAGGGAAATGGAACTTGATCCCTCCTATCCCACTAAAATTTTTTATGTATCCAAGTAGTAGATGTTTTTAAAAACCTCTAGGCTCTCTAGATAGATAGAAAACCAACTCTCACCTACTAGGACTATCCTCACCTCCTCAAGTTTCTAGAATATCCTTTTATGCTAAGCCACATGGGTTTTCAAGCAACCCACCCAAAGGTCCCTTTAGCTCTACCACTTTTTTTAGAAACCCAAATCCTTTGAACAAAGAGATATTACTAGTGACTTTGGATAATGGTGGATATAAACATGAAAAAAAGCGTGCATATCCAGAATCCTAGCTTCTTGCTAAAACTCCCCCAACATCTTTGATGTCCTTAGTGATATGCCTTCCCATGAGACTCTTGTTACAACCCATTAAGTAGTACAAAGCCACCATAAAAACAAGGATGAGAATCACCCAAAAGGATCCATCTTTAGATGCCTTAGATCCTACACATGTTACCCTCTATGAGACAATTGTAAAATTTTCCTTTTATATATGCATTTTTTGTATGGTTGAAAACTACCTTCTATTGTGATGCTCAAAACAAACCTTTGAGGGCATAAACAGCTCCAGAAGGGGGGTAGAACTCCAGGATACCTACTAGAAAATTTCTCGGAATGTTGAATATGTCTATCCAAGTTCTGGACCCAAAAATTGCCTTTAAACTTTGCACGTGCGCGAAACACAAAAACAATTTGCACACAACCATGCAAAGTACACACATGAAGATAAATCGAACTCACACACAGAACAAGGAGATGGAGAACATGAACACAAGAGATGCAACAAAACCTCGCATCCCAACAATCCACCCCTATGTGGGTTTTGGTTGCATATCACTCACACAAGCCTCCCCTCAAAACACACTAGTGTGAGGCACACAATTCACTAGCCTCCCCTTAAACACAAATCTTCCTCCCCTAGCACACAAAATATCACGGCATAGGCATATACAAGCCTCTTCTGGCACAAATAGAGGGTACAATACAATTGAGAGAATGCTCACAGCACATGTCGTTTCTTGTTTGTTGGAGGATTTTCTCCCCCACATAATGCACAACTTGTTGTAATGTCATCATTATCCTTGCCACATTTTGATGTTGTTGTTGTTGTCGTCGATGTTTTGATCTACTTGTGCAGGTAGAAAAATTTTGGGAACAGGGCCCAATTGCAACGAAGTCCAAGTCCACAGGAATGAGAGCTTGGGGAATGGACGAGATTGGTGGTAGGTGGTGCAGACGTGCATCGACTAGTGAGAAACAGGGAGTTCAGTTGTTTGGCACCAACCATTGAATAGCTATTTCTATTGTGACTTGTGAACACTGAGCAACGAGGCCATCGAGCGTGCTGGGTGTAGGGGTTGGGCCAGCGAGTTGCAGAGCTGCACTATAGTGATGAAGAGGCTTTAAGCAGGCTTTGCGAAGCTAACAACATGTGCAAAATCTTGCATGTGATGACAATGCTGATGAGCGTGCAACTCGATAGATAAGCAGAGAGTAATGGGGGGCGAGCTGTCGAGTATGATCTTTGGCAAACTTCAGTTGAGCAATTATTGACGCCGGCAAAGGATGGACGACCAAGAACAAAAGATTCATGATGCACCTACAGTACCACCAATGTAAAGGTTGGGGAAAGGTTCTTGATGAGAGCAGAGCCGCAGTGTGAATGGGTCAATGACGAGGGAGTGTGGGCAGAGAGTACTCAATGGCGAGGGATGCTTAGAGGTGCACGACGGTGGTTGTAGATTTTGATGATAATTTGGCTCTAATTGGGTGGACAAGCCAGATTCAGTATAAAGCGGGAGCAAAGCTATCGTCTGTTGAACTCTCCTTTAAGAGGTGGGTCCCACCTCTTTTGTCTCCATATCCACACTCATTCACACAAAATTAGAGGATAGATTAATGAACTTATCTTTTCCAAATGAGACAGTTGAGGGTTCAAATTAAATCTAAAAGTAGAAAGCTGCACGCGCACCGTCCAATCCAAGTTGATGGAGTTTTTTGTTTGTGATAGAAATCAAGCCAAAAAAGAAAACGAATAAATAAATAAATGAAACCGAAATCTACTCTAATCACTCAATAATTTGTAATATTGGACCACGAAGGGCTCAATCAAGCAATCAAAGAGTGAAATAATTTCTCATGCTATTATGCAATGCATGGGAAATTATGATTAGTAATTGCATGGCTAAGAGAGAGAGGGCCAATGCAATCTAGTATAGTGAGAGTGCCTAAGATGTAATAGATTAGGAAATTCTAATCTAGGCCATGCTCTGATACCAATTGTAGGGTTGAGGTGGATAGGTTAGTGTGCCATTCATTTTAATGGCATGCTTGGAGAGGTTAGTGTAGAGCTTGAGAGAGAAACTATTGCACAATACAATATAGAGTATAATTGCAAAATGATAAAGCTTACATTTATTCAAAAGAATGTGCCTATATGTAGGCTTATACAAAAGAGACAACCTTTTGACACATGAGCACAAGATGTGGCTACCTATGCACAAACACAAGTGGCTTTTCTTTACACATGGGTGGTAAGGGGTTATTCACATGGGTTATTAACACATGACACTTTTCTAGGTGGAAGAGATAAGAGATGGAACAAAACCTCGCATCCCAACAAGCAGTACTCCATCACGATGATGGGCCTTCTTTGGCCAAAGGTGCAGATATAATGGCAGCTGCCACTCAATACTATAATGCTTTGCTCAATGTCTCTCCTGTGGATTCACCTGCAATAAGTAATGTTGTCCAAACCCTGTTGAGTGTTGTGGATCCATGCATCGAAGAGGCCACTGCAAACAGACTTGAAGAGCCATTGGAAGAGGAAAAAATTTACTATGATGTCATTAAACTACCAAATGATAAATTCCCAGGTATTTGTGGATTGTCCAAAGAGTTTATGCTTTTTTTTTCTAGGACCTAGGGGCATTGTATGCCCACTATTGAATGCAATATAGATTTCTCAATGTATGGACCCAACACTCAAGCAGGGGATCATTAAGCTCATCCCAAAACGCACATTTCCTAAAACTTTGGCAGATTGGAGGCCCATCACCATGATGGGGGTGCTGTATAAATTGCTAGCCAAAGCTATTGCTCTTAGAATTGCACCTAAATTGAAGAATTACATTCATTCTTCGCAGACAAGCTTTATTCGAGGCAGGTCCATAAACAATAATATTTTAAGAGGTCACTTGGGCATTGAGCATGCACTCAACAAAAATCATGGCATTGTCATGTTTCAGATTGACTTTATCAAGGACATTGACATAGTGTTGTGGGACTTTGTCCAGTAAATATCGAAGGAAATGGGTTTAGGGATAAAATTATCGGATTTTTTAACTTGCTTGGCTAGCATGCTTACTCAAGGATTGTCATCAATGGCACATTATCAGATAGGATGCATATAACCAGATCAGTTACACAAGGTTGTCCCATTAGTCTCTTTTTTTTATAGTGGCTACCCATCCCCTTTATTGCTATCTAGACAGAGAGGCATCATCTTGTCATATTCAAACTCGGCATTAGGGTAGCAAAGAATTGCCTGGCAAAGGTTTTGCTCATGATACTTTTTTTTTCTTGAAAGCTCAGAATGTCAGTATTTTGAGATGCACTAAGCTGCTAGATCTGTATGCACTAGTTGTTGGGTTAACCATCAACTTGACTATTTTTTTGATTGATATCTTTGTGAGATCCTTTGATGCTCTTATCTAGGCTGGAAAGAGGTATCCAAAAGATCATATCTTCAGGCATCTGGGATATCCCATAGGAGTTGGGGCTACTCAAAAGCAATTGCATCAGTGGCTTATTGATAGAGTCAAGGGGAAAATTGCTTCTTGGTTTTGTGATCTATGGCCTTTGCATGCTAGATTGAGAATAGTACAAGCTATATTTGTTCCCTATATGCTTTGTTATCATCCATTATTGGATAGGTCTGAGAAAATGCTTAAAATCTATACTGTTTTGATGTCTAAGTCCTTGTGGAAGACTCCCTCTACCTCTGCTGCTACGATTGCTCAAAATAATATTTTGTTTCCTTACTCTCTGGGGGCTCTTCATGATTTCAACTTGACTCTGCATGCTCATGATAGAAGGGCATGTCTCATTAATCATATCCTTGAAGCAGACAATGATTGGTCCTTATGCATGTGGAGAATCTTAATAGCTTCAGTGGTCTACTTCCATGGTGTTTGGCACCTAGCTTCTTGGGATAAATTGTTTTCAGTAGATTCACTTAATATTGGCTTTGATGTTAGTACTATGCTTATTAAATCTTGGAAAAATTCATGTGCTTTCTTGTTGTGGAACGGCAAAATAAGATATACAGGGAATTATTTGGGGTTATAAAGTCTGATTTGGAGTTTTGCTTTTAAGGTGCTACATGCTAAATTTATTAGGAAACCTACACACTCTTTGTTTAAAAAAAGGGGCTTGCCAAACTTATCAAATGTTGGACTCTAATCTATAGTTGAAATTCTTTTTTGCAACTAGAAGGAAGTACAGATTGGGCACTAGAAGCAGGGGCTTGTGGCATCAGCTCATGACTCATGTACACAATTTATCATTCTATGTAGAGGCAAATGTAGCAAACAGACACAGGGACTTGGCCTTGCCAAGCTATGCAACCAATTGGTGGCAATCTCCATCTGCTATATTTAACAAAAGTCAACAGTGTTAGACACATGTATACAAGATAGATATAATAAACGTGGAATTTACACATGACTGAGAAGTGGTGGCTACATGTATTGTCCGATGTATGGTCTATACTTAATCACTTTAAGTTTTTTTTTTTTGTGGATAGTCTGTACTTGGGTCTTGCCAATTGCTCAAAATTTAATGAAGAAAGGGTTCACTGATGGTAAATGCTGTGTGTTACCATATACGTGTGGTAGTGATGTGTGTGAACACACTAGGACCGCCGGGGCATTTTTTCCCTCTTTAGGAGCTTTTTTCCCCCGTGCATTGTATATACGCCCATCACTCTAGGGCTATCTATCTTTCCACTGCACACTAAGTAACACACTCTCTATTGTGTGCCTTGAGCTTCCTTCATCTTCTCCAAGCTGTGTGCATTTCTCTGCAACCCTAATTCCAACAATTGGTATCAGAGCAGGTTGCATCCTCCCGGGCTTAGTCGCCAGCTGCTCCAGCACACGTCTGCTCACTTTCTTTGATTTCAGTGAGCTTTGGTAAGTTTTTGCAGGTCGACAAAATTTCAAAAAAACTCATAGAGCTTAGTCTGCTTAGATTTTTGATTCGGCCTCCGTTTCCACTACAAGCAGTACTGCATAGGCTATTTTGTCATTTTGTGCAGAATTTTTGTCAGTGCTGTTTTCTGCATAATAGGTGCCTCATTCTCTTCTATGGTTTGTGCTATATAGCATGTGTTGTTCCCAATCTATTTCTCCTATTTTCGAGAAGTTTTCACATCAAGTGCATCATTTACCATGGCTAACAACAACACAGATATGTTCAAGATGTTTGCTGATGAGGACAGGTTGGATGGGGACAACTACCCTATGTGAGCTTATATGATGCAACATGTTCTTGTGTCAAAGGGTGTCTGGAACATTGTGCAGGGCATTGATGTGTGTCTTGGTTCTGAGGATGTAGGCGATGTTGAGGATGTTGCAGGTCTTGCTGCAAGGATTGCTGTTGTTATAGTTGTTTTGCCTACGACAGAACAAGCTCATTGGGATGTAAAGGATGTGCAAGATCATGCATTGATTGCGTTGTGTGTGAAGTGCACCATTGTTGCTCACATTCGTTCAGCAAAATCTGCAAAACAGCCTTGGGATATTCTAGCAGGTCTTGATGCAAGCCGCAATGAGGCTAAAATTTCTTTGCTGCGTTGTCGAGAAATTTGCGGTCTTGCCAGGAAAGCACCGGGCTTATGGCTGTGAGAGTTTGTGAGAGAACTCAACAAAAACTATATGAAGGAGTTAAACCATAGATGCCATGAAGAATAGGGTTTGGAAAGAAGTGCAATCAAAGAAGACTCACTCTTTCTCTCTTGCACTCACACACACAAAGAAAGAACGCAAAAGAGAATGTCAAAACAATACGAAGATGAAAACATCAAGGCTATGGTCATATCGTATCATGGGTAATATGAAAGGGTTAATGGATGAGTTAATGGCATTCAATCTTGGCTGACCAAATAGGCTACGAATTGTTCTTTGAAATTGTAGTTTTGTGCTTACCATAATATATATATTTTGTCTAGTGATTGGGATTAATTGTGTGTACAAATCCTCTTGGTTCATAGCAAGATAACTACGCTTACATCAAAAGAAAAATTATAGTCTATGAGAGGTAGTATGATGGGATCCGGTGATAGAAGTATTTCATTGAGCCTTTCAGGGACGAAGAGAAACACTATATGTTGTTGAAAGTGTATTTTACGGCTAATCCATGCGTTAATTCTAATAGATCGTACAGAGTGAAAGCAATAGAAATGATCATCATGTGGGTTATTCGTCTAGGATAGTATGTGAGAAATGTAGATATGAGAGAAGTGAAGAGATGAGAAGTTTCCCTCCCAAGCCCTATTCTTGCCCATAGGCAATAAGGATACTGCGGGGAGAGATGTACCTATGGCAAGAGAACCTAGAGAGGATGAATTACTAAGAATGAGAGAGATAGGTTTGGTTAAGGAGATGAGACTAGATACATATATATATATATGCTGGATTAGAGATGAAAATGAAAACAACAAGAAATCAAGAAAACATCAATGTAGAACACATCTTACTTGAAACCCTTCGGCACCATTATTGATGGGAGAGAGAAGAAGAGTGGATAATTCCACTTTGATTGATACACCAAGTGCAAGACCTTCTTTGATTAGAGTTGATCTTCCAAGGTTAGCTTGTTGCAAGAATGGCTAGTCTCCCTCTAGGAGAAAGTGTAGGCTTGGGCTTATATTAATGGCTAAGTACAATTAGGCATTACTACTCACTCCCTCAAGAATTCCTCTCATCAATGGCTTGAATGCTTGAGTTCTTTCCAAGGAATAAGAGGTGCCCTTTTATAGGTGAAGGGAACCCACAAGGGTTTACACAAGAAGAGAGGAGCCAGTGTGAACAGGAATTGGAAAAGTTGGAAATGAGCTGCCCCTGCATGATGTGGGCAGACTGGGGTCCAGTATTTTGATCATATCTCCTCAACCGTGGCTCCAAATAAAAAAGTAAAAACATGGGCAAAAACTTCAGATCATTAGCTACGATTTTCATTTTAAAATTGTTTTCCAATTCGGATTGGAACCTTGTGTAAAAAATTCATCAAAATAGGATCCATTTATGGCAGCAAAAATCTTCATGTGGTCTCCTTAGCGTAGACTTTCATTTAATTCCAAAGGACACCTCATGCCATATGAAAGCATGACATTCCTCCTTGACAAATTTTTGTAATCATGCTTGCAATAATGCATTAAAATAAGTGTATCTTTGAAATCATGCCACCTAGTGTCCCACTAGGATTTGATTCTCTCCTAGTAGCTATTTAAAAAGAAATATAAGAAAAGTATAAAAAATACATAGAATATATATATATTGGAGTTTACCCTAGATATAGGATCTAGCTAGGGTGTGAGATGATAATGAAATAGTAGAAATAAAGAATCAATTCTTTTTGCCCCAAGTTAAAGAGGCGGAGCTATTGATGCTTTTCCCATAGTATTTTCTGATGGTGAAGTAAGGATATGTTACCCTTGAGAAAAATAATAGGATGAGATAGAAGGATTATTATTATACTTAAATATGCATATGTACACTATAGGAAATATAATTATGTATCTAAAAAAAATACAAGATAGATGTTGTAGCATGCGTTCCCACTATATACGTGTCACAGCACGACATCCACCCCCTCTAAACCTGCACATCCTCTGGTATGTGCCACATTGTCTCTTTGTAAGATTAGACCTCTTGTACATCTTCCTTGTCTTCTTCTTCACTGGATGATTCCAGAGCTTCATGTTCACTTTGATCTTCACCTGTGTTTTTCTCTTCTTCCTCATCCATATCTTCTAGATCATTGTCTCCTCTTCTCTTAAACATTTTAATCCTTTTTCCTGCAATGGGAATCTTTACTTCTGTACCATCTAGTTCAGACAAGCTGTAAGTAGCATTTTCATGCACATGCTTTACAACATACGGTCCAAACCATCTTTTTGAGAACTTACCCATGATTGTGTGCTGGTTATCAAGGCTACTATCATACAGTAAAACCCAGTCACCTTTGTCAATTGCTTTGCTCCCGAGTCGATGTCGCTTATCAAAATAGTCCTTGTTTTTCAACCTTGCATTTTTGAGTCGTTCTTTTGCAACTTCAATGTCTCCAGGTCTTCTCTCTAGCTGCCTTATACGCAGTGCAAGGAGATCTTCCCTACTAAGCCCCTCTTGCCAAGGTAGTACATTCCATGTGGGAATTGTATCCTCAATCGGCATCACTGGCTTTTGACCATGCATTAGCTCTGCAGGCATGTAGCCAGTTACTGAGCTATGTGTTGTACGATCAGCCCATAAAGCATATGGTAACAATTTTGGCCACTCACCAACTCTCCCTTCGCAAGCCTTGGCCAAAGCTTTGATGATAGGAGGATGCCCTCTTTCACTCTTTCCATTGCCTTCAGGGTTGTAAGCTGTAGTAAGAGAAAGCTTGATCCCTAATCTAGAAAAGAACTCCCTTGCTTCTTCGGCATCCAGTTCACCTCGATCTGCAGTGATTTTTCCCACACAACCATAACGGCAAATCACCTCATCAAGAAGGAATTTGCACACAGCTTCTGTGGTCTTAGCTCTTAATGCTCTTCCTTCAACCTGGTTAGTTAGGTCCTCTCATGCAAGAACCAAGTATCTCATCTACCAGAGTCCTAAAGGCATCATGACTAGATCCACAACCCATTTATAGTGCATGGCTAGTGGATATGTAGGGTGCAATCCATCACGACGTCGAACATTTGAATACATTTGACAAGTTACACATGACTCTACAAATTGAGATACATCTTTATACATACCCTTCCACCAATATTTTTCTTTCAACTTGGAGAAGGTTGCCCACACACTCCTGTGCCCAGCCCATAGACTCTCATGAAACTCTTGCATGAGCTTTACTTGAGTCTCTTTTTTACATATAACCCGTTGTGGTGTAGAACCCTTTTGTTTAGGATGCTTCCACAAGTAACCATCCCTTAAAAAGTACCCATATGCTTTCCTGCGTATCCTCTTGAATTCTTGTTCAGAACAATCATCCTGTTTTGTTAGAGTACTCAAGTACCTTCCAATAGAAAGCCAATCACCTTCATAAAGATCTTTCAAGAACAATTCAAGTGAATTAGTCATGCAGACATTGTTACGTTTGACATGAGAGATAGAATAGAATTTTGTGCCTACATCATCTCCCTCATCAATCATTTGTGACTCATCTTCATACCTTGCCCTTGATAGCATATCTGCCTCTGTATTGTCTTTACCTGCAATGTGCTTAAACTCGGGATTTAAGGACTTAATGTAGGCAATCCACCGCAACATAGCAATGTCTGGTGTTGAGCAGCTTGTAATCATCCCAATAAGTGGTAGACAATCTGTTTCTACAATCACACATGCACCAATTAGGTACTCTTTCCCACTTTTCAAGGCTGTAACCATACCCCATAACTCTCTCTTTATCTGTGGATAGTTTCTTTGGCGAGCACTTAGTACCTTTGCTCCAAATCTTACCACATACATGTGTCCTTCTTTGTCATCTTGCCCTATTGCCCATCCAATCCCTGTAGGACTGGTATCTATTGTCACAATCACTGGCCTTTGACACTCGTAGTCTACCTTTCTCAAAGTAGTTGCTGACTGGAGTAACTCCTTTAGCTTTTTCATGGATTTTACATGTGCTTCTGTCCATTTAAACTTTTGATTCTTTCTAAGCAGCTGATAAAGAGGATCAGCTACATGTGCATAATGTGGAATCCAAATAACATAGAAGACACGTGCTCCCAGAAACCTTCTAACCTTAGTGATGCTAGTGCATGTTTCTTTCATTCTTTGGATGGTATCTACCTTTGATGGACAAGGTTTCCTACCATATGGCCTGCACATGTGCCCCACAATGAGCACTTCTTTGACACCAAACATAGACTTTTTACCTGACAATGTAAGATTCACTTCTTCCAACCTAGACAAAATTTTATCACAATCATTTATGTGATTTACCACAAACCTGCGACATCCCTTGAGATCCAAAGCTTCATCTTTGTCACTTTCTTCACATCCTTTGATAGGCAAATCATCAATGAAAGGCATTGTGATTTGAGCAATAAAGTCACGTAAGACCTTATTCATCCCATTCATCATATGTGCAACCGAGTTGGTTGCTCCCTGTGGCAAGGTACACATCCTTACCAAACCCAAAGGTGTCCTCATGGTTGTCAAGTCTCTGCTTTCGATTGCAAGCTGAAATTGATCATACCCTGAGTAGAGATCCCCCATTGAGTAGATTGCCCTCCCTGCAAACGCCTTTGCAAATTCATCCACAATTGGACCTGTACCTACATTTCTCATTGTCACCTTGTTCACTGGTTGCATATCTTGGATGAAGCGTAGAGAACCATTCTTCTTTGGAACTGTGAACCACCTGTTTGAGTATGGAGCACAAGAAGGCTCCAAGATTCCCATTTTGATTTTCTCATTCAGTAGCTCTACTAACTTTGGCAAACGAGCCTTTGGAACCGGAATAGGCCGCAGATTCCAAGGCACATGAGGTATTGTGAAAATTACCATAGGAGCTACAATATAAGGATCAACACATCCTATCTCATGTGGCTCAAATGCAAAAGCCTTACCATGCTTTGAAAGCATTTCTTTGAAGCACTTTGTCTCCTCCTGTGTTAGAAACTCTTCGCAACCAATCTGCAACTCTTGAAAGGACTCCTTTGTGAAGGTATGCCTGATCTTTTTAGGATTCCGCAAACTTGGTTGTAAAGAAGCCTGTTCAATCTTTTCCCTGTTGTTGGGTGGTAAGGGTGAAGCTACTGGTTTCACCTTCTTTGCTACACTCTTGTATTTAGTTTCAACATGGACTTTTGGGCCAACTGTTTGGCTTTCTTTAAAAGCTTCTATTACTTGATACATTTCCATAGAGCAAACTTCCACAAATTCATTTTCAAGATGCAAACTAGACCTCATTATAGCATCAAGCTCACCCATAGTATCTACAAAAGAAACTTGTTCACACAAACCCAAAACATTTTCAGTAGGCTTTAGCAACCCACTCTTTTTCATGCCTATTTGTACATTATGCACATATTGCCTCTCATATCTCTTCAAATCTTCAAGTTTTGTAAAACATACTGATCCATTCCTTGTTACCAAGGAGCTCATCGAGAAAGTTTCACCTATTTTTGGATCAAGCGAGACCCTTTTTCTTTCTGTACCACTGAAATCCTGCTTTACAATGGTACTTGGCTAAAACCCATCATTTCTCTATGATCATGAAACTCTTTGCTTACCTTTGGTAGAGGACGTTCTCTGAGGTTGTCACGATTTCTTTCATGGTTTACACAGACTGTGAGAAATTGGACAGCTCGTTTACCATCTTTGCTACGTATTCTAGCATATGCTGAACCATCGTCCATTACCTTTGTTTCCATTCGAACTCCCACAATGTAGGGTTGTCCAAGGATGAGATGATATGAAGATGTATCATGTACAAAGAAGTTTTGGTCAATCTTTACATCACCTATTGTTACCTTCACACCTGGACATGCTGCATACAATTCACAGGATGAATTGTTTGCCACTTTTACCATCCAGCCATGATCTGTGTCCATCGGCCATTTGCACTTGTTGTAGAGACTCTTTGACATTATGTTTATTTCTGAACCATGGTCAATCAAGGCAACAAATGGCTCTTCAAGATCACCTACCTTGACCAAAGTTTCTGTAGTAGCCCTTGCCCAATGACTTCGTGAATAATAACTCCTAGGAATATCTTCAACTTCTTGATCATCATTTGAGAAATACACTTGCTTCACTCTCCCACTAGATTGGTAGCATCCTACTACAACTCCATCATTCTACTTATTTTGCAATTGCATCCCTTGTGTCTTTGAGGTTTCCCCTTCAACCTGTGGACGAGAAACTTCAGCAAGGGTTTGCCTCTTTCTCTTGATGATGTCAATGATCTCCTCATGGAATTCACGCTTTGCAATGCCAAGAACTTCTCCCAGAGTAAACTCAATCTTGCTATTCAAGATCCTTTCCTCCAAGAATTTCTTTAAATCTGTAGCAACCTCAATATCAGATTGTAGTTTATAAGTTGGGCCTTTTGTCTTACCTTTCGTTGGCTCTTTCTTCTTTCCTGTTGTAGACTCCTCCATGAGTACTTCAGGTGGAGATGCTCCTTGTGTTGAGGGTGTTTGAGAAGGAATTGGGTCGCTTCTTCCCCCACTTCTAGAAGCTCTTTTTGATGGTCCTTCATCAGCATTCTCACGTCTGCGCTTCTCTTCTACAATTGCCTCATTTTGTTGGCATTTTGTAATGTAGGCATGCACTGACAATGAGTCCACTGGATCATTCCATCCTGTTTCTAGACGTATGCAATCACCTGCTTCATGTAGAATCTCTTTTGTAAGCTTTCCCTTTTTAGCTAATTGCATGACATTTGGCCAAATTTGACCATGATGGTCACTCACCTCTTCATCACAAAAATGTTCAATTTTTACTCCATAAGTAGCTGCCTCAATTGAAGAGGTGGCATGCTTGGTTGCCATATCTTCAACTAAGGTTTGCATTCCCCCCTTCCCAAAGTTAGTTCTCAAGGGTAGACCTGTCTCTCTTAAGTGGATTTTACCATCCTTAAAAAAGACAACATCTTTTGACAAAGCATCACTAAAATCATCACAATCCCTTCTTACATGGTCTGTACTATCACACCAAATACATCTATTAACAAACCCTTCTTTGGGCTGTTGTCTTTGCCTAGGAAGTGTCCCTGATGGTTGGCCTTTTTCTTCAAGCTTTGCAAACTTCACCTTCAAGTCACGCATTCCCTTCACAAGCTCATCTAGCATGGACTCATCAAACTTAGGAGAGATAAAAGTAGGTTTTACCATTTTGTCAGAAGTTGAGGTGGAAGGACTTGTAGTGTTTACTACCATCTTGTCCCTTCTTCTTTGTCGTTTGGCAAGTAGTGAGACAGCACCTTCAACCTCATTCCAGTCGGTCTTTAGTCCTTGCTCAGCATCTTTATCTTCAAGAAGAAGCTCCAAATTTTCTTGAAACTCTTTACCTGCAGCTTGTAAGAAAAGATCTGTCTTCTCTGCATCTAGTGTGGCCCTTTCTGTCCTAGTGAGTTGTGCATAGCTTATATAGATTTCTTGAATGGTCAAATTGGTTACAAACTGGCCGGGTGGTCATAAATAGACAAAGCTCATAAAAGAGCACTTAAATAAATATTTATAAAATTTAATATATTTTTGAAATATCTTAGCTCAGTCAAGCCTTTTCCACCTGTCACAACTGCAATAAATAATAATATATCAATTTCATAACAAATCTATCCTCTAATTTTGTGTGAATGAGTGTGGCTATGGAGACAAGAGAGGTGGGATCCACCTCTTAAAGGAGAGTTCAACGGACCACAGCTTTGCTCCCGCTTTATACTGAATCTGGCTTGTCCACCCAATTAGAGCCAAATTCTCATCAAAATCTACAACCACCGTAGTGCACCTCTAAGCATACTCGCCATTGAGTACTCTCTACCCACACTGCTTCATCATCGACCCATTCACACCTCGGCTCTGCTCTCATAAAGAACCTTGCCCCAACCTTTCCATTGGTGGTACTGCAGGTGCATCATGAATCTTTCGTTCTTGGTCGTCCATGCCGGCGTCAACAATTGCTCAACTGAAGTTTGCCAAAGAGCCTACTTGACAGCTCGTCGCCCCCCATTACTCTCTGCTTATCTATCGAGTTGTATGCTCGTCAGCTTCGTCAAAGCCTGCTTAAAGCCTCTTCATAACTATAGTGCAGCTCTGCAACTCGGTGGCCCAACCCCTACACCCGGCACCCTCGATGACCTCATTGCTCAGTGCTCACAAGTCACAATAGAAATAGCTATTCAATGGTTGGCACCAAACAAATCGACTCCCTGTTGCTCGGTTGTCGATGCACATCTGCACCACCTAGCACCAATCTCCTGCATTCCCCAGGCACTGTTCCCACAATTTTTCTACATGCACAAGTAGATGAAAACAACGATGACAACAACAACAACATCAAAATGTGGCAAGGACAATGACGACATTACAACAAGTTGTGCATTATGTGGGGGAGAAAATCCTCCACCAAACAACAAACGACATGTGCTCTGAGCATTCTCTCAATTGTATTGTACCCTCTATTTGTGCTAGAAGAGGCTTCTATATGCCTATGCCGTGATATTTTGTGTGCTAGGGGAGGAAGATTTGTGTTTAAGGGGAGGCTAGTGAATTGTGTGCCTCACCCTAGTGTGTTTTGAGGGGAGGCTTGTGTGAGTGATATGCAACCAAAACCCATACAGGGGAGTATTGTTGGGATGCGAGGTTTTGTTTCATCTCTTGTGTTCATGTTCTCCATCTCCTTGTTCTGCGTGTGAGTTCTCTTTATCTTCATGTGTGTACTTTGCATGGTTGTGTGCAAATTGTTTTTGCGTTTCGTGCATGTGCAAAGTTTAAAGGCAATTTTTGGGTCCAGAACTTGGATAGACATATTCAACATTCCGAGAAATTCTCTAGGAGGTATCCCGGAGTTCTAACCCCCTTTTGGATTTGTTTATGCCCTCAAAGTTTTGTTTTGAGCATCACAAGAGAAGGTAGTTTTCAGCCATACAAAAAATGCATCTATAAAAGGAAAAATTTACAATTTTCTGATAGAGGGTAACAAGTGTAGGATCTAAGGCATCTAAAGATGGATCCTTTTGGGTGATTCTCATCCTTGTTTTTATGGTGGCTTTGTACTACTTAGTGGGTTGTAACAAGAGTCTCATGGGAAGGCATATCCCTAAGGACATCAAAGATAGTGGGGGAGTTTTAGCAGGAAGCTAGGATTATGAAAATGCAAGCTTTTTTGCATGTTTATATCCACCATTATCCAAAGTCACTAGTAATATCTCTTTGTTCAAAGGATTTGCGTGTCTAAAAAAAGTGGTATAGCTAAAAGGACTTTTTGGGTGGGTTGCTTGAAAACCCATGTGGCTTAGCATAAAGGGATATTCTAGAAAATTGAGGAGGTGAGGATAGTCCTCGTAGGTGAGAGTTGGTTTTCTATCTATCTAGAGAGCCTAGAGGTTTTTAAAATCATTTACTACTTGCATACATAAAACATTTTAGTGGGATAGGAGGGATCAAATTCCATTTCCCTTGCTGGTAGAATAGAGAAGTTCTTAGAGAAATGGCTAAATTTTGAACAATGTAGTAGGAGTTGGTGAGATTTCCTTGGTAAAGATTTAAAGAAAATACTATTAAAACTTTTATAGCTCAATTTTAATGGTATCAAAGAGTTGCTCAATTTGGATGGGAAGAACAAGAGCTTAGCCAAAGAGGCATCTAGTTTTTGAGGGCCACAAAAAAGAAGGCATTTTAAAAAATTTCCACCCGAGTAGGGAATTTGGATAAGATCTTTTTCTATTCGTCTCAGAGGATGCCAAGGTTGAACATGCACAAGTTGTTCAAAAATTATAATTGTTGAAATGGGCAAGGAAAACAACACATGAATCTGCCCAACAGTTTATGAAAGCATCCATCAATGAAGTGTGCTACATCTTTTATATTTAGTAATTTTCCACTAAAGTAATACACCACCACTTTTTTTTAAAAATATATTTGGATGATTCCATAGTTGAGAGGACTATAGAGTCACTTGCATGCTTCCCTTGACCTCAGGGTCTAAGTCTAGACTATCATTTAGGGTTTCATCCATACGTACCAAGTCATAGGAGGCATCACAGGTCCAAAGCACATTAAAAAAACCCCATCCTAGGGTTCAGAATAAAATCCTTGCTGAAAGACATGCTACAAAGTCCCACCATACTCGCCATCGTAGTGACACACCTCTCTCTCTCTCTCTCTCTCTCTCTCTCTCTCTCTCCAAACACGCAAATAAACATATGTACATAAGCATATTTATTGGCCTATATAGATATAATCTAAATATTTATGCATTGTTAGCATGTGTAGGCTTGAATCTATGTTGTATACTTCTTGGTGTGTGCCATTACTTGTGTACATTTTCACCTCAGTTTTGAAAGTGAAAACATGGGTAATGTGGTTATCACTCCTTAGGATGAGAATTTTTCAAATCAATTCTTGTATACATCTTGTTTGCTAAGTAAATATCCTTTGAAAAGAGAGTATGACAAAAAAGTTCTTATGAATTGTTAGTGACAGATGACAAAAAATTATATACATTGAACTGAGGAGTATGACGAGTTTCTTCCTTAAAAGAGAAACTAAATTTTATGAATGAATTAAGTGAAAATACAAAGCTATGACAAAGAAGATTGGATTACACAAGGTGAATGGAAGTGACAATGTTAAAACACATTGCATCCTCATTTCTTGACGCAATGACTAGTGCCATCAATGTCAGGAAGATGATTGCACATTGGACAGATCAAAAGCTGCACTTAACAGCGACAATGGGAAGGGATAGCTCTCCCCAAGGAGTTTTTGAACTTTGTCAGTGGTGTCGGGATATTGGTAGCTACCCTCACCTACAACAAATGTTATACAAGTAGAATATTAATAATTATAGCACAATTGTGGGGCTTAAAAGTATATATTGGTGTATATACTGGGGGGGGTGTACTACGCAATCATGTTAACGTATAAGGTGAGTTAGATAAGACGGGTTGTAAAATAGAAAAAACATCCCCAATTTAAGAGAGATACATTGAAATAAGGGGGTTTTATATTCAATTTTGCAAAAGAGTTCTCAAATAAGGGGTCATTTTATTCATTTGGACATGTTAGAAGAGGGGATTCTTTAATACCTTGCAAGCGCATTTTATATAGGGGGGTATTGAATGGTGAACCCCCTGAGCGTAAACCATGTGTGTGGCAACACCAACTATCATGGTGCAAAGGATGTTCACTGGTCACAAGTGCATCTGTCAAGAGATGTTCGTGGCATAAGAGGCATGGTCGCAAAGAGTATAAGGTAAAGTGGAACACCCATGCACAGAGAGGATGGCTTCACAAATGTGGGCAGCACACGGCCGTGCATAATGGTCTAGGTGGCCGCTGGTTGGGATAAAAAGTGGATTGGCCAGTGCATGAATGAAGAATCATCTCAATGACAATGAAAATGCATCAAGGCATCATGGAACAACTCCACAAAGAAATTATAATCTCAGTATGAAATGATTAGTAGAAACAACTTCTAGATAATCATCATAGAAACATATCATGACATTATGGAACAACTCCATGAAAAAATAATCATCTCAATGATAAACAATCAATACAAAAAATTTGTAATCATTATGAAAATACATCATGACACATTAAAAAACTTCATAATCACAATCCCAAATATAACAAACCATTTCATAAGAACTCATCATGAGTAAAAACCATAAATCTTAAATTTGCAACAATTTGATGTCTACAATTAAAACAAAAATTAGATTTTCAAAATATAACTCTTTGATAAATAATCAAAAGAATAAGTGTTGAAATTCACAAAGAAGAGAAATTATATGAATTGTCAAAGCATAAGCTTTAATGTCGTGACTAAAGATTATTAAATAAATTATCAATATCGTACTTATTTAACATTGGAAAATAACAATTTGGTATCCACAAGATATTAATAAAAAGAATTATCCAAACAACATCAATATTTCAATATAACAGAAACTATATGACTTTGTTCTAACTCGCTGCACATGCATCAAAATATTTTTGATACATACAAAAAGCAAATATGGAAATCAATCAAGTTATTTACTTCTTTGAGTTTTTTAACTAAATTGAAAATGATGTAAATTCACTATACTTAAATCTTGATCTATTTTCAAAAAAATTTGCATATGATGCATGAAAAGATAATCCAAAAATCATGAAGAAAATACATATCAGTATGTCAATCGAATTGAATACAATGTAATTTCAATATACCTAACAATGTAGTTTCTAGCAAAAAGGTATGTCGATTTTAAGTTTTGATGACTTGTAGATGTGTATTGCATGCTGCACATAGCCATGGGAGGCAACAAACACACTATTTTTGTGAAGAAACATCAACAACGCTCTGATACCATGTTGATGAGACATAGAAAGTGAAGGAGAGAGAGACGATGCGTAGACAGAATATGCACATATGATGGTATATATAAGAGGGGCCTAGGGATATATTTAGAGTCGCCTTACATACAAGCTTAACAATATGTTGAGTGTATAGGAATTTTAGGTGGAGCCAAAGTGTGTCCTAATCATCGTAGTGCTAGAGTTGACCTCACCACAATATTTGCCCTTAGTGCGTGTCACAATCCTCATCATCTGTATTTCGAGTGGTATATTCTATAATTGATGACCTCGCGCCCCCCAATATCAAAAATAGCATCCCAACAAGAGCCTCCATGACTCCATCTATCATGGTGCTCACTATCTGGAGAGAAATAGCTACTAGGTAGGGTGGGACCTTGACTAGCCAGACTCATGTTAATGTGGGCACAATGGTAGCCATTAATAGCTACAATGCGCACTTAGATTTGAATTTTTGTTATTCTTAGGTGTTTGATGTATTTACAGATCATCTTCATAAGTTGTTATGGCAAAATACACGAATCCCTAGAGGAACTTTTTTAAGGCTCCTCAGTTACCTTTAGGAGTAGATATATCTACTAAACAACTCACTCAATGGGTAGAGGAAAG
This sequence comes from Adiantum capillus-veneris, assembly GCF_014529385.1. Classification (NCBI taxonomy): domain Eukaryota; kingdom Viridiplantae; phylum Streptophyta; class Polypodiopsida; order Polypodiales; family Pteridaceae; genus Adiantum; species Adiantum capillus-veneris. The sequence continues at coordinate 43,962,045 of NC_140959.1, read as the reverse complement.
AATTCAAAGCAAAATGGCCTCCTAGCATTGTATTGAATGGCCCATTCATGTTAGGTTAAGGATTGTGCGTGATGCCTTGATTCCCTATTTTCTTTACTTCTTGTCCTTGTTGAACTTGAAATATACGTACGATCTCCAGTCACCTATGGTTAAAGAGAGTGCTTTCTACTCTCTCTATGCCATATCAGTTTAGTAATCTAGAGAACTTGAAACAATGGAACTTGAAATAACATTAGGGTTAGCTGCTAACAACATGGTTAGTAGTAATGAACCATAATTAGACGGAAACAAAAAAAATAAGTAGTTATTTCTTCTTCCCAAGCAAAAGGCTTGCTTAAAGGAAAAATGAGATCTTAAGCATAAATTTATGTAAGCATGAAAGTAAATCACTTTCAAGCAAGTGCAAGAGCATAAAAGAATAAGAAAACGTTACCTTAGTGTGTGTATGGCCTAGTCTTCTCCTTGCTTTGGATGTAGTCGGCTTTTCACTTTGCTTGAAGACCACTAATTTGGCTACTTGGAATGAGATAATGGTAAGAGACAAAAGGAATTCAAGCTATGGAATGCTTGAGAATTAGGAGAGAGAGAGAGGGAGAGTGTAGTGTGAAGAAGAAGATCAAGTTTTGAAAAAATTGATTAGGGTTTTGGCCATGACTTCTATTGGAGAGGTGTGTGTGTGTGTGTAGGAGTTCTAAAAATATACATATACGCAAAAGAACAAAACCTGTTCACAGAGAAGAAATTCTAGGTAAATACAATGGAATTGTACAATAATTCATTTGTTGTTGAAAATAAATTTTGTACAAGGTAGTGAAGAGAACAAAGTAAAACAAGGGAAAAAGTAATCCCCAATTTAGAAGTGATGTTGCTTTAAGGTAAAAGAAAACCCCCATGTCATCAACCACGTCGAACAGTATGTTTTAATCAAAGAAGGTAGCCCGCACCTGCACCCATAGTAAACAAGAATACGCTCGGTTAGCAATTGTTACTGTGTACATGTGATGCATGGGCATCCCAGTTGTTATCCATGTCCCAATGAGAAAAACAAATGTTGTAATTTGATATATAGAAAAAGAAATTCTTTTGTAAAGTTCTTACTGTACGAAAGTTTTAGGTATTTAAAAACTGAGATTTCCCATACAAAAGCTCCCATCAAAGTTTTTCCCAAATTTTAGATACAAAGCAGAGCCTATTTTATGAATTTTGAGCAGGTTCAATCATATTTACTGCCATCATAAAAAATACCTCCATCTCTTAGTTTTTTTCATGTCCAACATACTTTTACCAAAGCCTGTTCCAAACTACATTTCATTCCATGTTACCATATACTACTCAATCCTTCCCTCTCTTTTTATTTAGAAAAAGTGACAGTTTAAGTCTTTTTGTAAGGAAAAAGAATATATATATGTATTGATAGTGTATTTCGTCATGCTACTATTTTGAAAAACAACAGCTAGGCAGACCTGCTGCTCTAGAATTAGGATTTACATAGAGTATCACTCCACTAGCTCAGCGGGGATGGACGCGACTTGTCGTTGGGGTTAAGATTTCATGTGTCCACATAGGAGCTTCCAAAGACAAACATAGGCGGGGCTTTGGTATTACCCAAAACCAGCAGAGAAGCAGACAGAGAAAAGTTGAAGTAACGCTAAAAAGCCGTGACCAGCTAAAGTAAAGTCGACGAAATCTCTTACACTAGAGAGAACCTATTAAACCATCAACCCTTAAAATTTTTCCTTGTAGCCGTATCAAGCGGGTAGGCGAACATCTTCCTACATACTAAAATAAGATAAAGAAAGAGAAAATACTTGCAAACTTAGTTTATTGTATAGCTCAGGGTCCAAACTAAACCCAGGCAAGCAGTAACCAGTAAAGAAACCGAGCAGGTGGCGAGCCACAAAAAATTATCAGCAATCTTATAGGTAGGTGATGTAAGAAGGTAAAAGAGATCAAGTAAAAATGTAAAAAATACTACATCAATAGGGTAAGTGATGCTATTCAACATTTACAAAACTTTTCAAGATAGGGAAGCTCCTCGGAAACTTGTACTCAATATGATAGTGAGATTACACTTATCAAAAAGTTTAGTGAAACAGACCCCGGAACTGAGACACATTCGATCTAAAGTATGTCCAATTAGCGATAGTAACTTAAACTAGGAATTTTACTAATTACCCAAGCATTTTTAGAGTCATATAAAACCACCCCGGCACAATCAAGAAGGTTTTGAAGATTTGTTTATCCTTCGAAACTTCTCAAAAACTTGCAATACCTCAGTTTCCAGCACATAATCAATATTGAGCAATTATTTTACGGAAATCAGCAACAGCAACCCACATAGAATCACAACCTCCAATCCATCATAAATCCATCCAATGAGCAGTAGTTAAAACCATAAAGCATGCTATCTAACTTAAGTTTATCCCATTACTCATAAAATTAACTAAATCTGCTCAACCCCATTTTAAAAGCAAGCCGAGTGACAACAATTTTAAAAACTAAAGCACCTCTAAACTCGGAGGAGAAGACAACTCCACAGCCGCATTCTCTTTAATTTTAGGCATGTTGCAGTCCCCACAGTTAATAGTCACATAACAATTGCTAAGTGAGTTTAGTAATCACCTGATCACATTCCGTGTGGAATTTATGGAGGACACAGTCCAGCTGTAGGTGATAAGTGTTGGAGCTATATATGGCTCACTCTACTGAACTTGGTCTCACCTATATATTTGTATCTTGTCCTCAATATGAATCAGTCTTTGGGAGCGTATATGGTGTGTCTCTTGTCTCGTCTCTCTCTCTTTCTCTCTACATCTCAACATGGTATCAGAGCGGTAACGATCATGCGCCAATTCAATTCATGGTGACACAACAATATGTGTATGCAATTCGCATGTAAGATTCCAAATTGCTACAAATTTTATTTTTGAGCATTGATTCTTGTTAACTGTGGTTGTTTTGTGTTAAGAAGAATATGATTAGTGTTTTATGTGGAGTTTATTTCTAATCAATCTAATCGTTGATTACGTTTTCTTGTTGATGACACCCTGAACTTCATCTCAATTTTTCTTGCTGTTCTGCTCAAAATTTGGAGAAACGGGAAAAGCGCAATGGAGAGTAGCGCAATGGAACTTTTTACCCAAAACTTGTTTGTCTCCTCGAGCTCTTCGATTTGAGTTCTAGGTTTGCGTCAATCGGAGTTCGCAGCAGAAAGTTATGCTGTTTTTACTGCAATTGAGCTTGACGCAGCTTTCTTCGTCCTACTTCTTCGTGAAGCGTCCGCGATCGTTTTTCTTATTTTGGCGTTAACTTTTCCGAGAAGATTTAGCTTTTTTCTATTCGTATTGTGGCCGTCAATCTTGCGTCTCAGGCCACTCTATTTTGAGGACTCGTTTATTATTAACGTCTCCTTTACCCTGCCTTTTTTGGGTGACGTCTCTCACATCTTTGGACGTTCCTTGAGCATCCTTCTTACGTTTATCGTTGACAGAACGTAGTACTCATATCTCTCTTGTTCTCAATTGTGGCCTTCACCATATATGGTGTGCAGATTCTGCGATCTTATCTTATACGTCTTCTCGCAACAAGATATGGCTATGAATATTCTCGTCAACGGCTTTCCTTCTGGCCAGCGTTCTGTTCCTCCTTTCCAAGGTCAAGGATTTCCAGGCTGGAAAGCAAAGATGTTGTTAATTCTTGAAGGCGATGAACTCTCCGATGTTGTTCTTGGAAATCGTGTTTGTCCGCCTCAGCCTGTTGATACGGATAATGATAACGTGCTTATCACTGAAGGACCTATATTTGAAGATTGGAATGTTGCCTATACGGATTGGCAACGACGTGATAAAGTAGCTCGTCGGTATATTCTTTCTGCTCTTACTGATTTCCTTTTGCTTGATATGTATGAACTGCCTACTTCCCACGACGTTTGGAAGTACCTTATTGCAAACTTTCAGAAGAAATCTGTTACAGAAATACTTTATTTGAGAGGGTTTCTTAACAAGTTACAATATGAAGTTGGTACTGCCATGACGGGACACATTGAATCTTTCAAATCTATTATTAATCAACTTGCTGCTGCCGGTGATCCTGTTCCACAAAAGCAACTGATTACACTTCTCCTTGATACGGTGAAGGACTCTTCTTATGATAACATTGTTACTAATCTCTCTAATAAAGATGGTCTTAATTTCGACCAAGCTTGCATGTCTTTAATTGAATACTCTCAACGTCAAGAATATCGGAATGCTGGTCACGATACAACCATGATTTCACAAGAGGAGACTGAGTCACAACAGATGGAACGTGCTTTTTATACTCGAAGGCGTCCATTTCAACGAGGAAACCGCAGAGGTGGCCGTCGTGGTAATATTTTCTCTCGTCTCAAATTTCCTAATAAGCAATGTTCTTACTGCAACAGAAATGGCCATACTGAAGATGATTGTTGGGCACATCAATATGATGAAGAACACAATATTACCACAAAAAAACCACGTTTATCTAGAGACTCTTCTTCTTCTTCTTGTGAATATTGTGGACGATCTGATCATCCCACTCATATGTGCTATAAACGTCGATTCGACACAGATCGGAATAGAGCATATGCTACTGAACATCGAAAAACATTGTACCAGAAACAAGCTGCGTCCTATGTTTAGTTGCTCCAGATAGAATACTTCATGTACATGATGGATCACTTTTTATTGTCGATTCTGGTGCTACAGGAAATATGACATATCAGTCTAAGTGGCTCCATAACTATCATCCACTGCTAGTTCAACGTGTTGTTTATCTTGCTGATGATACAACTTGTCAAGTAAAGGGTATTGGAGACTTATATCTTGCTACCTTATCTTCTTCCACTTGAATTTTGCAAGGAGTATTACATGTACCAGATCTTCAACGTAATCTTCTTTCAGTTGTTAGACTTGTTGATCTTGGTCTATTTGTCGGATTTGATCATACCAAATGCAGAATTGAGAAAGATGGACAGACTATAGCCACTGCTCCTCAAAACGGTGTTGTAGCAAATATTGTCACTGCTCCAGGTGATCATGATTGCAAAGTATGGCATTACCATTTTGTTCATGCTGATTTCTCAAAACTCCTTGATCTTCAACGTCGTGATCTTATTCATGGCATGGATCTTAAAGCCCATCCCCATATGGGAATTTGTGAATTTTGTGCTCTTGGGAAACACAATCGTAAATCCTTTCCGCTTTCAAATACAACTCATTCTCATGACATATTGGATCTTGTTCATACTGATATATGTAGACCTCTACCTTCTTCGAGATCACAAATGTTGAGCTTATATGTGAAGCTACTCAATATATGTCTTCTCTATATATGGCACCCAGGTCCCCTCTATATATACATCATCTCATGTGTGTATTCTACACACTTTGGGGTTCTACTTCTATGCTCTCTCCTTCTCTCTCAACATGGTATCAGAGCAGTACGTTTTTGTTTTCATATTTTCTCCTGATCAAAATCGATTTTGCAGAAACTACCCGCAAAAGGGATCGGACTCGATGTGGTCTACAACTTTGCACAAGAAAGTTTTTTCAAATTCTGCACCGATTTTGAGTTATCGTTCACGGACTGCGTACATACCTGAAAAACAGCTTTTGCGTTTTGTTTTTGATTTTTCTGCTAATTGGAAACGATTTTGCAGAAACTACCCGTACAAAAGACCGGAATCGATGTGGTCTACAACTTTGCAGAAGGAAGTTTCTTCAAATTCTGCACCGATTTTGAGTTATCGTTCACGGACTGCGTACATACCTGAAAAACAGCTTTCGCGTTTTGTTTTTGATTTTTCTGCTAATTGAAAACGATTTTGCAAAAACTACCTGAGCGAGAGACCGGAATCGATGTGTCTTACAACTTTGCAGAAGGAAGTTTCTTCAAATTCTGCACCGATTTTGAGTTATCGCTCGCGGACTGCGTACAACCTGAAAAGCAACTTCCGCTTTTTGTTTTTGATTTTTCTGCTAATTAGAAACGATTTTGCAGAAGGAATCAATGTGTTCTACAACTTTGCAGAAGGAATCAATGTGTTCTACAACTTTGCCAAGAAGACCGGAATCAATGTGTTCTACAACTTTGTAGAAGGAAGTGTTTTCAAATTCTGCACCGATTTTGAGTTATCGTTCGCGGACTGCGTACATACCTGAAAAGCAACTTCCGCTTTTTGTTTTTGATTTTTCTGCTAATTGAAAACGATTTTGCAAAAACTACCCGCGTGAGAGACCGGAATCGATGTGTTCTACAACTTTGCAGAAGAAACTACCCGCGATGTGGATTGGAATCGATGTGGTCTATAACTTTGCAGAAGAAAGTTTCTCTAAATTCTGCACCGATTTTGGGTTATCGTCTCGGACTGCGAATATGTTTGAAAATCAAAATTTTACTTTTTGCTTTTGATTTTTCTCATAATTGAAAACTTCTCAATTATATTTTTCTTCATCAATCATATATTTGTTACTGACGTAACTTTGCTGCAGAAGCTAGTTACACATCGTTCCGATTCAGTCGAGTCGTTGATGATCGTCCAAATTCTATCGAGCTACTGTTGGTACATGATCTTTTGTTATATGATATACTCGTTCATTGATTCTCGTATAATTATTCTTTTAGAGATGTAGTTTACGTCGTTTTATTGATAATTTCTCATTGATACCATAGTGATTTTGATGGTACCATGATGATGTTTTGTTAATACTTTGGTCATGGTGATTTTCGTTGATACCATGATGATATGTCATTGATACCATGGTTATTCTCGGTGGTGCCATGATGATATTTTGTTGATACCATGGTTATTCTCGGTGATTCCATGATGATATTTCGTTGATTCCATGGTGATTTTTGTTGATACCATGATGATGTTTTGTTGATACCATGGTTATTCTCGGTGATACCATGATGTTGTTTCGTTGATACCATGGTTATTCTCGGTGATGCCATGATGATGTTTCGTTGATACCATGGTTATTCTCGGTGATGCCATGATGTTGTTTCGTTGATACAATGATTATTCTCGGTGATATCATGATGCTTTTCGTTGATACCATGGTTATTCTCGGTGATGCCATGATGTTGTTTCGTTGATACAATGATTATTCTCGGTGATATCATGATGCTTTTCGTTGATACCATGATCATTTATTCATTTTTATTGATATAATGATGATATTTTGTTAATACTTTGATGGTATTCATTGATCACTACATTGATAAATGTTGTTTTATGTAGTATATACACATATCATTTGTATCACGTAATCGCACATTTTGTACTTTTACGTTTATACTTTATGTACCATATGTTGTCGTGCGTATATATGTCGTCAAAAGAGTGGCGTCGCGAACCATCTCTTATGGCATTGTGAACGTAATTATTTCATTAACGATGCTAATAATTTTCATGACATGTTTTTTTTTTGGAGTCTATGATCTATGTACGTATGATTGATCAAAGAATTGATTTTATGAAGACAAACTTGGTGACAATAAAAGATTTATGAAGATATGTTTGGTGATGCCATATTGATGACAACATGAAGACATGTTTGGTGATGCGATATTGATGACAAGCTACACAGCAGATTCACGGAGACACTTTTGATTACAAGCTAATCGATAGCTTTTACACCTCTTTATTGAACCTTTGTATTCATTATTGTATTGATAGGATAGGAGTAATGTAACTCCTCATAAAACATTCACTGTAAAAGGAGTGATGTAGCTCCTCGTAAACATTTGTATATTCAATGATTTTTATAATATAACGGTGGGTGTATATAGAGCTGTGGGTTTTTCCCTTGATCTCCCAAGGGTTTTTTCATCCACAGTTAGGGACCCTTATTTGAGCGGGGGTGTTGAGCTTATATGTGAAGCTACTCAATATATGGCTTCTCTATATATGGCACCCAGGTCCCCTCTATATATACATCATCTCATGTGTGTATTCTACACACTTTGGGGTTCTACTTCTGTGCTCTCTCCTTCTCTCTCAACAACAAAAACGCTACTTCATTACTTTCATTGATGATTTCTCAAGGTATACGACTGTATTTCTACTTAGACAAAAATCTGAAGCCTTATCTGTTTTCAAACAATTCCACAAGGCTGCGGAACTTCAAACTGGTCGTCGCCTTAAGAAGCTTCCTAGTGACAACAAAACGGTGTTGCTGAAGGAAAGAATCACACTATTCTCAATGTTGTAAGATGTATGCTGATTCATTCTGGCTTATCTCGTGTTTTCTGGGCTGAAGCTACTTTGACAACAGCATTTATTCAGAATCATCTTCCTACTAGTGCACCCTCTGGTAAGATACCCATCACAGCATGGACAGGTGACATTCCTTCTGTATCTCATTTTCGAACCTTTGGATGTATTGTTATATTCATGTTCCCAAAGAAACACGAACAAAGCTTGATGCTCCTGGTCTTAAAGTTATTTTTATTGGATATTCTGACACTTCCAAAGGCTACAAATTCTATGACCCTTCGTCCAAGAAAGTAATTGTGAATCGTGATGCTACTTTTAACGAACAGCTTATGGGAGGCTCATGGTCCATGGATGATTCTGATGATACTAAATCATTGCCTCAGGATTTTCCATTTTTTCAGAAGATGAAACTCTTCCTATAGAGCAACTTTCCTCTTCACAACCATCCATTCCAAATGTTGCGAATGATGATATTGATACCTTTGTTGATCTGCCTATTGATTTTGAACATGGCTCATGTCATGTTTATGATGACGATATTACTGATAATGCTTTTTCTACTTCTGAAGATCCCGTTACTTATGATGAAGCTAACTCTTCACCACAAAAGGATCAATGGCAAGAGGCTATGGAAGCAGAGTACGATTCTCTTATCTCTAAAGGTACATGGATACTAACTAAATTACCTCCTGGTCGTACAACTATTAAATGTAAGTGGGTGTATAAGAAAAATTAAAATCAGATGGATCTTTTGACAAGTTCAAGGCGCGTTTAGTTGCAAAAGGTTACTCCCAAGTAGCTGGTGTTGATTATCAAGAGACTTTTTCACCAGTTGTTTGCATTACAAGTGTTCGAGTTTTATTAACATTTGCTGTTCAATTTGATTTAGAAGCTCATCAAATGGATGTGCGAACTGCTTTTCTTAATGGTGACTTGGAAGAGGAAATTTATATGGAACAACCAGAAGGGTTTGTTATTCCAGGTAAAGAAGACCTTGTTGCTCAACTCCATAAGGTACTATATGGTCTCAAACAAGCTTCGCGAGCCTGGTATACAAAATTTGATCTTTTTCTCACCTCTAAAGGATTTATCTCTTGCTCGTCAGACCCCAACTTATACATAAAACACCAAGGTAGCAGTTTTGTGATTCTTGCTCTTTATGTGGATGATACCATCCTTGTTTCCAATGATTTGGGATTTCTTCAGAAAGTGAAAAAGTTATTGTCTTCTGCATTCGATATGGTGGATCTTGGAGAGATTCACTCTTGTCTTGGCATTCAAATCCAACGGAACCGTACAAAAGGTATTTTATTCCTTCGATAGTATTCAAAAATTTGGTATGGAATCTGCACATTCAGCCAACACACCTTGTCTTGCGAGCTCTACGAAGAATACTTCTGACAATGGCGGTCAACTTCTCACAAATCAACCTTATGCTAACTTTATTGGATGTCTTCAGTTTTCTGGCATGAACACTCATCCTGATATTCTGTTTGCTGCTAATTATCTTGGACAACATCTTGCATGTCCTTCTCTTCAGCATTGGTCTGCTGCAAAGCGTATATTGAAATACTTGAAAGGCACTACAGATTTTGGTTTAGTCTATCGACGACAACTCACATCGGATTCTATGCCATATCTTTCTCTTTTGGGTTACACAGATGCAGACTAGGCAAGCTCACATTTATCTATGCGATCTACTAGTGGAAATTGCTTCTTTATAAATGGTTGTCTTGTTTCTTGGACCAGCAAGAAACAACGTTGTGTTGGAGTTTCTATGACTAAGTCAGAATATGTTGCGGCGTCACTTGCAGCTCGTGAGTTGATTTGGATTCGACAAATGCTGGTTGATATTGGTCACTCTTCTCTTTCTAGCACACCCTTGTGGTGTGACAACCAAAGTGCTATTAGTCTTGCAAAAGACTATGTTCAACATAATAAGTCAAAGCACATTGCTGTCCATTATCATTATGTCAGGTATGAAGTACGCAAAGGAACCATTATGGTTGAACACTGTCCAAGTGACCAGATGATTGCATACATTTTGACCAAAGGCCTCAATGAGTCACGTTTCATCCTCTTGCGCTCGGAGCTTAGAGTTGCTTCGGCCTCACTCTTTCTAGATTAGCTTCTTTGCTATTGCAATAGCTTTGTACATATGACATTGTAATCATTTAGGTACCATGCACTATGGACACTCCACATTTGCACCTTGTGATATCTAAGTCACTTGAATATTTGTACATAGATGCACAATTCACTTTCACATCATCACTGCTGGTTCATATTTCACATTGTATAGGGGCTTGGGTTTTTCCCTTGAACTCCCCAAGGGTTTTTTCATCCAAAGCTAGAGACCTTTGTTTGAGTGGGGGTGTTGGAGCTATATATGGCTCACTCTACTGAACGTGGTCTCACCTATATATTTGTATCTTGTCCTCAATATGAATCAGTCTTTGGGAGGGTATATGGTGTGTCTCTTGTCACGTCTCTTTCTCTTTCTATCTACATCTCAACAATGAGACCAGATAGTAGCCAACTATCACTGCACTCCTGTTTATCGCTTACAGCCTCGGTCATCAGGGATTGTAATAGTACAAGATCCGTGAGTCGTAAGCGCAGAAGCCGCTAGTTAGTGTAAACACCTTTCTTAAACAGAACGTAGCGTGCGATAGAGCATCCAAAAGGACAGGGTCACAATATGCAGGCGGTAGCAAGAACACGCCATACCGATGATACAAAAGGTTAGGGTTAATATGCAGCATGGACTCGCTATTATAATAATTACAAAAATGAGGCTAAAAATGAATCCCATTACCATTTACTGCTAGTGAAAAAAATAAGAGAAATAGTAAGTGGCAGTAGCTAGTTAAGACTTTTTTTAACTAAAGCCGAAGCCAGCCTCAAAATATTTTTTATGCGGTAAGGACTCTGATATTAGAAGGATTTTGACGAATAATTACCAATAATATCGACATATTATAAGAGACTAATATCAGTCGGATTTCCAAATAGGTATGTTCCAAGGGGAATATATGGCATGAAAAAAAGTTACAGTGTTACAGTATTCAAGAAGTGAGGGCACATAAGGAGGGTATTTAGTACAGATAACATCCAAAAAGAGGTTGCAATGAGGGTCTATATAAGACATGCATATTCTATCACAGAATGCATTGTAACCAACTTGGACACTTCTTATCTTACCAGCAGCTTACAAGTTTCTTCCATAGCTTGTCTTTAGCTGTGTCTTTATACTTTATCAGCTATGGCTTATATTCAAGATTAAGCATTAGCGATATCTCTTGCTCATTTGCAGCAGTCAAGAGAGTCAATCTGGGAGACCACCATACTCCATTATGAGCATCTTCTAGTCCCTCAATTAGGAACATCTGTACGAAATGGTGGACATATCAAAATAGAATAACACGGGTGACCCTTTGGGGTTTAGAACACTTCAAGAATAACATCCATCTGGAGATGGTTAGGGAAGCCCTAGGTATAGGGCCACAGTATTATAATGTTGGACACTTAATAAAACGTGGATTTACTGATCGGTTATATTTGCTAGCACAGTTTCTACCACATCATAAGATATATTTGTATCCTCATTTCTCATACCCTTACGAGGATACTTTAACTAGACACCCTATACCAAAGAGTTTGGAGTGATTTTAGCTAACCATATCTTACCTTTGGCTGAGCGCACAAACATTTGTTGCTATTGTGACAGCTGCCTGTGTGATCATGTAATGGATGGGTTAAATGAGATATAATGGTGAAAAAAAGAAAAAAAGTTTTATAGACTCAACGCCATTCTTTTTCATTATAATTATTTGTAGTGAAACATGAGTAAGGATCAATGCAATTGTGTGTTTGTGTGTGTGTGTGTGTGTGTGTGTATGCCCACTCATTCCCAGTCACCATATTCTATGAGGTAGTAGACCCCAAGAAAATGGGCCTACTACCTTGACAAGAGAAAAATAGCTTTCGAAAAGAAAGGGTTTTCCTTATAAAAATATTTATTGATGAGTATTTTTTTCTGGTTTAATGAGACTATTCAAGTTTTGTAGGTCATACTTAAGGCCGGACCATTTACGCATTTTTAAGGAATTGTAGATACATGCAACAAGGTCTTCCCATTATTGATAAACTTGGTAATCAGAGTGTTGATTTCTTCATATGCTGAAAAAGCTGTCTGACGAGGCATAAACTATAAGGAACATCATTCCTAGACATGTGTGTAAGGAGTTTTTAAAGGGTCTATTGCTTTTCCTTTTGGTAAATACAGAGGATTTGATCTTCAGATTTTCTCTTTTCCAAAAGAAACGAGTATAAAAATTACCCAAGAATGGGGGAGTTAAAGTAATCTCGATATTCAAGAAGTGACTCCTAGAGACAAACCATTTATCAAGCCTCATTATTCTATCTAGGAAGGTAGGTTCAATATTAAGACAGGTCGGATAAATCTCTCTAGGCGTTTCTTCGAACATGGGATTGTTCAGGCTACATAGGTCATCCATAAACCTAAACATATGAATAAAGTGTGAAAGTAACGAAGCCCTGGCTGGGTCACTCATCATTTTTAAGATCCATTGAAATTCGAAGTGACAAAGATAAATATTACACATAACAGGAGAACAAGAAAATCCCATTGGGATCCCTAAAATCTGTTATCATGTCCAGGCAGGTGCATGTGCCTGACCGTCGACACACAACATGACTATTTGACATCTATACATCGTTCGCCATACTTGAAAACAAATATCACATCAGAAAATCTTCCAAATTCATGTAAACACCTTGTTATATACACATTTCCAACTAAGCATCAAGATTGAATGTCCCAATCACCTCCTACGACTTGCTAAGAGGCTAGAGGAGACAATGTCACCTTGAACCATAGTAGAGAGAGAGAGAGAGAGAGAGAGAGAGAGAGAGAGAGAGAGAGAGAGAGAGAGAGAGAGAGAGAGAGAGGGAGAGAGAGAGAGAGAGAGAGAGAGAGAGAGAGAGAGAGAGAGAGAGAGAGAGAGAGCGCGAGAGAGAGAGAAGAGAGAGAAGAGAGAGAGAGAGAGAGAGAGAGAGAGGGAGAAGAGAGGAGATAATGGATCTGCAGCGAGCACTCCCTCCCTAGGGCTTCGGTGGTGCTCTGGCTTATGCTCGCGCTTGTCGTGGATTACTCTTCACGGGACCTCCTTCACTCCTACTGCAGCTTCTACGCATCCTCAACACTCGGCACATTCAGGTCCTTCATTTGCTTCTCTTGCTATGGCCTCCTCTGTATTACCTTCTGCTTTTAGAGTAGACCCTAGGGAAGAAGTTCAGAGCTTAGTGCATGAGAAGATGGATAATACTCCCTCTTATGATGAGTCGGCCCTGTCTGACATTTTACAAGAGTCCATTACCAATGACCCCCAAATAAAAGGGGATCACCAAGTCTCTCTGGATTCCAAAATGATTTGGCAACAAATCTCTATTTTTAAAGCTCGTGCGGTTGTGCTGTTCTTCACTAGTCGACTGCCCCAAATTAACGATATCGGACAGGCCATTGATAAAGGGTTTGGAGCACAGGTAATAGATAAAATCTTCTATGCGGGGCAAGGACTTTTCGAGGTCCTATTTCTCAAACCTCAAGATCAGGCTGCTTTTCTGTCGAAACCCACTGTTATACTATTTGGAGCGGTCGTGCATGTGTTTGATTGGAAACCCATTAAAATGATTAAAGATGCCTTGCTATATCAGTGCCCCGTGTGGGTTGAGTACATAGACCTGCCATCCTTCATGTGGCCATGCATTAAAGATATTACAGCCACATTAGGGCAAGTATTGTATGCCCCCACCATTAACTCTCCTAATCGTAACAAGGCTTGTCTTCTGTGGAATACCACAAACCCCTTTCCACAAACTATAGACATTAACATCCCGTCTGTAGGAAGGATGGTGCTGTACTTAAAATGGGGTTCTTTAGTAGGAGCATGTTTTCACTGTAACAAACTAGGGAATTTCTCAAGAAACTGCCCCACGGTGACTCAATCCTCAGGAGATCTCATCCCTTCATATCCCGGCATGAAAAATTTGGTTCCACGGGAACAAATTTTTGGGAAATCTCCTAGTACACTTCATCCAGGTAATGCTAGTAGCCCTGGGGTGCAGCAGACCTCGGTAAATGTCTCCCCTGCGTATGCGCATGCAGCTGGCACCATACATCCTCATCTGAAAGGGGTATCGAGACCTCTATTCAATCCTACTCATGTAGGGAACCAGGCTAAATCGGGTAATGGGCATCAAGGTCCAGCCTCTTCTAATAATCCTCATGGTATTAACAGAACCGTTGATAAGGGGAAAAGACCCATTGATGCGGATGGGTTTCAAACTGTCTCGGCTAGGAAATCCTTCAAACCCCGACAGTCTTCCTCAGGTTACATTAGTCCCAATGTATTTGACATCCTGCAAGACATGCCTTCACCTGACACTTTGGCTGCTATTGAGGCAGCATGCAATACCGCTGAAAAACTACCTCTTATTCGGGAGGAACCTGCGCTTAACCTTGAGGTCAACATGGCGGACAGTGATGATAGCTCAAATGAAGGCGGTAATACTCAGGTTGTTACGAACACTCCCTCATGAAAGTTGCAACCTTTAATGTGAAAGGTCTTAATGACCCCAATAGGCTGGCCATGCTTAATAAATGGATTCTGCAAAAAGATCTCGATGTAGTGCTTATACAAGAGCATAAATGGCATAAAAGAGCAGTAGAAACTTACCATTTCAAAGGATACTCGTGCTTTTATGGGGGGAGAAAAGGAGAGTATTCTGGGGTGCTGACTTTTATTAAGAATTCTCTTAACCCTCAATGGGTGCTGGATCATCCCTCGGGTCGCTGTTCTGTCTTTATAGTAGATTCGACATGGGGACCTCTACATATTGTTAATGTGTATGCTAATAATAATTGGAATCACAGAATGGAAACTTGGTCTTGGTTGAAACTGATGACTCTAGGCAAGGGTATTTTTGGCGGTGATTTCAATACGGTTACTAAAATGGTGGATACTACATCCATAGCCACTGTTATGTCAAAAGAGGAAGCTGCTTGTTGGGATGACCTAGAATCCCTACATCAAATGTCAGATGCCTGGTTAAATGGGTTTAACTCAAATGGGTTCACTTTTCATTCAAAATCGCACATATCATCTTGGTCTAGATTGGATAGACTTTATTTTATGCAAGATGAATGGCTACCTGCTAATTGTCAAATGCAAGTTCAGATTGACTTCTGTATGTCTGATCACTTTCCTCTCGTTTTGAATCTTTCTGATGCTAATGCTAGATCAGTTAAATTTGGTAAAGCGAGACCTCTCATGGTGAATAATCTATTGTTACATGATAAACACTTTCAAGCAGATGTCCTACATTGTGCTAATCATGCTAAGCAGATAAGTACTGATCCGGTTAATTCTTGGAATTTTTTCTGTGCTAAAATGGAAAAATGTTTCAGACATCATGGTAAGATGAGAGCTGCCCAAAAGCGATAGAAACTGGCTGCATTGTGTGCGAAACTTAAACCCTTGTTAGAACAGGTGCATAAAGGACAGGTAACCACACAGCTATGTACTGAAATTGAGGATATTAGGGGTGCTCTTCTATCTATAGCTGAGGCTGAGGTTGCTAAATGCAGATTCAAATGCAAGGTAAGAGAATTATCAGATGTAAATGACACCTCAAAGGGATTTTTTCATAAGCTGAAAACCAAACATAATCGAGAGGCTATCACTAGAATTATAACAGAGGATGGGTCCGAAGTCACTGACAGCCAGAACCTTATGCAAACCTGCGTGGATCATTATAATGCTATCTTAAATAAACCAGTGGATACCTTGAAGGAAAGAGCACAGGCAATGGAGGTGATGTTAGCCTCTGTGGACTTTTGCATTAATAACTGTGATGCCCAGAGGCTTGAGGGCTGCTTTGAGGAAGGAGAACTCTACTATGCTATCACTAAATTGGGAAATGACAAAACACCTGGAGCTTGTGGGCTTTCAAAGGAATTCTTGATGCATTTTTGGCCACATCTGAAATGTATGGTTATGCAGGCAATCAATGCTATCTGGGCATCACAGGTTATGGATCCTCATCTCAAAGAAGGAATTGTTAAACTCATTCCTAAGCAAAAATTCTTCTCAACTTTATCACAATGGAGACCCATAACCATGATGGGGTTACTGTATAAGGTTCTGGCTAAATCAGTGGCTATCAGATTATCCCCTCTGTTACGGAAACATATCCATATAAACCAGTCGGGATTCATTGGGGGTAGATCTATTTTGGACAATATTTTGGCTGTTCAACTAGGGACTGAATATGCTATCAAAACAAATCAGAACTCAGTAATGCTACAATTAGATTATGAAAAAGCATTTGACACTGTAGCCTGGGACTTCATTTATGCTATCATGAAAAAAATGGGGTTTGGGACCAACATGAGTACATGCATCTTCTTGCTGGGGCAGCAGGCTACATCAAGGATTATAGTAAATGGCAAACTTTTAGGCCCAGTTCAGATCCAAAGATCGGTGAGACAAGGGTGCCCCTTAAGCCCTCTTTTTTTTGCTGTCAGTACTGATCCTTTATTTTGCTTTTTGGAGAAACAATCAGCTCTAGGGAGAATCAATGGGATAAAATTGTACAAGGAACAGTTGCTGGCTCTAGGTTTTGCTGATGACACTATGATTTTTCTACATGCTACCAATTTAAATCTGAATAAATGTATGTCTTACCTCGCCTTGTTTTCTTTGGCTGTTGGAATGAACTTGAACTTGCAAAAATCTGTGCTTATTGATATTAATGCAGACCAGTTTAACAATCTTATTTGGGCTGGCAAGAGAATCCCAAAAGGACATGTTGTCAGATATTTGGGGTACCCAATAGGAATACACTCAAATAATAACCAGCTGGTTCAGTGGGTTTTATCCAAAGTCCGAACGAAATTCGCTACATGGTACTGTGATGAGTGTCCGTTGCATGTCAGACTCAGAATCATACAAGCCATTCTCATGCCATATCTGTTGTACTATCTGCCATTGTTGGACTGGAAAAAAAAGAACCTAGCTCAGATACAAACGTTGCTGACAAAATTCCTTTGGGGCAATAAAAGGAAAACTTGCGCCTTCATTAAATGGGACTTTGTTATTAGTCCTAGATATCAAGGGGGATTGGGGGTGCTTAACCTGCAGGCACATGCTCATGCTCGACGGGAAACTATGGTCAAACATATGTTCAAACGAGACACTATTTGGTCCAGATGCATGTGGGATATTATTTCTCTGTCAGTGGTTTACTATCATGGCACATGGAATATGTCGGACTGGGACAAATTGTTTTCGCATGCCCCTCTTAAAACTGGTTGCATTGCTTCTCAGCTGATGATAAACTCTTGGAAACACACATGCTCTAATTTGATATGGCAAGGTCGTCTTAGGTATACAGGCAATTCTCTTGGTCACGAAAATGTTTTCTGGAGCTTTGTCTTTAATACTCCCCCTGCCTTGATTATTAAAAAACAATCCATCAGGTTATTCAGAAAAGGTATCATATGCATTGATCAAATGTTGGACTCTCAGGGGTTGTTTGTTCCCTTTTTTGCAGCCAGGAGACAATTCAGACTGTCGAATGCTTTCAGAAGAAGTTGGATAGACTTATGTATTCAAACATTCAGGCTTCAAGTTCCCCTTACAGAGAACTTATGGGAAAGATTCCGAGACTGGCACTTACCAGGGAATGCAGGTGATTGGTGGAAATCTTCTACTGCACAGTTCTACACTTTGCTTATTCCAGATTTGGACATCTCAACTAGATGAAACAGATATTGGAGGTTCAACAGATCACAAGAGTGGTGGATACAGCGGCTGATGGTATTATGGAGTCTTCCTTGTTCGAATAAGCACAAGTTTTTTTGTGGAGACTTCTCACAGGCTCTCTACCCTGTGGAGAACTGCTACTTAAGAAATGTATTTCAGATGGGAAATGCCCAATTTGTAAAGCTATGGAGACCATTAAACACCTATTTTGAAACTGCAAAAATGTAAGACAATGGTGGCTATGGATTTTACAACATGTACAAAAATGGGTCCCTGTCAAACTGTCTATCTTTTCTATGACATTTGGGTTGTGCAAATTTCCGGATGACGCAATGCAGTTTTGTATGCAATCCTGGAGAGTTTGGTTACTGTTTTTTATCTGGAACGCTCAAAATTTTGCCTGTTTTGAGAAAATCTCGCTTTACAAGGTTACTATTCCTTGGGAGACTATCAAGAAAAAGATGATGGAGGACTGCCTTTGTATCATTCATGGGAAGATGAAAGAGAGATGTTTACAATTCATAAGTCGGATCTGACATTGATCAATGACGAGATGATGTAATATATATGTAAATAATAAGTTTTCCCAAAAAGAGAGAGAGAGAGAGAGAGAGAGAGGGAGAGAGAGAGAGAGAGAATGAGAAAATTAATAGTACAATTGGCCCTAGCTACACATTTGTACTTACATAGATTGATAGAGAGAGTATCAAGGGTGAACATCATGATCACCTCCATTGACCAAAAATTGGTGTCGAAACGAAGCCCCCAATAGTGATTCCAAGTAGCCCAAAGGTGCATATGGAATCTCTGAGTGAACTCAAAAGAATCCGCACAGAGTTGGGTTGAAGAGGGATATTGCAGAGCAAAGGGCGGTGGCAATTAAGTAGCACATTTCAACTAGCCTGTCGGGAGTGGGAATAGTCCGTAGCTCAACAAATGCATTGAGAGTTAGGCCCGGCACGGTCATGGATCGTGAGTGTGCAACTGCCCCCACATCTCAATGCCAAGGGTGGGTGTGGACCTACATATCAATGTCAAGGCAAAGCCTCAAAGATTACAAACTAGTGCAACAACCCACAAACAAGGAAAGGCCACAATGTGGCACTAAGTGACATGCCAATGCAAGGATATGACAAGGTGGTAGCGCGATAGATGCTAAGGCTAGGAGTTCAAAAGCATAGCTGCAAGAAAATGCTGCCAACTGCCTCGCCTCTATCATTCTAATATAGATATAGATCTACAAATAACGTCATAGATTTGCAGCCACATGGTGGCCACTCATTTCATTTTATAGATAAGATAATTGCATTCGAATAGCCATCAGATATGAGTGGATGACACACTATATTGGGAAGAAGAAAGCTTGGCACAAAAAAAACCAAATTCCTAAAGCAATTATAGACGCAAAATAATGTGTGATATGATATGCATTTAGCAGCGTAGCCACCACACATATAAAGTAAAAAGCCTTATCTTTGTTATGCTAGGCTTCATAGTCAACCTCAATGGTAGAGTGATAGGGCTTGCAAACTCTTCCCGATTACCTCATCAAGTTGTGTTTGCCAAAGGGACACTTAAAATGTTCCCCACGGTACATCTCAGAACTTGAGACCAACATCATCTACACTACCATGGACATCATCTAAGGCATCACCATAAGCAGGAATTTTGAGGCTGCCATTACAAAGAGGTATGAAAGAAAGAACCTCAAAAAGGGCAGTGCCTTTGCACGTAGGTAGTAGAGAAGAAGTCTCTCATGTGGTGATCCACACTCTTTTGGAGGTGGGGATTTGATGTGTATATTGAATTTACTGAGGCTCAAACCTAGCAAATTTTTGATTTGAGGGAGAAGGAGAGGAAGACGGGTAGCAGAGAAGTCTCCAAGAAGGGACATCTCTACTAGCATTGGCCTCCCTCATGGACTTTCAAGCTCCGGTATCCTTTCTAAGTGCTATTTGGTGAAAAATCTAACTGTGAGTGTACACGTGTGAAAAAGGGTCAAGTTTTAAAATTATTCACGTTGAATTAAAATCCTAGAAGGAATTAAAGTATGGTCAGGTTAATGGCCCGGTTAATGGAAACCCTATTTTGAACCGTGACTCCATGCAGATCACACACAAGGCAAAACAAATACATTTTCTAAGGAAACTTAAATTTCCCCTACTTTTCATGTCAAAATTTGAGGAAGCTCATTCCCTTCACAGTTGTGAATCCATTTCTTCAATGGAGTGTGTGATTGAACTTACTAATTTGTCAAACAGGGGAGCGAATGACAGAGAGATAGATAGATAGATAGAGAGAGAGAGAGAGAGAGAGAGAGAGAGACGAGAGAGATGATTTTGATGCACAATTGGCTGACACCCTCCTATCACTTGAGTAGCCTATTGTTTTTCTACCCTCACCGCAAGGTGTGGGCACAACCTCGTAGGTGGGTGGAGGGGTGTGGAGAGGTTATTGTTTTGCAGGTAGTCACAAGGTCAAACCTAGGGTGTGGTTATAGCCTCCCCCCCCCCCCTCTCTCTCTCTCTCTCTCTCTCTCTCTCTCACACACACACACACACACACACAAAAATAACATGAACCCATGACAACCTGCAATGACACAATCAGTGGAGCGATAAAAGGTCGTAGCCCATGCAAAACCTGAAAACGTTGCATATGGCGTGTCGGCCCAAGCTCTCTCAGAATTGGTCGGGGTCAGTGAGCCTCCTCTCTCTCAAATTGTGTAGTATGGATATCCTCCTACTCGGACCACAGGGATGCTGCAGAGAAACGCGTCTTGTCCATCGCACATCATACTTGCATTGATTACAAGGACATAAGATCCTTGTTGGGAGATAATTGTTTCGGTTGGACGGCCCCACATCCTCGTCACTACTCATAATGAGGGTAAAGCCTTATAACCTGAACATAAATTTAATCTTCTATTGGCATCCTCCATCTTCTCTCTCTCTCTCTCTCTCTCTCTCTCTCTCTCTCTCTCTCTCTCTCTCTTTGTTCACACTGTAGACTACCTCACATTCTCTAGTCATGTCCAATCCCCACACACCTTGGTCTAGAGGTGCACGGAGATCAAAACCACTGGGTTATAATCTTGTCTTTATTGGTCAATGCTTATATTTGTGGGTACCAGAAATCTACACACCCACGTCTACATGATAGTGCATGTAGTGGACAAAACCCCTTTGCCTCTTCTCTAGCTATAGCATTTTACATCATCTTAACATCTTTTCACAGTAGATCTTTGTTCGAGGGACTACTTAGCACATTACATGCTGGCCTCCAATCTGAGTATCATGCCATTGAAAGCTTTCCAACTTAAGGTCGCATCCGTAGAGAGGAAGAGAGGGATCACCGTTCGTCTAACTCTAAGTTTTTTACCGTAATCCCGAAGTTAGACTCTAAGATAAAAACTCAATCTAAAATCTAATCTTAAATCTAACCTAATTGAACATGTGGTGATTCGCAGCTAATTGAATATGGTTAGTGTGTGAGTTAACAAGTGTAAAATTTTGATGGGAATATACATATTGTTGTGTAACTAGTGTTTGCTCTTTGGGCAAAGCACGCCTTCATTGACATGCACTAAAATCTAACCTAAATCTTAAAAAAGTTAGTCCATCAAACATAAATTTAGATCTAATGTAATCTTAAACTCAAAATAAACCTAAATCTAATCTAATCTTAAATCTAACCTAAACCTAAATGTAATATAACTTAAATCTAAATTTAATCTACTTAATTTTAAATCTTGTCTTAATCTTGATCTAAATCTAATTTAATATTAAACTCAACATAAGCCAAAATTTAATCCAATCTTAAATCCTAAACCTAAATGTAATCTAACTTAAATCTAATATAGCTAGCTAACCTTTAGTACTTTCCTAATTTTAAATCTAACTTAATCTTAATCTAACGTAAATCTAAATCTAACCTAATCTTAAACTCAACATAAACATAAATCTAAATGTAATCTAACCTAATCTAATTTAAATTTTAACCTAATCTCTTTCTCTCTTTGTTTTCTCCCCTTACCTCTCTCTTTCGTCTTCTCCTCCTCCTCTCTCTCTCTCTTTTGTTTTTTATTCTCTCTTTCTTTCTTTTTGTTTTCTCCTCTCTCTCTCTCTCTCT
Organism: Adiantum capillus-veneris; assembly: GCF_014529385.1. Taxonomy (NCBI): domain Eukaryota; kingdom Viridiplantae; phylum Streptophyta; class Polypodiopsida; order Polypodiales; family Pteridaceae; genus Adiantum; species Adiantum capillus-veneris. The sequence goes on along the minus strand of NC_140959.1, from coordinate 43,939,824 downwards.
CTCTCTCTCTCTCTCTCTCTATCATTTGGTGCAGTGATCAACAAATCATCGACATAAAGCACCACAATGAGAAGTACATCACCCTCATGCTTTACATACAATGTGCTTTCTGTTGGACTGTAACGAAAGCCTCGTTTGACCAAATGAGTGTAAGCTTTCTCATACCAAGCACGAGGAGATTGCTTCAATGCACATAGAAAACGCACAGTAGTCATACGAGAAGTGGGAGAAAAAGTCTCTTCATAATCTATGCCTTTTTGCTATGCATAACCCTTTGCAACAAATCGAGCCTTATGGCGATCGATCTCACCATCCGCCTTGCGTCTCAACTTGTACACCCACTTCGTACCAATGGCCTTTTTGCCAGTAGCCAAATCACATAAAGTCCATGTGTCATTTTCTATAAGTGCTCATATTTTGATTGCATGGCAACCATCCAATTTTCTAAACTCTATGCTTAATCAAAAGACAGAGGCTCCTCCACATCATGTAAGCTACACACAGCCAAAGCATAAGAATCTAATGCATAAGATGCACGGCGAGAGCCTGAACGAGTACGACTAGACAAAGGTGCATCCAATTTGCTGTCACACAAAGTGTACACCAGCCATTTTGGCATACCTCTAGCCTGCGCATTTTCAGCCCTTTTCTCATCAAGTACATCATGTACATCTGCATCAGTTATAGGCTGATCTGTAACATTTTCAGAAACCCCCATAGGCTGTAGTACATTTGCCTCATTGTATCTTACATTCGTATTTCCACCAATGAAAAGAGGCAACAAAGTGTCATAAATGTCCTGTGAGCTTACTTTACTGTCTCTAGTACATGACAGTAAGGGTTGAACAGAATCTTCCACAAACACTACATCCCATGAAACCAGAATACGCTTTGTTTGTGGATGATATAACATGTAACCTTTTCTTTCAGCACTATAACCAACAAAAATACATTTGATAGCCTTATCATCCAATTTTTTGCATTGTGTTTGTGGCACCAAAGCATATGCCAAACATGGAAAAACAACATGTGCTCAATAGAAGGCTTTCTATCATGCCATGCGTCATATGGTGTAATAGACTGCAAAGATTTCGTAGGACACCTGTTAAGTACATAAGGGGCACACATGATGGCCTCAAGCCAAAAAGAATGCGGCAAAGCTTAACTTTTGACCATACATCGTGCCATTTTCATCAGTGACCTATTTTTCCTCTCAGCAACACCATTTTGTTGAGGTGTATAAGGCACAATACATTGGTGTTTTATCCCATCACTAGCCAGAAATGCATTAAATTCATGAGACATACTCCCCCCCTCAATCGGAACGGAGGGTGCCCATAGTACATTTTGAGACATTTTCAGCCATAGCCAGAGATTGTTTGAAGCACATAAAAACTTCGGACTTCGCTTTAAGTGGAAATACCCATGCATGCCTGGAGTAATCATCAATGAAAGTCACGAAGTAAAGGTAATTTCGCAAGGACGGAGTTTGCATGGGCCCACAAACATCACTATGCACAAGCTGCAACCTGCATGTGGCCCTAACTGAACCATCCTTTAGAAACTTCGAATGCTGCATTTTACCTAGAATACAGCCTTCACAAACATGTTTGACAGGTGCTTTAAGAGGCCGCAAAGAAGCAACCATATCAGATTTCTGCAAACGCAGCAAACTGGCAAAATTCAGACAATCGAAACGTGCATGCCAAAGTTTTGCATCTGAAATAGCCCTTGAATTTGCAACTGCATTTGCAAAAAAATTTCCACACTTGTCATACAAAGTGAGCTTATAAAGCCCACAGCACAAAAGGCTAGATGCAACAATTTCATCACCAAAACTGAGATCACGAATTGTATATCTGTCATCCACAAATTTGGCTACAAGTCCAATTCTAGCAAGTGCGGATACAGACAACAGATTCTTCTTGATTCCAGGTACATAAAGTGCATCAACAAGTGTGAAGGAACTTCCATTTGCAGCAGTAGGCACAATCTTTCCAACTCCCTGAACCGGATAAGAGGAATTGTTGGCACAAGTGACTGAATTTGCCATGAGGGACAGACTCGAGAGAGGTGAACAATTTACGATGAGAGGTAATGTGCTTTGTAGCACCACTGTCGAAATACCACACATGTGAATCTGCAGCAACTGACAAGCATGCATCATGGACAACAAGATTGTAAGTGCACTCTGCACTAAAAGCCCATTTTGCATCAACATCAGCATTACAGTCTCCTTTTAGAGAAGACTCAACAAGGCTACATTTGCAGTGGAACCAGCATTTGCAGTGGAACCACCCTCTTTCTTCTTAGCGTCTTTGGTCTTCAACTTAGGACACGACTTGATCAAGTGATCATTAGCTTTACAATAATGGCATCTTCTTTTTGCCCTTATCACCAGAATAGCTAGATGAAGTGTTGCCAGCAAAAGCATTGGGAACAGAAGTTTTGCCACTCGCAGCAGAACCATAAGAAGTGGCTGCATTGCTGTTACCAACCTTTCTTTGAGAAGCAATAAAATCCTGTTCAACTGCACGCTGTCTAGTCCTGTTTTTTCTGGAAAGTGACTCTTGCAACAGCAATGTGCATAATGCATCAAACGTGACAACTTCTGGATTTCCTTGGGTCATAAGTCTCCAAGTACTAGCAAAAGTCTGGTAAGAATCTGGTAAGGCATCAAGAACTGTCTACACAAGGGAACTGTCTAAAATGACTTCACCTGCAAAAATAAATTGCTCATTGATATCCTTGACACCAGCAAGAAAAGTGTCCATATCATCTTCCTCATGCATAATCTTTGACTCCAGCTCTTTATGCAGCAAAGAAATTTTAGCCTCATTGCGGCTTGCATAAAGACCTGCTAGAATATCCCAAGGCTATTTTGCAGATTTTGCTGAACGAATGTGAGGAACAATGGTGCACTTTATAGACAACGCAATCAATGCATGATCCTGCATATCCTTTACATCCCAATGAGCTTGTTCTGCCCTAGGCAAAATAACTCTAACAGCAGCAATCCTTGCAGCAAGACATGCAACATCCTCAACAGCTCCTACATCCTCAGAACCAAGACGTACATCAATGCCCTGCACAATGTTCCAGACACCCTTTGACACAAGAACATGTTGCATCATATAAGCCCACATAGGGTAGTTGTCCCCATCCAACCTGTCCTCAACAGCAAACATCTTGAACACATCTGTGTTGTTGTCAGCCTGGTAAATGCTGCACTTGATGTGAAAATTGCTCAAAAATAGGAGAAATAGAGTGGGAACAACACATGCTATATAGCACAAACCGTAGAAGACTATGAGACACCTATTATGCAGAAAACGGCACTGACAAAAATTCTGCACAAAATGACAAAATAGCATGTGGAGAGTATACTACCTGTAGTGGAAACGGAGGCTGAAATGAGCCTAAAGCAAAAATCTGAGCAGACTAAGCTCTACGAGTTTTCCTGGAATTTTTGTCGACCTGCAAACGCTTACCAAAGCTCACTGAAATCGGAGAAATTGAGTAGGCCGTGCTGGAGCAGCTGGCGACTAAGCCCGAGTGGATGCAACCTGCTTTGATACCAATTGTTGGAATTAGGGTTGCAGAGAAACGCACACAACTTGGAGAAGGGGAAGGAAGCTCAAGGCACACAATAGAGAGTGTGTTACTTAGTGTGCAGTGGAAAGATAGATAGCCCTAGAGTGATGGCCGTATATACAATGTACGGGTGAAAAAAACCTCCTAAAGAGGGAAAAAATGCCCCGGCGGTCCTAGTGTGTTCACACACATCACTACCACATGTATATGGTAACACACAACATTTACCATCAGTGAACCCATTCTTCTTTGAATTCTGAGCAATTAGCAGGACCCAAGTACAGACTATCCACAAAAAAAAAAAACTTAAAGTGATTTGGTATAGACCATACATCAGGCAATACACGTAAGCACCACTTCTCAGTCATGTGTAAATTCCATTGTTTATTATATCTATCCTGTATACATGTGTCTCACAGCGTTGACTTTTGTTAAATATAGCAGATGGAGATTTCCACCAATTGGTTGCATAGCTTGGCAAGGCAAAGTCCCTGTGTCTGTTTGCTACATTTGCCTCCACATAGAATGATAAATTGTGTGCATGAGTCATGAGGTGATGCCATAAGCCCCTGCTTCTAGTGCCCAATATGTACTTCCTTCTAGTTGCAAAAAAGAATTTCAACTATAGATTAGAGTCCAACATTTGATCAGTTTGGCAAACCCCTTTTTGAAACAAAGAGAGTGTAGATTTCCTAATCAATTTAGCATGTAGCACCTTAAAAGCAAAAATCCAAATCAGACTTTCAAACCCCAAATAATTCCCTGTATATCTTATTCTGTCTTTCCACAACAAGAAAGAACATGACATATTCCAAGATTTAATAATCATAGTACTAACATCAAAGTCAACATGAAGTGAATCTTCTGAAAACAATTTATCCCAAGAAGCTAGGTGCCAAACACCATGGAAGTAAACCACTGAAGCTTCTAAGATTTTCCACATGCATAAGGACCAATCATTGTTTGCTTCAAGCTTATGCTTAATGAGACATGCCCTTCTATCATGAGCATGCAGAGTCAAGTTTAAAACATGAAGAGACCCCAGAGAGTAAGGAAAAACATTATTATTTTGAGCAATCATAGCGGCAGATGTAGAGGCAGTATTCCACAAGGACTTAGACATCAAGACAATACAGATTTGAAGCATTTTCTCAGACCAGTCCAATAATGGATGATAACAAAGCATATAGGGAACAAATATATCTTGTACTATTCCCAATCTAGCATGCAAAGGCCATAGATCACAAAACCAAGAAGCAATTTTCCCCTTCACTCTATCAATAAGCCACTGCTACAATTGATTTTGAGTAGCCCCAACTCCTATGGGATATCCCAGATGCCTCAAGATATGATCTTTTGAATATCTCTTGCCAGCCCAAATAACAGCATCAAAGGATCTCACAAAGATATCAATCAAGAAAATAGTCAAGTTCATGGTTAACCCAACAACTAATGCATACAGATCTAGCAGCTTAGTGCATCTCAAAATATTGACATTGTGAGCTTTCAAGAAAAAAAAAGTATCATGAGCAAAACCTTTGCCAGGTAATTATTTGCTACTCTAATGCAGAGTTTGAATATGACAAGATGCTGCCACTCTGTCTAGATAGCAATAAAGGGGATGGGTAGCCACTATAAAAAAAATAGACTAATGGGACAACCTTGTCTAACTTAACTCGTTATATGCATCCTATCTGATAATTTTCCATTGATGACAATCCTTGAGTAAGCATGCTAGCCAAGCAAGTTAAAAAATCTGATAATTTTATCCCTAAACTCATTTCTTTCGATATTTGCTGGACAAAGTCCCACAACACTATGTCAAAGGCCTTGATAAAGTAAATCTGAAACATGACAATGCCATGATTTTTGTTGAGTGCATGCTCAATGCCCAACTGAGCTGTTAAAATATTGTTGTATATGGACCTGCCTCGAATAAAGCTTGTCTGTGAAGAATGAATGTAATTCTTCAATTTAGGTGCAATTCTAAGAGCAATAGCTTTGGCTAGCAATTTATACAGCACCCCCATCATGGTGATGGTCCTCCAATCTGCCAAAGTTTTAGGAAATGTGCTTTTTGGGATGAGCTTAATGATCCCCTGCTTGAGCGTTGGGTCCATACATTGAGAAATCCATAATGCATTCAATAGTGGGCATACAATGCCCTTCAGTCCTAGCAAAAAAAAGCATAAACTCTTTGGACAATCCACAAATACCTGGGGATTTATCATTTGGTAGTTTAATGACAGCATAGTAAATTTTTGCCTCTTCAAGTCTGTTTGCAGTGGCCTCTCAATGCATGGATCCACAACACTCAAGAGGGTTTGGACAACATTACTTCTTGCAGGTGAATCCACAAGAGAGACATTGAGCAAAGCATTATAGTATTGAGTGGTAGCTGCCATAATATCTGCACCTTTGGCCAAAGGAGGCCCATCATCATGATGGAGTAGTGCTTGTTGGGATGCGAGGTTTTGTTGCATCTCTCATTTCTTCCACCTAGAAAAGTGTCATGTGTTAATAACCCATGTGAATAACCCCTTACCACCCATGTGTAAAGAAAATCCACTTGTGTTTGTGCATAGGTAGCCACATCTTGTGCTAATGTGTCAAATGGTTGTCTCTTTTGTATAAGCCTACATATAGGCACATTCTGCTGAATAAATGTAAGCTTTACCATTTTGCAATTATACTCTATATTGTATTGTGCAATAGTATCTCTCTCAAGCTCTACACTAACCTCTCCAAGCATGCCATTAAAATGAATGGCACACTAACCTATCCACCTCAACCCTACAATTGGTATCAAAGCATGGCCTAGATTAGAATTTCCTAATCTATTACATCTTAGGCACTCTCACTATACTAGATTGCATTGGCCCTCTCTCTCTTAGCCATTGCAATTACTAATCATAATTTCCCATGCATTGCATAATAGCATTAGAAATTATTTCACTCTTTGATTGCCTGATTGAGCCCTTCTTGGTCCAATATTACTAGTTATTGAGTGATTAGAGTAGATTTCGGCTTCATTTATTTATTTATTCATGTTCTTTTTTGGCTTGATTTCTATCACAAATAAAAAACTCCATCAACTTGTATTGGATGGTGTGCGTGCAGCTTTCTACTTTTAGATTCAATTTCAACCCTCAAGTGTTTCATTTGGAAAAGACAAGTTCATTAATCTATCCTCTAATTTTGTGTGAATGAGTGTGGCTATGTAGACAAAAGAGGTGGGATCCACCTCTTAAATGAGAGTTCAACGGACCACAGCTTTGCTCCCGCTTTATACTGAATCTGGTTTGTCCACCCAATTAGAGCCAAATTCTCATCAAAATCTACAACCACTGTAGTACACCTCTAAGCATCCTCGCCATTGAGTACTCTTTGCCCACACTGCTTCGTCATCGACCCATTCACAACGCGGCTCTGCTCTCATCAAGAACCTTGCCCCAACCTTTCCATTGGTGGTATTGTAGGTGCATCATGAATCTTTCGTCGTTCTTGGTCATCCATCCTCTGCCGGCGTCAACAATTGCTCAACTGAAGTTTGCCAAAGAGGCTACTCGACAACTCCCCCCCATTACACGCTAGTCAGCATTTTCATCACCTGCAAGATTTTGCACATGTCGTCACCTTTTTCAAAGCCTTCTTAAAGCCTCTTCATCACTATAGTGCAGTTGTGCAACTCGCTGGCCCAACCCCTAAACCCGGCACGCTCGATGACCTCGTTGCTCAGTGCTCACAAGTCACACTAGCAATAGCTATTTAATGGTTGGCGCCAAACAAATTGACTCCCTATTGCTCACTAGTCAATGCCCGTCTGCACCACCTACCACCAATCTCGTCCATTCCCCAAGATCTCATTTCTGTGGGCTTGGACTTCATAGCCATTGGGCCATGTTCCCACAATTTTTCTACCTGCACAAGAAGATGAGAACATCGACGACGACAACAACAACATCAAAATGTGGCAAGGACAATGACGACATTACAACAAGTTGTGAATTATGTGGGGGAGAAAATCCTCCAACAAACAACAAACGACATGTGTTGTGAGCATTCTCTCAATTGTATTGTACCCTCTATTTGTGCCAAAAGAGGCTTGTATATGCCTATGCCGTGATATTTTGTGTGCTAGGGGAGGAAGATTTGTGTTTAAGGGGAGGCTAGTGAATTGTGTGCCTCACCCTAGTGTGTTTTGAGGGGAGGCTTGTGTGAGTGATATGCAACCAAAACCCACACAGGGGAGGATTGTTGGGATGCGAGGTTTTGTTTCATCTCTTGTGTTCATGTTCTCCATATCCTTGTTCTGCGTGTGAGTTCTCTTTACCTGCATGAGTGTACTTTGCATGGTTGTGTTCAAATTGTTTTTGCGTTTCGCGCACGTGCAAAGTTTAAAGGCAATTTTTGGGTCCAGAACTTGGAAAGACATATTCAACATTCCGAGAAATTCTCTAGGAGGTATCCCGGAGTTCTGCCCCCCTTTTGGATTTGTTTATGCCCTCAAAGTTTTGTTTTGAGAATCACAATAGAAGGTAGTTTTCAGCCATACAAAAAATGCATATATAAAAGGAAAAATTCTCAAGATGGATCCTTTTGGGTAATTCTCATCCTTGTTTTTATGGTGGCTTTGTACTACTTAGTGGGTTGCAACAAGAGTCTCATGGGAAGGCATATCACTAAGGACATCAAAGATGTTGGGGGAGTTTTAGCAGGAAGCTAGGATTCTAAAAATGCACAATTTTTTGCATGTTTATATCCACCATTATCCAAATTCACTAGTAATATCTCTTTGTTCAAAGGATTTGCATTTCTAAAAACAATGGTATAGCTAAAGGGACCTTTGGGTGGGTTGCTTGAAAACCCATGTGGCTTAGCATAAAAGGATATTCTAGAAACTTGAGGAGGTGAGGATAGTCCTAGTAGGTGAGAGTTGGTTTTCTATCTCTCTAGAGAGCCTAGAGGTTTTTAAAAACATCTACTACTTGGATACATATAACATTTTAGTGGGATAGGAGGGATCAAGTTCCATTTCCCTGCTGTGGCAGGATAGAGAAGTTCTTAGAGAAATGGCTCAATTGTCCACAATGTAGTAGGAGTTGGTGAGATTGCCTTGGTAAAGATTTAAAGAAAATACTATTAACACTTTGATAGCTCAATTTTAATGGTATCAAAGAGTTGCTTATTTGTTTGCTAGGCTATGCAAACTTTTTACCTATTGGGACAATTTATGGATGGGAAGAACAAGACCTTAGCCAAAGAGCCATCTAGCTTTTGAGGGCCACGGAAAAGAAGGCATTTTCAAAAATTTCCACCCGAGTAGGGAATTTGGATAAGATCTTTTTCTATTCGTCTCAGAGGATGCCAAGGTGGAACATGCACAAGTTGTTCAAAAATTATAATTGTTGAAATGGGCAAGGAAAAAAACACATGACTCTGCCCAGCAGTTTATGAAAGCATCCATCAATGAAGTGTGCTACATCTTTCATATTTAGTAGTTTTCCACTAAAGTAATACACCACCACTTTTTTTTTGAAAAATATTTGGATGATTCCATACTTTAGAGGACTATAGAGTCACTGCATGCTTCCCTTGACCTCAGGGTCTAAGGCTAGACTATCATTTAGGGTTTCATCCATACGTACCAAGTCATAGGAGGCATCACAGGTCCAAAGCACATTAAAAAAACCCCATCCTAGGGTTCAGAATAAAATCCTTGATGAAAGACATGCTACAAAGTCCCACAATACTCGCCATCATAGTGACATACCTCTCTCTCTCTCTCTCTCTCTCTCTCTCTCTCTCTCTCTCTCTCTCTCTCTCTCTCTCTCTCCAAACATGCAAATAAACATATGTACATAAGCATATTTATTGGCCTATATAGATATAATATTGATGCATTGTTAGCATGTGTAGGCTTGAATCTATGTTGTATACTTCTTGGTGTGTGCCATTACTTGTGTACATTTTCACCTCAGTTTTGAAAGTGAAAACATGGGTAATGTGGTTATCACTCCTTAGAATGAGAATTTTTCAAATCAATTCTTGTATACATCTTGTTTGCTAAGTAAATATCCTTTGAAAGAGAGTATGACAAAAAAGTTCTTCTTAATTGTTAGTGACAGATGACAAAAAATTATATACATTGAACTGAGGAGTATGACGAGTTTCTTTCTTTCTTAAGTGCAAATAGAAAGCTATGACAAAGAAGATTGGAGTACACAAGGTGAATGGAAGTGACAATGTCAAAACACATTGCATCCTCATTGCTCAACACAATGACTAGTGCCATCAATGTCAGGAAGATGATTGCACACTGGACAAATCAAAAGTTGCACGTAACAGCGACAATGGGAAGGGCTAGATCTCCCCAAGGAGTTTTTGCACTGGGGGCGGTGTACTACGTAATCATGTTAACGTATAAGGTGAGTTAGATAAGACGGGTTTTAAAATACAAAAAAAATCCCCAATTTAAGAGGGATACATTAAAATAAGAGGGTTTTATATTCAATTTTGCAAAAAAGATCTCAAATAAGGGGTCATTTTATTCATTCAGACATGTTAGAAGAGGGGTTTCTTTAATACCTTGCAAGCGCATGTTATATAGGGGGGTATTGAATGGTGAACCCCCCGAGCGTAAACCATGTGTGTGGAAACACCAACTATCATGGTGCAGGGGATGTTCACTGGTCACAAGTGCATCTGCCAAGAGATGTTCGTGGCATAGGAGGCATGGTCACAGAGAGTATAAGGTAAAGTGGAACACCCATGCGCAGAGAGGATGGCTTCACAAATGTGGGCAGCACACGGCCGTGCAGAATGGTCTAGGTGGCCACTGGTTGGGATAAAAACTGGATTGGCCAACTCCATGAATGAAGAATCATCTCAATGACAATGAAAATGCATCAAGGCATCATGGAACAACTCCACAAAGAAATTATAATCTCAATATGAAATGATTAGTAGAAACAAATTCTAGATAATCATCCTAGAAACATATCATGACATTATGGAACAAATCGATGAAAAATTAATCATTTCGATGATAAACAATCAGTACAAAAAATTTGTAATAATTATGAAAATACATCATGACACATTAAACAACTTCATAATCACAATCCCAAATATAACAAACCATTTCAGAAGAACTCATCATGAGTAAAAACCATAAATCTTAAATTTGTAACGATTTGATGTCTACAATTAAAAAATAAATTAGATTTTCAAAATATAACTCTTTGATAAATAATCAAAAGAATAATTGTTGACATTCACAAAGAAGATAAATTATATGAATTGTCAAAGCATAAGCTTTAATGTCGTGACTATAGATTATTAAATAAATGATCAAAATCGTACGTATTTTACATTGGAAAATAACACTTTGATATCCACATGGATTTAATAAAAAGAATTATCCAAACAAATATGGAAATCAATCAAGTTATATACTTCTTTGAGTTTTTAAACTGAATTGAAAATGATGTAAATTCACTATACTTAAATCTTGATCTATTTTCGTCTAGGTGGCCGCTGGTTGGGATAAAAACTGGATTGGCCAACGCATGAATGAAGAATAATCTCAATGACAATGAAAATGCATCAAGGCATCATGGAACAACTCCACAAAGAAATTATAATCTCAGTATGAAATGATTAGTAGAAACAACTTCTAGATAATCATCATAGAAACATATCATGACATTATGGAACAACTCCATGAAAAAATAATCATCTCAATGATAAACAATCAATACAAAAAATTTGTAATCATTATGAAACTACATCATGACACATTAAACAACTTCATAATCACAATCCCAAATATAACAAACCAACTCATCATGAGTAAAAACCATAAATCTTAAATTTGCAAGGATTTGATTTCTACAATTAAAACAGAAATTAGATTTTCAAAATATAACTCTTTGATAAATAATCAAAAGAATAATTGTTGAAATTCACAAAGAAGAGAAATTATATGAATTGTCAAAGCATAAGCTTTAATGTCGTGACTAAAGATTATTAAATAAATGATCAATATCGTACGTATTTAACATTGGAAAATAACACTTTGATATCCACATGGAATTAATAAAAATAATTATCCAAACAACATCAATATTTCAATATAACAGAAATTATATGAATTTGTTCTAACTCGATGCACATGCATCAAAATATATTTGATACATACAAAAAGCAAATATGGAAATCAATCAAGTTATTTACTTCTTTGAGTTTTTTCACTAAATTGAAAATGATGTAAATTCACTATACTTAAATCTTGATCTATTTTCAAACAAAATTGCATATGATGCATGAAAAGATAATCCAAAAATCATGAAATAAGAAAATACATATCAATAAGTCAATCGAATTGAATACCATGTAATTTCAATATACCTAACTCTTGATCATGAAAAGCAGTTTAAAGATTCATAACAAGAAGATGAACGTGAATGGATATAGAAACATAAAATATCTTACCTTTTGATGATTTCGATTAAGAACGTATTGAAAATAGTTACCAATTTATTTGTGAGTCACTTCTGGTGCAAAATTTGACCAATTTGTCATGGCCAACATCTTTAAAACACCCCAAAATATTGTAACATCTCTAAGAATTCTAAAATAATAGTTTCTAGCAAAAAGGTATGTCAATCTTAAGTTTTGATGACTTGTAGATGTGTATTGCATGCTGCACATAGCCATGGGAGGCAACAAACACACTATTTTTGTGAAGAAACATCAACCACACTTTGATACCATGTTGATGAGATAAAGAAAGAGAAGGAGAGAGAGACGATACGTAGAGAGTGCAACCCCAAAAAAGCAGCAACCACGCTCTGATACCATCTTGATGAGACATAGAAAGAGAAGGAGAGAGAGACGATGCGTATAGAGTTCAACACAAGAAACCGTGTAGAATATGCACATATGATGGTATATATAAGAGGGGCCTAGGGATATATTTAGAGTAGCCTTACATACAAGCTTAACAATATGTTGAGTGTATAGGAATTTTAAGTGGAGCCAAAGTGTGTCCTACTCATCGTAGTGCTAGAGTTGACCTTAGTGCGTGTCACAATCCTCATCATCTGTAGTTGGAGTGGTATATTCTATAATTGATGACCTCGCGCCCCCCAATATCAAAAAAAGCATCCCAACAAGAGCCTCCATGACTCCATCTATCATGGTGCTCACTATCTGGAGAGGAATAGCTACTAGGTAGGGTGGGACCTTGACTAGCCAGACTCATGTTAATGTGGGCACAATGGTAGCCATTAACAGCTACAATGGGCACTTAGATTTGAATTTTTCTTATTCTTAGGTGTTTGATGTATTTACAGATCATCTTCATAAGTTGTTATGGCAAAATACACGAATCCCTAGAGGAACTTTTTTAAGGCACCTCAGTTACCCTTTAGGAGTAGATATATCTACTAAACAACTCACTCAATGGGTAGAGGAAAGAATTCAAAGCAAAATGGCCTCCTAGCATTGTATTGAATGGCCCATTCATGTTAGGTTAAGGATTGTACGTGATGCCTTGATTCCCTATTTTCTTTACATCTGTCCTTGTTGGACTGGTCTAAAAATACTCTAATCAGTTTCAAATGTAAATTACTAAAGGCTTTTTTGGGTTCATCTACTATAACATAGCTGGCGTGATACTACTTGGGAATCCTTAGTCTGAAAATACATACGCTAGCTAGGAGGCCAACTCTACTGAAGCACATGTTTGTTTCTGATACATCCTTGAAAAGAGTTATGTAGGAATTGATGATTAAATGTGTGGTGTACTTTCATGGGGTGTGGGATATATTTGTATGGGATAAATGAAATCATGATGTCACTCAAAGATTTAGGGACTGAACACTGTCAGACACTGCAACAAATTGGTGGTCATCTTCAACTAAAAAGCTCTAGATCTACATTTGATCTCACAGCCTCAGATATAGTTGAGAATGGACATGCGAGTGTGGTGAAACGTGGTTCATGCAATAGTGTATGAATGATTAACAAATTATTCTTTAAGAAGGGATTTAAGCATACCTTTGCTACCTTGGAGAGGATGAATTATGTAGCTAGAAGAGGCTTATGGTTTAGGACTTTCCAATTGATAAGAGGGGGGGATACCTTAATTGGAAGAAAATTCCCACTTCCGAGGAAAAACTTCTTTGATTAAGATAGCCCTTCAAAACTTAACTCTCCTTGAGGGAGTTAGTATTAACTTATTTGTATCACTACACATGCTCTTTTTCTCTTTGAAAGAAGAAAAATCATATTTCTTGAATTTAAAGAAAAACTTGTGGACCTTTCATAAGAGCATTCTTTTTTAGAGTAAATTGTAATGCTACTTTGAATAGAATGTTTAATTCCAAAAAAATTCACTACTTAATTGCTCATGATTATGTCGCAATTATCTCGTGAATCTTTAAAATACGAAAATATATTTCTACTCTCTTTATGCCATATTAGTTTGGTAATAGAGAATGGAACTTGAAATATAAGTATGATCCCTAGTCACCTATGGTTAAAGAGAACGCAACTTGAAATATACGTACAATCTCCACTCACCTATGGTTAAAGAGAGTGCTTTCTACTCTCTCTATGCCATATTAGTCTAGTAATCTAGAGAACTTGAAACAATGGAACTTGAAATAACATTAGGGTTAGCTGCTAACAACATGGTTAGTAGTACTAAACCATAATTAGACGGAAACAAAAAAATTAAGTAGTTATTTCTTCTTCCCAAGCAAAAGGCCTGCTTAAAGGAAAAATGAGAGCTTAAGCATAAATTTATGTAAGCATGAAAGTAAATCACTTTCAAGCAAGTGAAAGAGCATAAAAGAATAAGAAAACGTTACCTTAGTGTGTGTATGGCCTAGTCATCTCCTCGCTTTGGATGTAGTCGGCTTTCACTTTGCTTGAAGACCACTAATTTGGCTACTTGGAATGAGATAATGGTAAGAGACAAAAGGAATTCAAGCTATGGAAAGCTTGAGAATTAGGAGAGAGAGAGAGGAAGAGTGTAGTGTGAAGAAGAAGATCAAGTTTTGACAAACTCGATTAGGGTTTTGTCCATGACTTCTATTGGAGAGATGTGTGTGTGTGTGTGTGTAGCAGTTCTAAAAATATACATATACGCAAAAGAACAAAACCTGTTCACAGACAAGAAATTCTAGGTAACTACAATGGAATTGTACAATAATTCATTTGTTGTTGAAAATAAATTTTGTACAAGGTAGTGAAGAGAACAAAGTAAACAAGGGAAAAAGTAATCCGCAATTTAGAAGTGATGTTGCTTTAAGGTAAAAGAAAACCCCCATGTCATCAACCACGTCGAACAGTATGTTTTAATCAAAGAAGGTAGCCCGCACCTGCACCCATAGTAAACAAGAATATGCTCGGTTAGCAATTGTTACTGTGTACATGTGATGCATGGGCATCCCAGTTGTTATCCATGTCCCAATGAAAAAAACAAATGTTGTAATTTGATATATAGAAAAAGAAATTCTTTTGTAAAGTTCTTACTGTACGAGAGTTTTAGGTATTTAAAAGCTGAGATTTCCCATAGAAAAATATCCTATCAAAGTTTTTCCCAAATTTTAAATACAAAGAAGAGCCTATTTTATGAATTTTGAGCGGGTTCAATCATATTTACTGCCATCATAAAAAATACCTCCATCTCTTAGTTTTTGTCATGTCCGACATACTTTTATCAAAGCCTGTTACAAACTACATTTCATTCCATGTTACCATATACTACTCAATCCTTCCCTCTCTTTTTATTTAGAAAAAGTGACAGTTTGAGTATTTTTTGTAAGGAGAAAGAATATATATATGTATTGATAGTGTATACCGTCATGCTACTATTTTGAAAAACAACAGCTAGGCAGACCTGCTGCTTTAGAATTAGGATTTACATAGAGTATCACTTCACTAGCTCGGTGGTGATGGACGCGACTTGTCGTTGGGGTTAAGATTTCATGTGTCCACATAGGAGCTTCCAAAGACAAACATAGGTGGGGCTTTGGTATTACCCAGAACCATCACAGAAGCAGACAGAGAAAGGTTGAAGTAACGCTAAATAGCCGGGACTAGCCAAAGCAAAGTCGGCGAAATCTCTTACACTAGAGAGAACCTAGTAAACCATCAACCCTTAAAATTTTTCCTTGTAGCCGCATAAAGCGGGTAGGCGAACATCTTCCTACATACTAAAATAAGATAAAGAAAGAGCAAATACTGGCAAGCTTAGTTTATTGTATAGCTGAGGGTCCAAACTAAACCCAGGCAAGCAGTAACCAGTAAAGAAACCGAGCAGGTGGCGAGCCACAAAAAACTGTCAGCAATCTTACAGGTAGTTGATGTAAGAAGGTAAAAGAGATCAAGTAAAAATGTAAAAAATACTACATCAATAGGGTAAGTGATGCTATTCAACATTTACAAATCTTTTCAAGATAGGGCAGCTCCTCGGAAACTAGTACTCAATATGACAGTGAGCTTACACTTATCAAAAAGTTTAGTGAAACAGACCCCGGAACTGAGCCACATTCGATCTAAAGTATGTCCAATTAGCGAGAGTAACTCAAACTAGGAATTTTACTAATTACCCAAGCATTTTTACAGTCATATAAAACTAGCCCAACACAATCAAGAAGGTTTTGAAGATTTGTTTATCCTCCGAAACTTTTCAAAAACTTGCAATACCTCAGTTTCCCGTACATAATCAATATTGAGCATTTATTTTACATAAATCAGCAACAGCAACCCATATAGAATCACAACCTCCAATCCATCATAAATCCATCCAATGAGCAGTAGTTGAAACCATAAAGCATGCTATCTAACTTAAGTTTATCCCATTACTCATATAGTTAACTAAATCCGCTCAACCCCATTTTGAAAGCAAGCCGAGTGACAACAATTTTAAAAACTAAAGCACCTCTAAACTCGGAGGAGAAGACATTTCCACAGCCGCATTCTCTTTAATTTTAGGCATGTTGCAGTCCCCACAGTTAACAATCACATAACAATTGCTAAGTGAGTTTAGTACTCACCTGATCACATTCCGTGTGGAATTTATAGACAACACAGTCCAGCTGTAGGTGATAAGACCAGACAGTAGCCATCTATCACTGCACTCTTGTTTATCGCTTATAGCCTAGGTCATCAGGGATTGTAATAGTACAAGATCCGTGAGTCGTAAGCACAGAAGCCGCTAGTTAGTGTACACACCTTTCTTAAACAGAAGGTAGCGTGCGATAGAGCATCAAAAGGACAGGGTCACAATATGCAGGCGGTAGCAAGAACACGCCATACCAGTGATACAAAAGGTTAGGGTTAATAGGTAGCATGGACTCACTATTATAATAATTAGAAAAATGAGGCTAAAAATGAATCCCATTACCATTTACTGATAGTGAAAAAACTAAGAGAAATAGTAAGTGGCAGTAGCTAGTTAAGACTTTTTTAAACTAAAGCCGAATCCCGCCTCAAAAGATTTTTTATGCGGTAAGGACTCCGACATTAGAAGGATTCTGACGAATAATTACCAATAATATCGACATATTATAAGAGACTAATATCAGTCGGATTGCCAAATAGGTATGTTCCAAGGGGAATATATGGCATGAAAAAAAGTTACAGTGTTACAGTATTCAAGAAGTGAGGGCACATAAGGAGGGTATTTAGTACGGATAACATCCAAAAAGAGGTTGCAATGAGGGTCTATATAAGACAGGCATATTCTATCACAGAATGCACTGTAACCAACTTGGGCACTTCTTATCTTACGAGCAGCTTACAAGTTTCTTCCATAGCTTGTCTTTAGCTGTGTCTTTATACTTTATCAACTATGGCTTATATTCAAGAACAAGCATTAGCAATATCTCTTGCTCATTTGCAGCAGTCAAGAGAGTCAATCTAGGAGACCACCATACTCCATTATGAGCGTCTTCTAGTCCCTCAATTAGGAACATCTATAGGAAATGGTGGACATATCAAAATAGAATAACACGGGTGACCCTTTGGGGTCGAGAACACTTCAAGAATAACATCCATCTGGCGATGGTCAAGGAAGCCCTAGGTATAGGGACACAGTATTATAATGTTGGACACTTAATAAAGCGTGGATTTATTGATCAGTTATATTTGCTAGCACAGTTTCTACCACATCATAAAATATATTTGTATCCTCATTTGGCATACCCTTACGAGGATACTTTAACCAGACACCCTATACCAAAGAGTTTGGAGTGATTTTAGCTAACCATATCTTACCTTTGGCTGAGCGCACAAACATTTGTTACTATTGTGACAGCTACCTGTGTGATCATGTAATGGATGGGTTAAATGAGATGTAATGGTGAAAAAAAGAAAAAAAGTTTTATAGACTCAACGCCATTCTTTTTCATTATAATTATTTGTAGTGAAACATGAGTAAGGATCAATGCAATTTTGTGTTTGTGTGTGTGTGTGTGTATGCCCACTCATTCCCAGGCACCATATTCTATGAGGTAGTAGACCCCAAGAAAATGGGCCTACTACCTTGACAAGAGCAAAAAAGCTTTCGAAAAGAAAGGGTTTTCTTTACAAAAATATTTATTGATGAGTTTTTTTTTTTGGTTTAATGAGACCATTGCCTCTTCCAATCATGTTGTGTAATCCAATCTCCTTTGTCATATCTTTCTATTTGCACTTAATTCATTCATGGAATTTGGTTTTTCTTTCAAGGAAGAAACTCTCGTATCTATATATAACTTCTCTAGATCTTTGCACATAAACCTGAAAGACTGTGTCAATCGTGCAAAATATAGATCTATTTTTAAATTACATTTCTAAATCTAGAGTTTTTTTTCTATTTATGCATACTTACATCAAAATTATCTATATATTCTAAGTTTACATTTACACCATATTTATGTTTTTCATATGTTATGTTTAGATTATACTAGTAGGTCTCCCCAGTCTTAGAAAAAGAAATTTGTTGCAAAAAGGGATCAAGATGCGTTGACGGGGTTTTCTTGTTTTTTGGGTTTGGGGGGAGGGGGGTTCTTTTTATAAATGTAGCCTTTCATAGTATAGTTTTGATTTTTTATTTCATTCAAGACTCACCTTCCATTTCATTACGTCAAGGGTATCTCCCTCTTCTCTACCGCCCTCTTCTACTAATTTTGCAGACGGTTCTCTTTCATACCTTTCCACGCACCACTATAGTAACCTCTCTCTTAATTTGGCATTGTCCCTTGCTTAGACGGTCATCTTCCCAAACCACACACCATTTGCGTCGTTCAGTTATCGTTTTGCGTTGAAAGTCTAATAGCAATTTATTGTCATAGCATTGTATTGATTAATTTGCTGCCCTCGACCTCTCTCTCTCTCTCTCTCTCTCTCTCTCTCTCTCTCTCTCTCTCTCTGTGTGCGTTGATTCAACTTCAGTGGCTTCCTGCTTCTTGCACCAATTGTATAGCCGCCCTCGACCTCTCTCTCTCTCTCTCTCTCTCTCTCTCTCTCTCTCTCTCTCTCTCTCTCTGTCTCTCTCTCTACGTTGCTTTGGCTTCCTGCTTCTTGCGCCAATAGTAAAAAAAACCTTAGACTAGGCTAGTGTAGCGCGAGTTCAAAGTTAGTCTTAGAGGTTTTGGCCTTTTAATTTTTTGAAGCCATTAGTAATACTCTATATTTGTAGATTAAGTTTGAATGATATTATATCATAGAGACGAAAGAGAGAGAGAGAGAGAGAGAGAGAGAGAGAGAGAGAGAGAGAGAGAGAGAGAGAGAGAGAGAGAGAGAGAGAGAGAGAGAGAGAGAGAGGGTGGTACAATTGTCCCTAGCTATGAGTCTGCATGAAAAATAAAATACAAAGCATTGAGATTGAATGTCCCAATCACCTCCTACGACTTGCTAAGAGGCTAGAGGAGACAATGTCACCTTGAACCATAGTAGAGAGAGAGAGAGAGAGAGAGAGAGAGAGAGAGAGAGAGAGAGAGAGAGAGAGAGAGAGAGAATGAGAGAATTAATAGTACAATTGGCCCTAGCTACACATTTGTACTTACATAGATTGATAGAGAGAGTATCAAGGGTGAACATCATGATCACCTCCATTGACCAAAACTTGGTGTCGAAACGAAGCCCCCAATAGTGATTCCAAGTAGCCCAAAGGTGCATATGGAATCTTTGAGTGAACTCAAAAGAATCCGCACAGAGTTGGGTTGAAACTTGGAATAGGGATATTGCAGAGCGAAGGGTGGTGGCAATTAAGTAGCACATTTCAACTAGCCTGTCGGGAGTGGGAATAGTCCGTAGCTCAACGAATGCATTGAGAGCTAGGGCCAGCACGGTCATGGATGGTGAGTGTGCAACTACCCACACATCTCAATGCCAAGGGTGGGTGTGGACCTACATATGAATGTCAAGGCAAATCCTCTAAGATTACAAACTAGTGCAACAACCCACAAACAAGGAAAGGCCACAATGTGGCACTAAGTGACATGCCAATGCAAGGATATGCCAAGGTGATAGCGCAATAGATGCTAAGGCTAGGAGTTCAAAAGCATAGCTGCAAGAAAATGCTGCAAACTGCCTCGCCTCTATCATTTTAATATAGATATCGATCTAAAAAATAACGTCATAGATTTGCAGCCACATGGTGGCCACTCATTTCATTTTATAGATAGGATAATTGCATTACAATAGCCATCAGATATGAGGGGATGACACACTATATTGGGAAGAAGAAAGCTTGGAAAAAAAAAAAAAAACCAAATTCCTAAAGCAATTATAGACGCATAATAATGTGTGATATGGTATGCAGTTAGTAGCGTAGCCACCACACATATAAAGTAAAAAGCCTTATCTTTGTTATGCTAGGATTCATACTCAACCTCAATGGTAGAGTGATAGGGCTTGCAAACTCTTCCCGATTACCTCATCAAGTTGTGATGCCAAAGGGACACTTAAAATGTTCCCCACGGTACATCTCAGAACTTGAGACCAACATCATCTACACTACCATGGACATCATCTAAGGCATCACCATAAGCAGGAATTTTGAGGCTGCCATTACAAAGAGGTATGAAAGAAAGAACCTCAAAAAGGGCAGTGCCTTTGCACGTAGGTAGTAGAGAAGAAGTCTCTCATGTGGTGATCCACACTCTTTTGGAGGTGGGGATTTGATGGGTATATTGAATTTACTGAGGCTCAAACCTAGCAAATTTTTGATTTGAGGGAGAAGGAGAGGAAGACGGGTAGCAGAGAAGTCTCCAAGAAGGGACATCTCTACTAGCATTGGCCTCCCTCGTGGACTTTCAAGCTCAGGTATCCTTTCTAAGTGCTATTTGGTGAAAAATCTAGTTGTGAGTGTACACGTGTGAAAAAGGGTCAAGTTTTAAAATTATTCACTTTGAATTAAAATCCTAGAAGGAATTAAAGTATGGTCAGGTTAATGGCCCAGTTAATGGAAACCCTATTTTGAACCGTGACTCCATGCAGATCACACACAAGGAAAAACAAATACATTTTCTAAGGAAACTTATATTTCCCCTACTTTTCATGTCAAAATTTGAGGAATCTCATTCCCTTCGCAGTCGTGAATCCATTTCTTCAATGGAGGGTGTGACTGAAGTTACTAATTTGTCAAACAGGGGAGCGAATGACAGAGAGATAGATAGAGAGAGAGAGAGAGAGAGAGATTATTTTGATGCACAATTGGCTGACACCCTCTTATCACTTGAGTAGCCTATTGTTTTGCTACCTTCTCCACAAGGTGTGGGCACAAATTCGTAGGTGGGTGGAGGGGTGTGGAGAGGTTATTGTTTTGTAGGTAGTCACAAGGTCAAACCTAGGGTGTGGTTATAGCCTCCCCCCCCCCCCTCTCTCTCTCTCTCTCTCTCACACACACACACACACACACACACACACACACAAAAATAACATGAACCCATCACAACCTGCAATGACACAATGAGTGGAGCGAGCAAAGGTCGTAGCCCATGCAAAGACTGAAAACGTTGCATGTGGCCTATCGGCCCCATCTCTCTCAGAATTGGTCAGGGTCAATGAGCCTCCTCTCTCTCAAATTGTGTGGTATGGCTATCCTCCTACTCGGACCACAAGGATGTTGTAGAAGAGCCTTGCCATGCAGCACTAGGCGAGGTCGGCAAGGTTGGCCGCATCAGAGTAGAGAGAGAGAGAGAGAGAGAGAGAGAGAGGGTGCAGTGGGACTTTGTGCAACAAATCATACAAGGTATGGGGTTTTTCCCTCGGATCATCAGCTGTATCTCTCTGCTTGGTGAACATGCTTACTCGAGATTGATCATTAATGGTAAACTCTCTAACAAAATATATTTTTCCAGATTGGTAAGACAAGGATATCCTGTTAGCCCTCTTTTTTTTGTTGTGGCCTCCCACTCTTTACACGCATACCTAGATCAACTGGAACAACACGTCTATATGCAAACCCTCAAATTAGGAGGTAAGGATATCCTGGGCAAAGGGTTTGTGGATGACACCTTTCTATTTTTGAAGGCCCACAACATCAATATTCCCAGATGTATGAAAACTCTAGATATGTATGCTCTTGCAGCTGGTCTTACACTGAACCTCAATGGTAGAGTGATAGGGCTTGCAAACTCTTCCCGATTATCTCATCAAGTTGTGTTTGCCAAAGGGACACTTAAAATGTTCCCCACGGTACATCTCAGAACTTGAGACCAACATCATCGGCACTACCATGGCCATCATCTAAGGCATCACCATAAGCAGGACTTTTGAGGCTGCCATCCCAATTACCTCACATATGCTGCTTGACCAAAGCGCCTGGGAACACGTCTATTGGGTTGCATGATTGCTGCCTATTGGCCAGTGTTAGAGTCCAACGAGTTATAATTGGCAACAACTAGATCTATAATAGATGGATCGAACTTGCCAAATTCGCAAACATGATGCAGAGAAACGCGTCTTGTCCATCGCACATCATACTTGCATTGATTACAAGGACATAAGATCCTTGTTGGGAGATAATTGTTTCGGTTGGACGGCCCCACATCCTCGTCACTAGTCATAATGAGGGTAAAGCCTTATAACCTGAACATAAATTTAATCTTCTATTGGCATCCTCCATCTTTTATCTCTCTCTCTCTCTCTCTCTCTCTCTCTCTCTCTTTGTTCACACTATAGACTACCTCACATTCTCTAGTCATGTCCAATCCCCACACACCTTGGTGTAGAGGTGCACGGAGATCAAAACCACTGGGTTATAATCTTTTCTTTATTGGTCAATGCTTATATTTGTGGGTACGAGAAATCTAGACACCCACGTCTACATGATAGTGCATGTAGTGGACAAAACCCCTTTGCCTCTTCTCTAGCTATAGCATTTCACATCATCTTAACATCTTTTCACAGTAGATCTTTGTTCGAGGGATTACTTAGTACATTACATGTTGGCCTCCAATCTGAGTATCATGCCGTTGAAAGCTTTCCAACTTAAGGTCGCATCCGTAGAGAGGAAGAGAGGGATCACCGTTCGTCTAACTCTAAGTTTTTTACCGTACTCCCGAAGGTAGACTCTAAGATAAAAACTCAATCTAAAATGTAATCTTAAATCTAACCCAATTGAACATGTGGTGATTCGCAGCTAATTGAATATCGTTAGTGTGTGAGTTAACAGGTGTCAAATTTTGATGGGAATATACAAATTGTTGTGTAACTAGTGTTTCCTCTTTGGGCAAAGCGCGCCTTCATTGACATGCACTAAAAGCTAACCTAAATCTTAAAAAAGTTAGTCCATCAAACATAAATTTAGATCTAATGTAATCTTAAACTCAAAATAAACCTAAATCTAATCTAATCTTAAATCTAACCTAAACCTAAATGTAATATAACTTAAATCTTAGTTTAATCTAATCTCAAATCCTAAATCCAAATGTAATCTAACTTTAATCTAATATAGCTAGCTAACCTTCAATACTTTCCTAATTTTAAATCTAACTTAATCTTAATCTAACGTAAATCTAAATCTAACCTAATCTTAAACTCAACATAAACATAAATCTAAATGTAATCTAACCTAATCTAATTTAAATTTTAACCTAATCTCTTTCTCTCTTTGTTTTCTCCCCTTACCTTTCTCTTTCGTCTTCTCCCCCTCTCTCTCTCTCTTTTGTTTTTTATTCTCTCTTTCTTTCTTTTTGTTTTCTCTTCTCTCTCTCTCTCTCTCTCTCTCTCTCTCTCTCTCTCTCTCTCTCTCTCTCTCTCTCTCTCTCTCTCATTTGGTGCAGTGATCAGAAAATCATCGACATAAAGAACCACAATGAGAAGTACATTACCCTCACGCTTTACATACAATGTGCTTTCTGTTGGACTGTTACGAAAGCCTCGTTTGACCAAATGAGTGTCAGCTTTCTCATACCAAGCATGAGGAGATTGCTTCAATGCACATAGAAAACGCACAGTAGTCATACGAGAAGTGGGAGAAAAAGTCTCTTCATAATCTATGCCTTTTTGCTATGCATAACCCTTTGCAACAAATCGAGCCTTATGGCGATCGATCTCACCATCGGGCTTGCGTTTCAACTTGTACACCCACTTCATACCAATGGCTCTTTTTGCCAGGAGGCAAATCACATAAAGTCCATGTGTCATTTTCTATAAGTGCTCATATTTTGATTGCATGGCAACCATCCAATTTTCTAAATTCTATGCTTCATCAAAAGACAGAGGCTCCTCAACATCATGTAAGCTAGACACAGCCAAAGCATAACAATTTAATGCATAAGATGCACTGCGAGAGCCTGAACGAGTACGACTAGACAAAGGTGCATCCAATTTACTGTCACTCAAAGTGTGCACCAGCCATTTTGGCATACCTCTAGCCGCAGTAAACCCCCATAGGCTGTACATTTTCAGAAACCCCCATAGGCTGTACATTTGCCTCATTGGATCTTACATTCGTATTTCCACCGATGAAAAGAGGCAACAAAGTTGCATAAATGTCCTGTGAGCTTACACTACTGTCTCTAGTACATGACAGCAAGGGTTGAACAGAATCTTCCACAAACACTACATCCCATGAAACCAGAATACGCTTTGTTTACGGATGATATAACATGTAACCTTTTCTTTCAGCACTATAACCAACAACAATACATTTGAGAACCTTATGATCCAATTTTTTGCGTTGTGTTTGTGGCACCAAAGCATATGCCAAACATGAAAAAACAGCATGTGCTCAATAGAAGGCTTTCTATCATGCCATGCATCATATGGTGTAATAGACTGCAAAGATTTCGTAGGACACCAATTAAGTACATGATTATGAACTGTACATCTGTCATCCACAAATTTGACTACAAGTCCAATTCTAGCAAGTGCGGATACAGACAAGAGATTCTTTTTGATCACAGGTACATAAAATGCATCAACAAGTGTGAAGGAATTGCCATTTGCAACAATAAGTACAATCTTTCCAACTCCCTGAACCGGATAAGAGGCATTGTTGGCACAAGTGACTGAATTTGGCTTGAGGGACAGACTCGAGAGAGGTGAACAATTCACGATGAGAGGTAATGTGCTTTGTAGCACCATTGTCAAAATACCACACATGTGAATCCGCATCAACTGACAAGCATGCATCATGGACAACAGGATTGTAAGTGCACTCTACACTAAAAGCCCATTTTGCATCAACATCAGCATTACAGTCTCCTTTTGGAGAAGACTCAACAATGGCTGCATTTGCAGTGGAACCACCCTCTTTCTTCTTAGCCTCTTTGGCCTTCAACTTAGGACACGACTTGATCAAGTGATCATTAGCTTTACAATAATGGCAATGCATCTTCTTTTTGCCCTTATCACCAGAATAGCCAGACGAAGTGTTGCCTGCAAAAGCATTGGGAACAGAAGTTTTGCCACTCGCAGCAGAACCATAAGAAGTGGCTGCATTGCTGTTACCACCCTTTCTTTGAGAAGCAATAAAAGCCTATTCAACTGCACGTCTAGTCCTGTTTTTTCTCGAAAGTGACTCTTGCAACAACAATCTGCATAATGCATCAAACTTGACAACTTCTAGATTTCCTTGGGTCATAAGTCTCCAAGTACTAGCAAAAGTCTAGTAAGAATCTGGTAAGGCATCAAGAACTGTCTGCACAAGGGAACTGTGTGCACAAGGGAACTGTCTGAAATGACTTCACCTGTAGAAATAAGTTGCTCATTGATATCCTTGACACCAGCAAGAAAAGTGTCCATATCATCTTCCTCATGCATAATCTTTGACTCCAGCTCTTTACACTATCGTGCTGTGACACGTACATAGTGGGAACGCATGCTACAGGATCTATCTTGTATTTTTTTAGATACATAATTATATTTCCTATAGTGTACATATGCATATTTAAGTATAATAATAAGCCTTCTATGTCATCCTATTATTTTTCTCAAGGGTAACATATCCTTACTTTACCATCAGAAAATACTATGGGAAAAGCATCAATAGCTCCGCCTCTTTAACTTGGGGCAAAAAGCATTGATTCTTTATTTCTACTATTTCATTATCATCTCACACCCTAGCTAGATCCTATATCTAGGGTAAACTCCAATATATATATATTCTATGTATTTTTTATACTTTTCTTATATTTCTTTTTAAATAGCTACTAGGAGAGAATCAAATCCTAGTGGGACACTAGGTGGCATGATTTCAAAGATACACTTATTTTAATGCATTATTGCAAGCATGATTACAAAACTTTGTCAAGGAGCAATGTCATGCTTTCATATGGCATGAGGTGTCCTTTGGAATTAAATGAAAGTCTAGGCTAAGGAGACCACATGAAGACTTTTACTGCCATAAATGGACCCTATTTTGGTGAATTTTTTACACAAGGTTCCAATCGTAGCCAATGAGCTGAAGTTTTTGCCCATATTTTTACTTTTTTATTTGGAGCCACGGTTGAGGAGATATGATCAAAATACTGGACCCCAGTCTGCCCACATCATGCAGGGACAGCTCATTTCCAACTTTTCCAATTCCTGTTCACACTGGCTCCTCTCTTCTTGTGTAAACCCTTGGGGGTTCCCTTCACCTATAAAAGGGGACCTCTTCTTCCTTGGAAGGAACTCAAGCATTCAAGCCATTGATGAGAGGAATTCTCGAGGGAGTGAGTAGTAATGCCTAATTGTACTTAGCCATTAACATAAGCCCAAGCCTACACCTTCTTCTAGAGGGAGACTAGCCATTCTTGCAACAAGCTAACCTTGGAAGATCAACTCTAATCAAAGAAGGTCTTGCACTTGGTGTATCAATCAAAGTGGAATTATCCACTCTTCTTCTCTCCCATCAATAATGGTGCCGAAGGGTTTCAAGTAAGATGTGTTCTACATTGATGTTTTCTTGATTTCTTGTTGTTTTCATTTTCATCTCTAATCCAACATATATATATATATATATATATATATGTATCTAATCTCATCTCCTTAACCAAACCTATCTCTCTCATTCTTAGTAATTCATCCTCTCTAGGTTCTCTTGCTACAGGTACATCTCTCCCCGCAGTATCCTTATTGCCTACTGGCAAGAATAGGGCTTGGGAGGGAAACTTCTCATCTCTTCACTACTCCCATATCTACATTTCTCACATACTATCCTAGATGAATAACCCACATGATGATCATTTCTATCGCTTTCACTCTGTACGATCTATTAGAATTAACGTATGGATTAGCTGTAAAATACACTTTCAACAACGTATAGTGTTTCTCTTCGGCCCTGAAAGGCTCAATGAAATACTTCTATCACCGGATCCCATCATACTACCTCTCATAGGCTATAATTTTTCTTTTGATGTAAGCGTAGTTATCTTGCTATGAACCAAGAGGATTTGTACACACAATTAATCCCAATCACTAGACAAAATATATATATTATGGTAAGCACAAAACTGCAATTCCAAAGAACAATTCGTAGCCTATTTGGTCAGCCAAGATTGAATGCCATTAACTCATCCATTAACCCTTTCATATTACCCATGATACAATATGACCATAGCCTTGATGTTTTCATCTTCGTATTGTTTTGACATTCTCTTTTGCGTTCTTTCTTTGTGTGTGTAAATGCAAGAGAGAAAGAGTGAGTCTTCTTTGATTGCACTTCTTTCCAAACCCTGGTCTTCATGGCATCTATGGTTTAACTCCTTCATATAGTTTTTGTTGAGTTCTCTCACAAACTCTCACAGCCATAAGACCGGTGCTTTCCTGGCAAGACCGCAAATTTCTCGACAACGCAGCAAAGAAATTTTAGCCTCATTGCGGCTTGCATAAAGACCTCCTAGAATATCCCAAGGCTGTTTTGCAGATTTCGCTGAACGAATGTGAGGAACAATGGTGCACTTTACAGACAACGCAATCAATGCATGATCCTGCACATCCTTTACATCCCAATGAGCTTGTTCTGCCCTAGGCAAAATAACTCTAATAGTAGCAATCCTTGCAGCAAGACCTGCAACATCCTCAACATCGCCTACATCCTCAGAACCAAGACGTACATGAATGTCCTCCACAATGTTCCAAACACCCTTTGACACAAGAACATGTTGCATCATATAAGCCCACATAGGGTAGCTGTCCCCATCCAGCCTGTCCTCAGCAGCAAACATCTTGAACACATCTGTGTTGTTGTTTGCCTAGTAAAGGCTGCACTTGATGTGAAAACTGCTCGAAAATACGAGAAACAGAGTGGGAACAACACATGCTATATAGCACAAACCGTAGAAGACTATGAGGCACCTGCTATGCAGAAAACGGCACTGACAAAAGTTCTGCATAAAATTACAAAATAGCCTGTGGAGTACTGCCTGTAGTGGAAACGGAGGACGAAATGAGCCCAAAGCGAAAATCTGAGCAGACTAAGCTCTACGAGTTTTCCTGGAATTTTTCTTGACCTGCACAAACGCTTACCAAAGCTCACTGAAATCGGAGAAAGTGAGCAGGCGTGTGCTGGAGCAGCTGGCGACTAAGCCCGGGAGGATGCAACCTGCTCTGATACCAATTGTTGGAATTAGAGTTACAGAGAAACGCACACAACTTGGACAAGACGAAGGAAGCTCAAGGCACACAATGGAGAGTGTGTTACTTAGTGTGCAGTGGAAAGATAGATAGCTCTAGAGTGATGGGAGTATATACAATGCACGGGGAAAAAAACCTCCTAAAGAGGGAAAAAATGCCCCGACGGTCCTAGTGTGTTCACACACATCACTACCACATGTATATGGTAACACACAACATTTACGTCAGTGAACCCTTTCTTCTTTAAATTCTGAGCAATTGGCAAGACCCAAGTACAGACTATCCACAGAAAAAAAAAACTTAAAGTGATTTGGTATAGACCATACATCAGACAATACATGTAACCACCACTTCTCAGTCATGTGTAAATTCCATTGTTTATTATATCTATCCTGTATACATGTGTCTTACACCGTTGACTTTTCTTAAATATAGCAGATGGAGATTGCCACCAATTAGTTGCATAGCTTGGCAAGGACAAGTCCCTATGTCTGTTTGCTACATTTGCCTCCACGTAGAATGATAAATTGTGTACATGACTCATGAGCTGATGCCACAAGCCCCTGCTTCTAGTGCCCAATATGTACTTCCTTCTAGTTGCAAAAAAGAATTTCAACTATAGATTAGAGTCCAACATTTGATTAGTTTGGCAAACCCCTTTTTTAAACAAAGAGAGTGTAGGTTTCCTAATCAATTTAGCATGTAGCACCTTAAAAGCAAAAATCCAAATCAGGCTTTCAAACCCCAAATAATTCCCTATATATCTTAGTCTACCTTTCCACAACAAGAAAGCACATGACTTATTCCAATATTTAATAATCATACTACTAACATCAAAGCCAATATTAAGTGAATCTGCTAAAAACAATTTATCCCAAGAAGCTAGGTGCCAAACACCATGGAAGTAGACCACTGAAGCTTCTAAGATTTTCCACATGCATAAGGACCAATCATTGTTTGCTTCAAGCTTATGCTTAATGAGACATGCCCTTCTATCATGAGCATGCAGAGTCAAGTTGAAAACATGAAGAGCCCCCAGAGAGTAAGGAAAAAAATTATTATTTTGAGCAATCATAGCAGCAGAGGTAGAGGCAGTCTTCCACAAGGACTTAGACATAAGGACAATACAAATTTGAAGCATGTTCTCAGACCAGTCCAATAATAGATGATAACAAAGCATATAGGGAACAAATATAGGTTGTACTATTCTCAATCTAGCATGCAAAGGACATGGATCACAAAACCAAGAAGCAATTTTCCCTTGACTCTATCAATAAGCCACTGCTACAATCGCTTTTGAGTAGCCCCAACTCCTATGGGATATCCCAGATGCCTGAAGATACGATCTTTTGGATATCTCTTGCCAACCCAAATAAGAGCATCAAAGGATCTCACAAAGATATCAATCAAGAAAATAGTAAAGTTCATGGTTAACCCAACAACTAATGCATACAGATCCAGCAGCTTAGTGCATCTCAAAATATTAACATTGTGAGCTTTCAAGAAAAAAAAAAAATCATGAGCAAAACCTTTGCTAGGTAATTGTTTGCTACCCTAATGCAGAGTTTGAATATGACAAGATGCTACCACTTTGTCTAGATAGCAATAAAGGGGATGGGTAGCCACTATAAAAAAAACAGACTAATGGGATATAGAACCTTGTCTAACTTACCTGGTTATATGCATCCTATCTGATAATTTTCCATTGATGACAATCCTTGAGTAAGCATGCTAGCCAAGCAAGTTAAAAAATCTGATAATTTTATCCCTAAACCCATTTCCTTCTATATTTGTTGGACAAAGTCCCACAACACTATGTCAAAGGCCTTGATAAAGTAAATCTGAAACATGACAATGACATGATTTTTGTTGAGTGCATGCTCAATGCCCAACTGAGCTATTAAAATATTGTTGTATATGGACCTGCCTCGAATAAAGCTTGTCTGTGAAGAATGAATGTAATTCTTCAATTTAGGTGCAATTCTAAGAGCAATAGCTTTGGCTAGAAATTTATACAGCACCCCCATCATGGTGATGGGCCTCCAATCTGCCAAAGTTTTAGGAGATGTGTTTTTTGCGATGAGCTTAATGATCTCCTGCTTGAGCGTTGGGTCCATACATTGAGAAATCCATACTGCATTCAATAGTGGGCATACAATGCCCCTAAGTCCTAGCAAAAAAAAGCATAAACTCTTTGGACAATGCACAAATACCTGGGCATTTATCATTTGGTAGTTTAATGAAAGCATAGTAAATTTTTGCCTCTTCAAGTCTGTTTGCAGTGGCCTCTCAATGCATGGATCCACAACACTCAAGAGGGTTTGGACAACATTACTTCTTGCAGGTGAATCCACAAGAGAGACATTGAGCAAAGCATTATAGTATGGAGTGGCAACTGCCATAATATCTGCACCTTTGGCCAAAGGAGGCCCATCATCGTGATGGAGTACTGCTTGTTGGGATGCGAGGTTTTGTTGCATCTCTCATCTCTTCCACCTATAAAAGTGTCATGTGTTAATAACCCATGTGAATAACCCCTTACCACCCATGTGTAAAGAAAAGACACTTGTGTTTGTGCATAGGTAGCCACATCTTGTGCTAATGTGTCAAATGGTTGTCTCTTTTGTATAAGCCTACATATAGGCACATTCTGTTGAATAGATGTAAGCTTTATCATTTTGCAATTATACTCTATATTGTATTGTGCAATAGTTTCTCTCTCAAGCTCTACACTAACCTCTCCAAGCATGCCATTAAAATGAATGGCACACTAACCTATCCACCTCAACCCTACAATTGGTATCAAAGCATGGCCTAGATTAGAATTTCCTAATCTATTACATCTTAGGCACTCTCCCTATACTAGATTGCATTGGCCCTCTCTCTCTTAGCCGTGCAATTACTAATCATAATTTCCCATGCATTGCATAATAGGATGAGAAATCATTTCACTCTTTGATTGCTTGATTGAGCCCTTCTTGGTCCAATATTACTAATTATTGAGTGATTAGAGTAGATTTCGGCTTCATTTATTTATTTATTCGTGTTCTTTTTTGGCTTGATTTCAATCACAAATAAAAAACTCCATCAACTTGGATTGGATGGTGTGCGTGCAGCTTTCTACTTTTAGATTCAATTTGAACCCTCAAGTGTTTCATTTGGAAAAGATAAGCTCATTAATCTTGCTACAAATGGGAATGAGTGTGGATATGGAGACAAAAGAAGTGGGATCCACCTCTTAAAGGAGAGTTCAACGGACGATAGCTTTGCTCCCGCTTTATACTGAATCTAGCTTGTCCACCCAATTAGAGCCAAATTCTCATCAAAATCTACAACCACCGTCGTGCACCTCTAAGAATCCTTGCCATTGAGTACTCTCTGCCCACGCTCCTTCGCCATCGACCCATTCACACTGCGGCTCTGCTCTCATCAAGAACCTTGCCCCAACCTTTCCATTGGTGGTACTGTAGGTGCATCATGAATCTTTCGTTCTTGGTCGTCCATCCTCTGTCGGCGTC
This sequence comes from Adiantum capillus-veneris, assembly GCF_014529385.1. Classification (NCBI taxonomy): domain Eukaryota; kingdom Viridiplantae; phylum Streptophyta; class Polypodiopsida; order Polypodiales; family Pteridaceae; genus Adiantum; species Adiantum capillus-veneris. The sequence goes on along the minus strand of NC_140959.1, from coordinate 43,907,641 downwards.
AACAATTTCTCAACTGAAGTTTGCCAAAGAGCCTACTTGATAGCTCGCCCCCCATTACTCTCTGCTTATCTATCGAGTTGCACTCTCGTCAGCATTGTCATCACATGCAAGATTTTGCACATGTCGTCAGCTTCGTAAAGCCTGCTTAAAGCCTCTTCATCACTATAGTATAGCTCTGCAACTCGCTGGCACAACCCCTACACCCGGCACGCTCGATGACCTCGTTGCTCAGTGTTCACAAGTCACAATAGGAATAGCTATTCAATGGTTGGTGCCAAACAAATCAACTCCCTGTTGCTCATTAGTCGATGCGCGTTTGCACCACCTACCACCAATCTCGTCCATTCCTCAAGCTCTCATTCCTGTGGGCTTGGACTTCATTGCCATTGGGCCATGTTCCCACAAATTTTCTACCTCCACAAGTAGATCAAAACATCGAAGACAACAACAACAACATCAAAATGTGGCAAGGACAATGACGACATTACAACAAGTTGTGCATTATGTGGGGGAGAAAATCCTCCAACAAACAACAAACGACATGTGTTGTGAGCATTCTCTCAATTGTATTGTACCCTCTATTTGTGCCAGAAGAGGCTTGTATATGCCTATGCCGTGATATTTTGTGCGCTAGGGGAGGAAGATTTGTGTTTAAGGGGGGGCTAGTGAATTGTGTGCCTCACCCTAGTGTGTTTTGAGGGGAGGCTTGTGTGAGTGATATGCAACCAAAACCCACACAGGGGAGGATTGTAGGGATGTGAGGTTTTGTTGCATCTCTTGTGTTCATGTTCTCCATCTCCTTGTTCTACGTGTGAGTTTGCTTTATCTTCATGTGTGTACTTTGCATGGTTGTGTGCAAATTGTTTTTGTGTTTCGCGCATGTGCAAAGTTAAAGGCAATTTTTGGGTCCAGAACTTGGATAGACATATTCAACATTCCGAGAAATTTTCTAGTAGGTATCCCGGAGTTCTACCTCCCTTTTGGAGCTGTTTATGCCCTCAAAGTTTTGTTTTGAGCATCACAATAGAAGGTAGTTTTCAGCCATACAAAAAATGCATATATAAAAGGAAAAATTTACAATTGTCTCATAGAGGGTAACATGTGTAGGATCTAAGGCATCTAAAGATGGATCCTTTTGGGTGATTCTCATCCTTGTTTTTATGGTGGCTTTGGACTACTTAATGGGTTGTAACAAGAGTCTCATGGGAGGCATATCACTAAGGACATCAAAGATGTTGGGGAAGTTTTAGCAGGAAGCTAGGATCGATTCTGGAAATGCACGCTTTTTTGCATGTTTATATCCACCATTATCCAAAGTCACTAGTAACATCTCTTTGCTCAAAGGATTTGGGTTTCTAAAAAAAGTGGTATAGCTAAAGGGACCTTTGGGTGGGTTGCTTGAAAACCCATGTGGCTTAGCATAAAAGGATATTCTAGAAACTTGAGGAGGTGAGGATAGTGCTAGAAGGTGAGAGTTGGTTTTCTATCTATCTAGACAGCCTAGAGGTTTTTAAAAACATCTACTACATGGATACATAAAACATTTTAGTGGGATAGGAGGAATCGAGTTCCATTTCCCTTGCTGGCAGGATAGAGAAGTTCTTAGAGAAATGGCTCAATTGTCCACAATGTAGTAGGAGTTGGTGAGATTGCCTTGGTAAAGATTTAAAGAAAATACTATTAACACTTTGATAGCTCAATTTTAATGGTATCAAAGAGTTGCTTATTTTTTTTCTAGGCTATGCAAACTTTTTACCTATTGGGACAATTTATGGATGGGAAGAACAAGAGCTTAGCCAAAGAGGCATCTAGTTTTTGAGGGCCACAAAAAAGAAGGCATTTTCAAAAATTTCCGCCCGAGTAGGGAATTTGGATAAGATCTCTTTATATTCGTCTCAGAGGATGCCAAGGTTGAACATGCACAAGTTGTTCAAAAATTATAATTGTTGAAATGGGCAAGGAAAACAACACATGAATCTGCCCAGCAGTTTATGAAAGCATCCATCAATGAAGTGTGCTACATCTTTTATATTTAGTAATGTTTCACTAAAGTAATACACCACCACTTTTTAAAAAAAAAATATTTGGATGATTCCATAGTTGATAGGACTATAGAGTCACTGCATGCTTCCCTTGACCTCAGAGTCTAAGGCTAGACTATCATTTAGGGTTTCATCCATACGTACCAAGTCATAGGAGGCATCACAAGACATGCTACAAAGTCCCACCATACTCGCCATCGTAGTGAAACCTCTCTCTCTCTCTCTCTCTCTGTCTCTCTCTCTCTCTCTCCAAACACGCAAATAAACATATGTACATAAGCATATTTATTGGGCTATATAGATATAATCTAAATATTTATGCATTGTTAGCATGTGTAGGCTTGAATCTATGTTGTATACTTCTTGGTGTGTGCCATTACTTGTGTACATGTTCACCTCAGTTTTTAAAGTGAAAACATGGGTAATGTGGTTATCACTCCTTAGGATGAGAATTTCTCAAATCAATTCTTGTATACATCTTGTTTGCTAAGTAAATTATCCCTTGAAAAGAGAGTATGACAAAAAAGTTCTTCTGAATTGTTAGTGACAGATGACAAAAAATTATATACATTGAACTGAGGAGTTATGACGAGTTTCTTCCTTAAAAGAGAAACTAAATTTTATGAATGAATTAAGTGCAAATAGAAAGCTATGACAAAGAAGATTGGATTACATAAGGTGAATGGAAGTGACAATGTCAAAACACATTGCATCCTCATTGCTCGACGCAATGACTAGTGCCATCAATGTCAGGAAGATGATTGCACACTGGATAGATCAAAAGTTGCACGTAACAACGAGAATGGGAAGGGCTAGCAACTTAAAAGTATATATTGGTGTATATACTTGGGGGGGGGGGGGTTGTACTGCGTAATCATGTTAACGTATAAGGTGAGTTAGATAAGGGGGGTTTTAAAATACAAAAAAAATCCCAATTTAAGAGAGAAACATTAAAATAAGGGGGTTTTATATTCAATTTTACAAGAAAGTTCTCAAATAAGGGGTCATTTTATTCATTCAGACATGTTATAAGAGGGGTTTCTTTAATACCTTGCAAGCGCATGTTATATAGGGGTGTATTGAATGGTGAACCCCCCGAGCATAAACCATGTGTGTGGCAACACCAACTATCATGGTGGAGGGGATGTTCGTTGGTCACAAGTGCATCTGCCAACAGATGTTCGTGGCATAGGAGGCATGGTCGCAGAGAGTATAAGGTAAAGTGGAACACCCATGTGCAGAGAGGATGGCTTCACAAATGTGGGCAGCACACGGCCGTGCGGAATGGTCTAGGTGGCCACTGGTTGGGATAAAAACTGGATTGGCCAACTCCATGAATGAAGAATCATCTCAATGACAATGAAAATGCATCAAGGCATCATGGAACAACTCCACAAAGAAATTATAATCTCAATATGAAATGATTAGTAGAAACAAAATCTAGATAATCATCCTAGAAACATATCATGACATTATGGAACAACTCGATGAAAAATTAATCATTTCAATGATAAACAATCAATACAAAAAATTTGTAATCATTATGAAAATACATCATGACACATTAAACAACTTCATAATCACAATCCCAAATATAACAAACCATTTCAGAAGAACTCATCATGAGTAAAAACCATAAATCTTAAATTTGTAACGATTTGATGTCTACAATTAAAAAAGAAATTAGATTTTCAAAATATAACTCTTTGATAAATAATCAAAAGAATAATTGTTGACATTCACAAAGAAGATAAATTATATGAATTGTCAAAGCATAAGCTTTAATGTCGTGACTATAGATTATTAAATAAATGATCAAAATCGTACGTATTTTACATTGGAAAATAACACTTTGATATCCACATGGATTTAATAAAAAGAATTATCCAAACAAATATGGAAATCAATCAAGTTATATACTTCTTTGAGTTTTTAAACTGAATTGAAAATGATGTAAATTCACTATACTTAAATCTTGATCTATTTTCAAACAAAATTTCATATGATGCATGAAAAGATAATCCAAAAATCATTAAATAAGAAAATACATATCAATATGTCAATCGAATTGAATACAATGTAATTCAATATAACTAACTCTTGATCATGAAAAGCAGTTTAAAGATTCATAACAAGAAGATGAACGTAAATGGTTTTAGAAACATAAAATATCTTACCTTTTGATGATTTCGATTAAGAACGTATTGAAAATAGTTACCAATTTATTTGTGAGTCACTTCTGGTGCAAAATTTGACAAATTTGTCATGGCCAGCATCTTTAAAACACCCCAAAATATTGTAACATCCCTAAATATTCTAAAATCTGAGTTTCTAGCAAAAAGGTATGTCGATCTTAAGTTTTGATTACTTGCAAATGTGTATTGCATGTTGCACACAGGCATGGGAGGCAACAAACACACTATTTTTGTGAAGAAACATCAACCACACTCTGATACCATGTTGATGAGATAAAGAAAGAGAAGGAGAGAGAGACGATACGTAGAGAGTGCAACCCCAAAAAAATAGCAACCACGCTCTGATACCATGTTGATGAGACATAGAAAGAGAAGGAGAGAGAGACGATGCGTAGAGAGTTCAACACAAGAAACCGTGTAGAATATGCACATATGATGGCATATATACGGGGGGCCTAGGGCTATATTTAGAGTAGCCTTACATACAAGCTTAACAATATGTTGAGTGTATAGGAATTTTAAGTGGAGCCAAAGTGTTTCCTACTCATTGTAGTGCTAGAGTTGACCTCACCACAATATTTGACCTTAGTGCGTGTCACAATCCTCATCATCTGTAGTTGGAGTGGTATATTCTATAATTGATGACCTCGCCCCCCCCCCCCCCCCCTCCCCCAATATAAAAAATAGCATCCCAACAAGAGCCTGGATGACTCCATCTATCATGGTGCTCACTATCTGGAGAGGAAGAGCTACTAGGTAGGGTGGGACCTTGACTAGCCAGACTCATGTTAAGGTGGGCACAATGGTAGCCATTAACAGCTACAATGCACACTTAGATTTGAATTTTTGTTATTCTTAGGTGTTTGATGTATTTACAGATCATCTTCATAATTTGTTATGGCAAAATACACGAACCTCTAGAGGAACTTTTTTAAGGCACCTCAGTTACCCTTTAGGAGTAGATATATCTTCTAAACAACTCACTCAATGGGTAGAGGACATAATTCAAAGCTAAATGGCCTCCTAGAATTGTATTGAATGGCCCATTCATGTTAGGTTAAGGATTGTGCATGATGCCTGGATTCCCTATTTTCTTTACTTCTTGTCCTTGTTGTACTGGTCTAAACATACTCTAATCAGTTTCAAATCTAAATTAATAAAGTCTTTTTTGGGTTCATCTACTATAGCATGGCTGGCGTGATACTACTTGGGAATCCTTAGTCTGAAAATACATACGCTAGCTAGGAGGGCAACTCTACTGAAGCACATGTTTGTTTATGATACATCCTTGAAAAGATATATGTAGGAATTGATGATTAAATGTGTGGTGTACTTTCATGGGGTGTGGGATATACTTTTATGGGATAAATGAAATCATGATGTCACTCAAAGATTTAGGGACTGAACACTGTCAAACACTGCAACAAATTGGTGGTCATCTTCAACTAAAAGGCTCTAGATCTACATTTGATCTCATAGCCTCAGATATAGTTGAGAGTGGAAATGCAAGTGTGGTGAAACGTTGTTGGGAAACAAGCAAACTGAAACACCTCTATAGCAATGTCACCCAAGAGCGTTGAAAGAGAATTACAAGACACCAAAATATTTGAAAAATCCTTTTGAAACACCACAAGTCCAATAGGAGTAGTCCCCTTGGGAATTTACTGGCCGTCGCCCACCCAAGAGACTATGTCACATAGGAGCAAAACCCTGTCAAAGCACGGATTTACAACACACGCCGACCAATTCATATGAAGACAAGAGCCTCTCCTTCCACAATCAAACATCACAAACCCACAACTTCAACATCAATTCCACAATTCATAGATACATACCCTCCGAATCTGTCTACACACAATTTGCCACTAAGCTGCCATAGCCATAACCATGCAGAGAACTAGTCATAACCTGAAGAGCACAACTCCAATTGGGGAACTTTAAAGCTTGAAAAATGACTGGCGAGAAATCTGAAGATGACCAAAATTTATTCCATACGCCGCCATGAGAAAAATTGACGCCAACAGAAAGCTGTCTCAACACGACTACACGTAGAGAAGGCTAGTCGAGGCAAAAAACTGCATCCCATAGCACCAAGGAGACAAAACGAGCTAAAACCTGCAAATTTCTAATCTTTGGCTGAAACTTTTTTAGTTTGTACATGAGTGTAAGTTATATACAAGGCTCTTTTCAAAAAACTCACTCACGGGCACTTACAGTAGCCTGACAGCTGTCACTAGACTAGCGACTTGCAGTGCATGTACATGTGCTTGCTAAAGCAAGCTAAAAAACCCACAAAAAGAAAGCCCACATGCCTTTTTGACATCGGGTGTCATGTCCATATGTACAAATTTACAAAAAATGGGGTGTCAGAAATGCGCCCAACATAGTTTGCCACACCCCAGCCTGCTAAATCATTCATGATCATTAGCACAAAAGAGATCCTGTAAACCACATGAGGGTGTCTTCACCTCATCATCATCATTAACCACATGATCAGAAAATTCTTCAAAATAAGGCTCATTCTCAATCACAGTCATCAACCTTGCAATATACTTCTTCAACCTATAGCCATTCACACGTGCTTTATGCGGGGTACCATCCAAGTCAGCAAGCTGAAATGTGCCATTCGGAAACCTGTTTAAGACCAAGAAAGGACCTTGCCACCTGATTTGAAATTTCTTTTGAAAAGTTCTATCAAGCTTACTATTTTAACAAAGCACCATGTCACCCTTCTTGATGTCCTTGTTCTTAAGCACCATGTCACCCTTCTTGATGTCCTAGTTCTTTACCTTCTCATTTGCCTTTGCTTGATTCTTCTTCAAGACCTGCTCATAATGCTCAAAAGCTAACACCCTATCCAATTGTACACATTGCAAATATAAAATTCTTTCCTTGAATGCATCCTTGGGCTCTTCTTCAAGCTTTAGCATCATCTTCAAGGATGGTATCTCCACCTCAATAGGAAGTAAAGCCTCTTTGCCAAAAACTAGATGGAAGGGAGAAAAACCAGTACCTGATTTGATGGCAGTCCTATAAGCCCATAGAGCACAAGGTAGCTCTAAATCCCAAGTATTCACATTGTTTCTTTTCATCTTTGTAAGCATCCTTATGAGCTCTCCATTAAACCTTTCATTCATGCCATTGCATTGGGGATAATATGGAGTAGTAAACCTACGATGCACATGAAGCTTCTCACATAGATAATCCACCAACTCTCCCCTAAAACCTGAACCCTTGTCAGAAATTAAGTCCAATGGAATGCCAAATTTGCAGCAAATATATTCATATATAAATAAGGAAACATCTTTACTCATGATGTGCGTAACAGCTTTGGCTTCGGCCCACCTGGATAGATAGTGAACAGCAGTAAGTATGTAACATTTTCCTCTAGCTGTCATAGGTAGAGGAACTATTGCATCAATACCCCACTTCTCAAACACATCATAAGCCACAATGGTGCCTCTAATTTCTGATTTGAGAACCCTCTTTGCCATGCTTTGACACTCTTTACAAGACTTGCACCAATGATGAACATCACGTTGAACACTTGGCCACACATAACTCTCCTGCAAGACCTTATGCAAAGTGATCTTTGAAGCAAAGTGACCACCACAAGAACCCTCATGATTATCCTCTAAAATTTTGTAAATTTTCTCTTTCCAAGGCACTTTTCTCATCACAAGATCATCCCCCTTCATATACAAGGCATCACCAAGTAGCACATACCTTTTTGCACATACCTTTTTGGCTTCTCCAACTCTGATGGAAGCATACCTGTTTGTAGAAACTCTTCCTCCCTCTCTAAAGCTTCCCTTCCCAAATAAGGAGGAGAATTAGCCCTTATCACATACAATTGCCCAATTGAAGCTTGCGCTGCACCATGTGCTTCTTCATTTTGAGACCTGTCCACATGCCTTAAACTCAAAGCTTCAAAATTTTTAAGCAGATTCTTCAATTCAAAACACATATTTTTCAGCCTTGGATTCTTACTTTGCCACACCCCAAGTACTTGCTTCACCACCAAAAGAGCATCACCTCTTACCCTCACACGACGGATGCCAAGCTCAATGCAAAGGTTGAGACCTTTCTCCAACGTAGCCTACTCAGTTTCATTGTTGCTTTGTGCTGTAAGCTTCAAACTTCTTTTAGTTACCAAAGAACCTTGAGGATCATAAACTAACACACCTCGTGAAGCTTCACCATGCGCTTTCCTGTAAGAGCCATCAAAAAAAAATAGATAGGCATTGTCTATGTCAGGAGCTTCCATGTGTTGCTTCTTCACTTCATCCTCTTTAAGAAGAAGAGGGATTTCCTTATAGGTAAGCAAATTAGCCAATGTAGCCCTTGTACTCTCCTCAACAAGAAAAGAGAATTGGAATTCCTGTAGCTCCACAATCCACTTCATGAGCCTCTTTGACAAAGTAGAGCTATTCACCAATTGAGGTAAAAGAGTGTAGCTAGTGAGCAATGTGAATGGTTTAGGGAGAAGGTAGTGCCTAAACCTTCTACATGCATAAATCACACTCACCATAATGAGCTCCACCTCAGTATAGCCTCTTTCCACCTCTAGCTTCACCCTGCTAGCACAATAGATAGGCTTCATGCAGTGGGAATTGTTACCTCGTTGAAGAAGCATAGCTCCAATAGCATCCTCACCTACTGATGGATTCACATAAAACTCCTTATCCCAATTAGGAGCTTGCATAGCAGGAAGAGAACCAAGAACCTCTTTGATGCCTTGAAAAACCTCTTCACATTCATTTGTCCATTGTAGAGGATCCAACCTTGCTACTTGTTGTAGAGGATAAAGAAGTTGACAGGACAAAGGAATGAACCTTGCCATATACTTCACCTTTTGAATAAAAGTAGAAAGTTGCTTTGTATCTTTAGGTGATGGGAGTAGCACCAATTCCTTCACCTTGTCAGGATCCGATTCAATCCCATTCTCTGAGATCATATGCCCCAAAAACTTCACTCTTGGTTGAGCAAGATGACACTTCTTTGGGTTGAGTTGACCTCCACTTTCATCATATTGCTTCAATGCCATCCCAAGCTTTGCACAATGATCCTTTCTAGAGCTATAAACACAAAATTCATCAATAAGATCCTTCACAAACTTGCCAAGAAAGGGAGAGAACACCTTGTTGACACGCTTTTGATACCACGCACTGCCATTCATAAGACCAAAAGGAAGCACACAATAACAAAAGCACCCCCATGGCGTGATAAATGTGGTTTTCTTTCGATCTTCCAAAGCCAAGGTGAGCTGAAAATGTCCAGAGAATCCATCACATACGATATACCTCTCATGCCCTGCAATAGAATCAAGTATGTCATCTATGAAAGGAAGAGGGTATGGATCCCTCTTCATGGCTACGTTTAGAGGCTTAAAATAAACACATATCCTCCACTTTTCATCCTTCTTGGGTGTGACAACAACAGGACTCACCCATTCTGCAGTGTTCACAGGACATATGAAACCTGCTTCAAGAAGCTTATCTACCTCTTCCTTTAAAGCATTAAGTTGTACATGTCCCATTCTCCTTAGCTTTTGGCGTACGGGCTGAGCTCCTTCCTTGATTGGAATGTGGATTTACTCTCCCTTAAAGCCTCTGATTTCCTCATAAGAAGTGATGAATAAATGGGGAAATTGTTGTATCATATGTAGGTACTCACCCTTCTCATGACTACTCAAGTCGTGGGGCAACATACCTTGTATCAACTCCTGTTTGACATTAGGTTGAACTTTGGGTTGCATCAGCTCTTCAATTTTCTCAAAAGGACCAAAGATATCCTCATTCTCCATAAGGCCAAGAAATCTTTGTTTCCCATCATGCTCTTCTTCAAGAAACAAGGAGGAAACATCTAGATCACTATCGCTGCTATCTTCCACTTAACTGCCATCATCCCCATTGTATTCTTCTTCACTTGAGGACTCTTCTTCATCACTTTTCTCATCAAAATCAGCATCCAAATATTTCTTGCTAGCCTTGTCAAACCTCTTCTTATCACCCCTTCTATTGTAGAGAGTGATGGTACCATGTCCCCAATCCTGTATAGCTTTGGTTTCCTGTAACCATGGTCTTCCAAGGATGAGAGGGAAAGCATCAATACCCGCGGGCATAACATGGCAATTGACTAGCACTTTAACATCAAATACATCCACCTCCAAGTCCTTTACAACTCCCAAGCACCTCACCCTTGATTGGTTGGCAAGCTTTATGCGAAAACCTGAATTCTTTACCATGTTGAGTCCCAACTTTGATACACAAGCTTGAGTAATAACACATGCCTGTGCACCTCCATCAATATAATCCTCTCCAATGCACTTCCTCTTATGCCATGCATCCATAGTAGGACATATATCAGGTAGCTCATTCAAAGACAAGACTCTCACTGACCCCCTTGCAGGCTCCTTCTTCATGGGGTTGACTACGTGCTTCCATTGCCTCTTTAACTTGGGACACATCTCCATGAGTTGCCCAAAGGTAACATCAGACTTTCTACCCACCAAATCAGCCCTTAAACTATAATTTGGTTGCCCTTGCCCCAAAGTAAAGTCAAATGCATTGTAATGTTTCCTGGGCTTTCTCTTCTTCTTCTCTTTACCTGTACCTATTTCAACCTGTTTCCCTCTTTATGGCTGGGACTTGCATCACTCATGTCATGATCTCTTGTAACCCTCTTACCTACAGGCATGACCATAGCTCCCAAATCATCCTCTTTCTTCTCCAAACGGATTATGCTTACCACTTTTGTTTTGCCCTTTTCTTATGCTGTCAATCCACTTGGTCATGCTTCCCCTTTAATCTCAATACCATAATCTTGAGCTCGAGAAGGAATTTGTGGAGAAAGAGGAAACATATCGCCATTCTCTTTGGCTTATCACATTGAGGGCTTTTATGACCCCATTCACCACAATTGTAGCATTGAAACATATCCCCTCTTCCAGCCATGCCTCTTCCTCTACCACCTGTATAACCCTCATTGCTTCCATAACCACGTCCATATCCATAACTTTGACCTCTTCCACCTCCCATCATATGCACACTAAGATTCTTCATAAGACCTATCACCTCTTACATCTCCTTGCGAAAGGCATTCACATCATGAGAAGCTTGTTGATCATAACCTGGCTCCCTGATGAGGACCCTTGGTTGCTCTACCGCTTTCACTTCAAGCTTTGGCTCCACATTGATTCCAAGTTGATGAAGACGCTCTGCTTTCCACTCTTTATTCTTTGCAATTTCAACTGCCTCCTCAAAGGTCCTTGGCTGCTTAAGCTCTACCTTCAAGGTAGGTTACTCCTCAAGCTTGCAAGAAACCTGTCCTTCTTCAACATGGCTGGAGGAATTTCAACCCCCAAAGATGTACACCACTTTGCCCATAACGCATTGAATGCCTTGACAAAGTCTTCTATGGTTTGGCCTTTATCTTATACTAAGCCTTGAATAGACTGCCATACCTTTTGTGGGTCTTCCACCTGTTGAAAGTGTGTAAGAAAAGCATGCCTTACCATTTCATAAGTCATAACCTGAGGAGGTTGGGCTGATTGTAGATCCTTTTTGTAGCCTTCCAACCATTCCCTATCATCTCCCTTCAAACAGAAGTAGAAGATTCGTAGCACCAACGCTGGGTCTCGCTTGTCAGCAAGAAGGCAAGCAAACTCCATTCTCTCCATGAAAGCTTTGGAACTTTCGTTTGATTTCCCACTAAACTCCGGAAAATTAAACGCCATGTCTATAAACTGAAGGTAACTTGAAGCGATTCCTCGGTGGCGGGCACGAAAACACTGTTGGGAAACAAGCAAACTGAAACACCTCTATAGCGATGTCACCCAAGAGCGTTGAAAGAGAACTACAAGACACCAAAAGCTTTGCAAAATCCTTTTGAAACACCACAAGTCCAATAGGAGTAGTCCCCTTGGGAATTTACTGGTCGTCGCCCACCCAAGAGACTATGTCACATAGGAGCAAAACCTTGTCAAAGCACAGATTATAGCACACGCCGACCAATGCATATGAAGACAACAGCCTCTCCTTCCACAATCAAACATCACAAACCCACAACTTCAACATCAATTCCACAATTCATAGATACTAGACTAGCGACTTGCAGTGCATGTACATGTGCTTGCTAAAGCAAGCTAAAAAACCCACAAAAAGAAAGCCCACATGCCTTTTTGACATCGGGCGTCATGTCCGTATGCACATATTTACAAAAAACGGGGTGTCAGAAATGCACCCAACAACGTGGTTCATTCAAAAATGTATGAATGATTAACAAATTCTTCTTTAAGAAGGGATTTAGGCATACCTTTGCTACCCTAGAGAGGATTAATTATGTAGCTAGAGGAGGCTTATGGTTTAGGACTTTCCAATTGATAAGAGTGGGGGATACCTTAACTGGAAGAAAATTCCCACTTCCAAGGAAAAACTTCTTTGATTAAGATAGGGCTACCCTTCAAAACTTAACTCTCCTTGAGGGAGTTAGTATTGACTTATTTGTATCACTACACATGCTCTTTTCCTCTTTGAAAGAAGAAAAATTATATTTCTTGAATTTAAAGAAAAACTTGTGGACCTTTCATAAGAGCATTCTTTTTAGAGTAGATTGTAATGCTACTTTGAATAGAATGTTTAATTCCAAAAGAAATCACTACTTAATTGCTCATGATTATGTGGCAATTATCTCGTGAATCTTTAAAATAGAAAAATATATTTCTACTCTCTTTATGCTAATAGTCGTTTCGGCTCTCCATAATTGCCATAGTAAGTTACTCCACCCTACCAAATTCACCCAAACGCTATGGCTATCCCTACCATTTCACTGTACATAGGCGTGTGTGAGTTAGGGGGCTTTTCCCATATCTTCTTAAAAACCCTCAGCTAGCTAGTCAGTGGGCTAGTTGAGCCAAAAAAATAAAAAAATAAAAGTATATTATGGCCTCTTTGTGTGTAAATATTTCATTGTATATATGGCTTAAATATAGGGATTTTTTATAATTATTTTGGTATTTTATTTAAATATTTCTACTTAGGTGTGTGTTTTATTAAACCTATGTACATCTTCTTTCATCCTCTTACACCATAATTATATTTTTTTCCAATATGTACATACTCTAACCTCATATTTTTTCTTTATACAAATCACTCCCACATTTTCACCCTCACCCTCGTGAAAACAAAAAATTGATTTCTACTCATTGGTTACGTTTATTATATTATTTACTTGCATACCTTTTCCTCTTTCACCCAAAATAATTCAAGGAGGGAGCATATCATATGATTCCAATATCGTTCCATATCCATAACTCCTCCATATTTTTATTATTATTTTTACTCATTATTCTAACACCATGTGCTCATTGAGCTAAAGTCCATGAATAGTCCATACACTAGTCCCACCATGTATATATTTCTTTATTCACCAATAATCCTCCTCCATGCATGGGTCAAGGGCAACTTGGATGCTTTGTATTATAATATGACAAAGGAGGGGCTCACTCTTGGATGCATTGTACAAATTCAACAAAGGAGGGGGCCACTAAAAGACTTTTGCAGGCATAAAAACAGGCTTTTTGGTGAGAATTTTGGCACCTATCTCCACTCCAAATTTGGAGCGGTGGTCAAAAGAGAAAATGTAGCTCACGCTCTGTATAACCACCTAAAATGTTTGCATGAATTTTGGAGCTACTAGCGATGAGCTATGATTTTTTTAGTGGACCCCAGTCTGCCCACTTTTCTCACAAGTAGCCCTTAGTCTTCTCTCACCCTTCCACACATCTACACACACACACACACATTCCTCTCAATCTCTCACTCAAACCTGCACTTTCAATGGTTTCTCTCACCTTCTTCACCATTAACCTCCCCTCTTACTCCCATAGCTCTCATATGAGCTCTCCATGTATATACACCATCTCTATGCCTCTCTCTATTATCTCCAAAGTACAATTCCATCTTAACCCTTATATATATACATAAATTCAGCATGTGTACCATGCTTAAACTCTGCAAATCAAGAGATCTCATCAATGGAATTACCATTTTCATCACGATAATCAACCTTGGCGGCGGTGGCGTAAAGAAGGGAAGACGAAGAAGAAGATCGATAGTCATTTTGAGAACCTATACAAGTAAGTCCAAAACTTCTTCAAGCTTCACCATCACAAGGATTTGCTCACTTCATTCAACAATCTTACTTCAACCATCCACCCCATTCTACCCATTGTAAATATATCATTAACTTTCTAGTGATTACTAACACTAACCACTAATATATTAACACAAAATAGTATTGACCTAACCATAAAAGACACCTCACCTCAAGACATGTACAAAGTAACTCTCTCTCTCTCTCTCTCTCTCTCTCTCTCTCTCTCCTTACTTAAAACTATACTTTCACCTTATCTACCATCAATAATGCTCTCTTTTGAGCCCACACCCATGACTCAAGGAGACAAAGAAGGCCCGCAATGTTTTGATATTCAAAAAAATCATAATCCTGATTTGTTAGCTTGTAAATTAGGATTTCCAATAATCTTAATGAGGGGTCTCCAAACTATAAATAGGCCCCTCTCCTTCTTGTAAAAAAATCTCCAACATCTCACATAGCACCCCAACACTCTATGCGTGAGGAGAGACTTAAGTGTAGCAACCACTTGTGAGCTTCACTCTTGGTGTGAGAGAAGCCTTCAAGCTACACATTGCAAGTGAGAGAGCATGAGTTCCACAAATCTCAAAACCACTATTGTATATGCTCCTTCATCATCAATAAATTGAGGTTTGGTGCATCAAAGGCGTGATTCGACGTTGAAATCTTCGTCCTTCCATTTGTGCAATACGGTTTGGTAAATTCAAGGTGACTTGTGTATTTTGAGTTTTTATCGGTTGATCTTGATTTTAGAAAGTGTTTTAGTGTGTTTTCATTGCCAATTTTTGTCCATTGTAAGAGGGTATTGTGGTGAGAGGTCTCCCACACCCTAAGACAGTGTGTGTGTGTCTTTTGGCAATGTTTAGCAATCACTAAGCATTGAGTGATTTTTGTACAAGCTCTACGATAGCATCATAATGAACCATCTCCATTTGCAAGTCACAAATAAGGTATTACGCAATATCCTTTCCTCTCTCTCTTCCCTTTGCTCTAGCTCTCTCTGGTCCATTTTGTGTGTGCCTTGGTGTGAAGTTGCTTGTGTGTGTTGTGTGGTGCATCTTCTTGGTTGTGACAAAATCTCTCTTGCGTCCTAGTTCGCATACCATAACTGGTGGTGCCCCTTGTGTAGTTGGGATTTGGCTGTGGGTTTGTTGTTGTGTTGTGCTTGTGGTTGCCCCAGCCCCAATTGAGCAGCACGGGAGCCTTGAGGGGTGTTTAGAGGTCACCTCTCTTGTTGCCCGCCCCGGTCCGGGGCGGGCAACAAGAGAGGTGACCTCTAAACACCCCTCAAGGCTCCCGTGCTGCTCAATGGGGCTGGGGCACAACACAACACAAACCAAAACAACAAACCCACAACCAAATCCCAACTATACAAGGGGCACCACCTAATTTAAGAGCGAACTAGGACGCAAAAGAGGAGAATCGTTAGAGGAACCCACAAACAAGCAAGGAATTTACAATAACCCTAACACCAATGGAACACTCTCACACACTAAAACACGAGAGAGAGAGAGAGAGAGAGAGAGAGAGAGAGAGAGAGATGGTGTACAACTTAGCTTCAACTTTATATTTTGCACAAAAAGGAACTTAGAGCTTGCGGAATCAAGTGACAAGATTTGGCTATAGCATCACTAGCACATTGTCTTAGGGTTATGGGAGCACTCTCACCATCCACCCTCTTACAATGGTATCCAAACAATAGCCAATGAATCACAAGCAACAAAACAACAACCTTCAATGAAACAAATCACCTTATGAAGCTGAATGAGTTTGCCAAGCTAAATTGGAGGAGAAGCGTGAACCTTTGGACATGAATTGCACCCAAAACTACCAATTCATTGATGTTGGGGTAGATACAACAATGGTAGGAAGAATATCTTCTACTCGCACTCACTCAAACTAGCTCAAGCTTTTCTATGCACCAAAGTGATGGTGTATAGAAAGTTTACTCTCTCTTTACAACCAAGAAAGAACTGGCGTGTGCTACGCTCAATCTAGTGTGCAATGGTATAGTGATGTCTTTTACAAGGAGGAATGGGTTCTATTTATAGGTTTTAGAAGCCTTGATTAGGATTAAGCCTAATCAATTTTACTAGGAAAGATCAAGGATTATGAATTTTTATGAATTTCAAATGAGAATGGGGTCTGTCTTTTCTCTTGAGTCACATGGATGTGGGCTCAAGTAAGAGAATTATTGATGTGGTGAAAGGAGAGAAACTTCCATGGGAGTGAGTGAATTTGGTTTACTTGTGCGGTTGCCTACTCCATATGTTGATAGTGTGGGTACATTTTTACAAGAGAAGTTAGTTGTTAGTGGTAATAATCACTATAATTGTTAGTGAAACATTTACAATGGGTAGGATGAGTTGATTTGATGAAGGAAGAGGGGTGAATTAAAAGAGAATCATTGAATGGTGAAGCTTTGAAAAAGCTTGAACTCACCCTTGTGTAGATTGTGGAAAAAATGACCGCTGGTCTTCTTCATCTTCTTCGCTTCTTTACGCCGCCGCCATGGTTGACCACCACGATGAAAAGAGGATTTGTTGATGAAAAATCCTCAATTTTCAGAAGTTATCATGGTTAAGATGCTGAATTTTAGATATTTTTAGGAGAGGTAAATGAAATTGTAACATAGAAGCAATAGAGAGAGACATGGAGAGGGTGTATGTATGTAGAGGTTCATAAAAGAACTATAGGGATGAGAGAGAAGGGTAATGGTGAAGAGGGTGGGAAAAGCCATGGAAATTTCAGGTTTGAGTGAGGGAAGGAGAGGGAGGGATGTGTAAGAGTGAGTAGGTGTGTGGAAGGGTGAGAGAAGACTAAGGGCTACTTGTGAGAAAAGTGGGCAGACTGGGGTCTACTCAAAAACTCATAGCTCCCTGCTGGTAGCTGTAAAAATCATGAAACAATTTGAGGTGATTATTCAGAGCGTGGGCTACATTTTCTCTTTTGACCACCACTCCAAATTCGGAGTGGAGATGGGTGCCAAAACTCTCACCAAAAAGCCTGTTTTTATGCCTGCAAAAGTCTTTTAGTTTCCCCCTCCTTTGTTGAATTTGTACAATGCATCCAAGAGTGAGCCCCTCCTTTGTCATATTATAATACAAAGCATCCAAGTTGCCATTGACCCATGCATGGAGGAGGATTATTGGTGAATAAAGAAATATATACATGGTGGGACTAGTGTATGGACTATTCATGGACTTTAGCTCAATGAGCACATGGTGTTAGAATAATGAGTAAAAATAATAATAAAAATATGGAGGAGTTATGGATATGGAAAGATATTGGAATCATATGATATGGTCCCTCCTTGAATTATTTTGGGTGAAAGAGGAAAAGGTATGCAAGTAAATAATATAATAAACGTAACCAATGAGTAGAAATCAATTTTTTGTTTTCACGAGGGTGAGGGTGAAAATGTGGGAGTGATTTGTATAAAGGAAAAATATGAGGTTAGAGTATGTACATATTGGCAAAAAAATATAATTATGGTATAAGAGGATGAAAGAAGGTGTACATATGTTTAATAAAACACACACCTAAGATTTAAATAAAATACCAAAATAATTATAAAAAATCCCTATATTTAGGCCATATATACAATGAAGTATTTACACACAAAGAGGACATAATATACTTTTTTTTTTTTTTTTTTTGGCTCAACTAGCCCAGTGACTAGCTAGCTAAGGGTAGAGGTAGCTAGTGTTTGGGTGAATTTGGTAGGGTGCATGGAGTAACTTACTATGGCAATTATGGAGAGAAAAAAAATGTCTATCATTAGCCCTCCCCCAGGATGATGGTATATTCATGTACCATCATAGAGCATCTTTTCCAAAGAGTGCTTCAGAGTCCTTGACGAGATCTTCACTGTTTGGCCCCTCAGAATTTTGGTGGAGTTACACTCATGCTTCATGTAACAATACTTACATGAGACAGCGGCCTTTGGATAGATCTTTGGTAGATCCTTTGGTAGAAGGCGACTCAAATAGGGCTTCAAGTGATACCCGTTTACCTTCTGGAGTGCTCTTTACCATTCAAGTCCATAAGCTGATAGTAACTAGAATTGAAAGCCTACTTGACTATGTATGGCCCTTGCCATCTAGTTTCAAACTTGGCATCAAAACGATTGTCATACCTTAGCACAAGCTCTCCTTCATTGATGCCTTTGTCCTTCAGTTTCTTGTCGTGCGTTTCTTTCGCTTGTGTGTATTTCCTCTTGTAGCACTCATATGATGCTTCTCTTTTTTGTCCTAGGCAAAGGACCCATAGCATCAATGCCCCACTTTTCAAAGGGTCCATTTGCAAGCACTATTTGCCTCGGGCCATGCACCAACCTTCTATTTCCATTTATCTGACAAGTGTGACAGCTTTTACACCAATGTTGAACATCCACATGCAAACTTGGCCAAACATACCCCGAAAGCAAAATCTTCTTCACAGTTAATTCTTGGGCAAAATGACCACCACATGCTTCTTCATGCAAACCTTTTAGAATGGCTGGAATTTCCTCGATAGTTGGTACTCTTCTGCACACTTGATCCTTCCCTCTTTGATAGAGGGAGCCTTCTAGGAAGAGATAGAAACTTTCCTTCTTCATGAGTCTCCTCTTCTGAGCCTTCGTGAAGTCTTGTGGAAACTCACCCTCCAAAATGTAGCCAATAATGGGAGCCAATGACTCCAATCCCTGGTATCTCGGTTGCTTGACAGCTGCTGCCACCATGATGACTTGGACTTCTCTCTCAACACATGTAACTGCTTGTTGTGCAATTAAATCGGCATCTTCATTTTGTTTCCTTGGAATATGATATAGTTTCACTTCTTCAAACTGATTAAACATCCTACGAATGGCATGAACTTTTGTCCTTAAGCTTTCATTCTTGCATGCCCAAATGCCTAAAACCTGTTTAACAATGAGAAGTGCATCTCCCTTTACCATGAGACGTTTTATCCCTTGGACAATGCACATCTTCAAACCATGAAGTAGTGTGTCGTATTCTGCTTCATTGTTGCTAGTTGAACCTGGTAGATTGACCTTCTCTTTCATGACCACCTCTCCACTTGGGTTGAACAACACTAGCCCTCCCCCTGCTTTTCCTGTGGCTCGTCGAAAAGCTCCATCAAAGAACAAGGTAAAAGCATTAGGAATACTTTTTGGTGGTGGCAATGGTAGGGTCATTACTTCAGGCACCTTAATCTCCTTCTCATGTACCCTATAAGTAAGGATCCCTGCCAATTGTGCACGCACACTATCTTCTACCTTGAAAGAGTATTGGAACTCTTGCAACTCCATAATCCACTTTGAGATCCTAGTACTAAGATTCATTTGAGAAGACACCCAAGGGAACAAATTTTCTGCAGTGAGGATTACAAAAGGTTTTGGTAGCAGGTAGGATCTAAACTTTCTCACCGCAAACATGAGAGAAAGCATCATGAGTTCTGCTTCTGTGTAGCTTCTCTCCAAGGCATTGATGACCCTACTAGCAAAGTAGATGGGTCGCATCCTGTACTGTGGGGATCTTGTTGTAATAAAACTGCACCAATTGTTTCCTTCCCAACACTAGAGCTAACAAAGAATGTGTACTCCCAACAAGGAGGCATGAGTGCTGGTAGCTCTGACAAAATGACTTTAATGTTACAAAAGTACTCTTCAAGCTCATTAGACCATGCAAATTCTACTTGTTGTGTCAACTTTTGCAAAGGGTGAAGTAACTCCGAGGCTAAGTGAATGAACCGTCACAGATACTTCACCTTTTGAATGAATGAGATGACCTCCTTAAGACTCTTTGGTGATGGTAGCTCAATGAGAGCTTTTGCCTTTGCTGGATCCACCTCAATACCTTTATAGGAAACCTTGTGACCAAGCAAGATTACTTCATCCTCACCTATGTGACACTTGTCGGGGTTGAGCTGACCTCCCATGTCATAGAGCTTCTTTAAACCTTCTTCTACCCTTTGTAGATGCAATGATTTTGAGCTATAAATGCAAAAATCATCAATTAACACCCTAATTGACTTTCCAAAGAATACTTGAAACACCATATTCATGAAACGTTGGAATGTTGCAGGAGCATTTGTCAGACCAAATCGCATGACTCTAAAAGCATAACAACCCCAAGGAGTGATAAAGGTTGTTTTCAATTGATCTTCCAATGCGATACCTATTTGAAAGTAACATGAGTAGCCATCACACAAAATGTACTTCTCATGACCAGCTACCTCATTTAGTATCTCATCCTGAAATGGGAGGGGAAAGTGATCTCTTTTTGTTGCCTCATTGAGTGGACGGTAATCCACACACACCCTCCACTTTCCGTTTTTCTTAGGAGTGACAACAATGGGAGAGACCCACTCTGAATTATCCACTGGATAAATGAAACCTGCTGCTAGAAGCTTTCTTACCTCCTTAAGTAAATCCTGCTCCTTGATGACTCCTAGCCTTCGTAGCTTCTGAGCCTTAGGTGTGGCCTCTGGCTTCAACTCAATTTTGTGTTGAACAACATCTACTCCACGCACATCGGTGTAGTCTTTAGCAAAAAGCCTAGGAAATTTCCTTAGCACACATTTGAACTCCTCTCTTTCATCCTTTGTAAGTGTTGTAGATAGCATACCTTCTAGCATTCTTTCATCTTCCACTTTTTGGTTCTCTTGGGAACCTACCTCCTCCAAACCTTGACAAGAGGTCTCTTGGTTGGTTGGCTTAAACCTTACCCCCATGACTTTGATGGAAGACTCCTCTTCAGTAATGCTGCCGCTACTTTCTTCTTCTGAAGTGTTATCGGTCCAACCTTCTTCCGTCTCACTTTGAGATGATTCTTCATGGAGCTCCTCTTGGCGTTGCTCCTTCATGTCAAAGACAACCTTCTTATGATTGTCGTTCCTGTAAATTAGCTTTCCACTCTCCCAATCCTGCAAAGCTCGCATTTTCATTAGCCATGGTCTCCCTAGGATAAATGGGTAACCATTTCCTTTGATAGACATGACATAGAAATCCACTGCCTTCTTAATGCCAAAGGCCTCCACAAAAACATTTTTACAAATGCCTACGCACCTAGCCTTGCTATTGTTTGCCATCTTGACCTTAATTTCAGGTGTCTCATGGATGTGCATGCCTAGTTTTTGCATGAGTCCCTCTGTCATGATGCAAATTTGTGCACCCCCATCCACTAGACCTTTCCTAACCAATCTCCCTTTTACGTAACAATCTAGCACAGGTGTAATGTCCTCATTCATTTCAGCTTGTGCAATTTTTACAATAGGCACACTCTCTTTTACCTTTCTCCTAGTGCTAACTTCCATTGTTAAATCCCTCCTAACTTGTGGACATAATGCATGAAATTGAGGCCATGAGATATCAAGACCCTTACCTCTCATGTCTTCCAACAGGTTGTATGGAGCCATTCCATGTCCAAGAGGAAAGTCTTGGAGGTTGATACGACGTCGAGTCCTCTTAGCTTCCTTGGTCTCCTTTGCCTTCTTTTCTCATCCATGGTCACTTTGTGATGTAACTCCTTCTTTCTCCTTACCTTTCCCTCAGCCACGCTTAATGCCATTTGCTTCCATGTCAACCTCTCTTGAATTTGTCACCTCTACCACATGCACGTTTGGGCCTGGAAAAGTTGGAACTCCTTCCACTCCTTGTGGAGGTGGTCTTGTTCCATTTGGCCTTAGTATAATCCGTGGTTGCTGACTAGTTCCTTCACCTGCATTCATCACTGGGTAATTCAAGTTAGGTCTCCCTGGCTCCCCACGGGGCCAAGGACAATTATACATCCCATGTCTAGACTCACCGCAATTCCAACATTGCAAGACTCTCCTAGGTCGTGGGTCTCGCTCTTCAGACTTCTTTGCTTGTCCCTTTGGACCTACAGCTTGTGCAAGGTGAATTGACAAGCTGCTTAAAGATTCATTTAACTTCTCAATCACTTTCGCCGTTACCTCAGGAAGCTCCTTAGATGTTGATGCTTGTGACTTAACTTTGGGTCTAAGACCTTCTATTGGAACCTCCCCCCTTAAGCACTTGAGTTTCCTATATTTCTCAGCAGCCCTAGTTTCAGCTGCATCAAAGGTAGCAGGTGCACCCGCCTTAACTTTTACCTTAAGGTCAGGAAAGAGTCCGGCTATGAACCTCTCCTTCTTTAGAAATCCTGCACCATCACCAGGGTTAGCAACATTTCGTATCCATAGAGCCCAAAGACGTAGGAACTCTTGCCTATACAAGTAGTAGTCATCTAAGTCTTTTTTCTTATGAGAAACAATGTCTTGGCATAATTTCTGAGTGTTTTGGCAATCAAAGAAGTATTTCTTGAAACAATTCAAAAATTCCGTGTAATTCCCTTTAACTTCCTCAGGCAAAGAGTCAAACCAAGTGCTAGCATCTTTCCTAAGGACCACTTCAAACATTTCTACACGTTCTTGATCAGTTACTATCCTCTTGATTATACGGCAAGACATCTTGAAATTTGCTAGAAATAATTCTGCATCCTCTCCAGGCTCTCCAAAGAAAAGAGGATATCCAGACATTTGGCGTTGGCTCTCCATTGAATTGATTTCAAAGTGATGCGTTTTTGTTTTTTCTTTCTTTAAAAGATTTAAACAATAATATTTTCTAAATTGCAATCTATTCTACAACAAAATAAAAATATTCACATCAAATGACCTATGATAATCAATAAGAGGTAGAATGACAGGGTTTGGTGATGCAAGAATTTCTCCTACTCTTTGGGCACCAAACATGAATACCATACGTTGTTGAAAATGGATTTTTCTACTAATTGCAATGTTTACTCTAATGTGTGGAGTGAAATGAAAGAGAAAAACCTGTATTCCTGGGCCATTATCCATGGTCTATGCATGACCTAATTCTTAAAACAAAACAAAAATATAGACGTCCAAACTAAGGTCGTACCTAATGAGAGGCAAAATAAAAGGATTTACTGATGCGTTTATCTCTACCAACCTAAGAGGACCTAAAATTCTACGAATTACTCACTGAAATTGAAACTTAGTACTAACAATTATGTGTACCTTTTTCCTTGCAGTGGGTAAGAAGGGAGAGGTGAGAGAAGACTATGGGCTACTTGTGAGAAAAGTGGGCAGACTGGGGTCCACTCAAAAAATCATATCTCACAGCTGGTAGCTCCAAAAATCATGAAAAATTTGAGGTGATTATTCAGAGAGTAAGCTACATTTTCTCTTTTGACCACCGCTCCAAATTCAGAGTGGAGATAGGTGCCAAAATTCTCACCAAAAAGCCTGTTTTTATGCCTGCAAAAGTCTTTTAGTGGCCCCCTCCTTTGATGAATTTGTACAATGCATCCAAGAGTGAGCCCCTCCTTTGTCATATCATAATACAAAGCATCCAAGTTGCCCTTGACCCATGCATGGAGGAGGATTATTGGTGAATAAAGAAATATATACATGGTGGGACTAGTGTATGGACTATTCATGGACTTTAGCTCAATGAGCACATGGTGTTAGAATAATGAGTAAAAATAATAATAAAAATATGGAGGAGTTATGGATATGGAAAGATATTGGAATCAAATGATATGGTTCCTCTTTGAATTATTTTGGGTGAAAGAGGAAAAGATATGCAAGTAAATAATATAATAAACGTGACCAATGAGTAGAAATCAATTTTTTGTTTTCACGAGGATGAGGGTGAAAATGTGGGGGTGATTTGTATAAAAGAAAAAATATAAGGTTAGAGTATGTACACATTGGCAAAATACTTATGGTGTAAGAGGATGAAAGAAGGTGTACATAGGTTTAATAAAACACACACCTAAGTATAAATATTTAAATAAAATACCAGAATAATTATAAAAATCCCTATATTTCAGCCATATATATAATGAAATATTTACACACAAATGGGCCATAATATTTTTTATTTTTTTTATTTTTTTGGCTCAATTAGCCCAGTGACTAGCTAGCTGAGGATTTTTAAGGAGATATGGAAAACGTCCCGTAACTCACACACGCCTATGTACAGTGAAATGGTAGGGATAGCCATAGTGTTTGGGTGAATTTGGTAGGGTGAGGTAGCTTACTATGGCAAGTACGGAGATCTGAAAAACGGTTATCATTAGCCCCCTCCCTTAGATAATGGTACATTCATGTACCATTTATCCGATCATACAACATGTAGATTGTGTAACATCTGTCTTTGTGTGCTCTCATCTTTGTATGGTTAAGAAACCTTGTGTGATATAAAAGGTTCTGAGAGCCAATAGCAGGATGTAGTGAAGTGACTGAGCAAACCTCCTCCATTGAGAAAGTTTCCATAAGCACCCCCCTGGATCAAAGATCTTGAAATATCTTTCCCAAAGCGAGATGTATGGTATGGAATCACTTACTGATTTTGATTGAAGAAACTTGTAGATTTTACTATTGTCTATCATTGCATCTATCACTATGAATGTGATATAAAAGATTGGTTGCTCTTCCTCCTGTATAAAGTTGATGTAACTGCTACGATCTTCAAGAGCTTGTATGAGCGAATTCCTGAACTGTAGCTCATAAAATTCATTCAACCTGGGTAGGCTCACCAAGTCAAAAATTATATGGCCTTCATGATTTAGGAAATCTTGATGCATGCTTCCAGCTGCTATTGGAAGATATTGCAAATAGTTTACCACATAAGTAGATAATAGACGAAGGTTTCTATTGTTTCCAACACATTGGAAGAGAATAGATTTTGGTACTGATTGATGAAATATCCACATGTAGCAATCAACAAGTTTTTCATCTATGATGAAGACCAGAAGCATCACAATGTGCGACCTCCATACACCAAAGAACCAAATGAAGAAGGTTTGGAAACATCCGTTCATCACCAAGTATTCATGTCCTCTTCCACTTAAGAAGGTATGGTGTCCCCGATGAAAGGTATATGTGAAGAGAGGAGAAGTTGACCTTGAAGAGGTGAAACCGAATATGAAGATGATTGGGGCTTCAAAAGCTTGGATATTATTGCTAAGAGATTGTCCCATGAATGAAGAGCCACCCACTAAAACACCATTGGAGAGAATGATACCCTTCTGATAGTTTTCTTTTATGATTTTATCTTTTACTACTCTCCCATGTTCTTCATCCCCTTCTAAGACCCCCCTTTGGCAAGGTTGTAACTCCTCACATCGTACCACCTCAAAGGTTGATGGATTATTGTTTGATTTTGTGAAAACTTTGGCTTCTTGCATGATAGGTTCCTTCATGCTTAACATACATGGGTCATACCAATGCTTTTCAACATCTTCAAACACTTCTTCAAGATTATCCTCACCTGGATTCAACTCACACTCTTCTACTTTGTTTTGGAGTTGGCATTCCATGTACACAATCATCTCTTTATGATCAATGTGGTCTATGATCTCTCCACCTATGATTTCATCTTCTTCTTCACACTCTTCTTTTAGACAAGATACACTCTCAGAACATTCCATAAGATCAAGGTTACCTTCAAGGTCTTCATTCTCCATAGAGTCATGTTACACAAAAGCTTCGTCTGCTCGGACTAGATATTGATCCTCTGCCAAAAGGTTGGATGTATCCATTATTGAATCATCATCAATGCCATTTCAGATATCTTGTGTCGATTTTTGCATGCTTGTGATAAAGGTAGAAGAAAGAGATTCCACATTTGAATCTTGGCCACACACTTTAGCACTTGAATAATCAGTTGGCATGTAAGTAACTTCTTCAACATTTGTCAGAGTAGAAGGAGACAAGTATGGCAAAGGAGATGACTCCTTGATAGAAACACTTTCATGATGGTTGGTTCTTCCAGCATGATGGAAACCATTTTTGATGTAGAAGTACTTGTGAAACTTCCTTCGGGCAATAGTGACCGCTTCTTCAAAGGTAGAGGGTCCACTACAAGTAACCTTAGTCTTTAGGAAAGGAGACAAACCCGAAATAAATTGCTCCATTTTTACATAATCTAGAAATGTAGAACTAAATCCACATCCTCCCCATTGACGAGAAAAAAAATCCTCATAAGCATAGTAGTCTTCACCATGTTGTTGAAGTCTCCCTAATAAAGCCCATGCTGTCTCTGTTGTTGGAATTTTAGAGAATCTGGTCTTCAAAGCTTTGGAAATTTGGGTATACCCATCTTCAATCTGAGAAGACATACTCCAAAACCATTGCTTAGCGTTGCCTCTAAGGCATAGCAATAGAAAATCCCCTTTTTCAATGTCATCCCTTTTACCAAGGATACGACAAACCATTCTAAAATCAGCAAGAAAATCATCAACATCTTCTTCTAGATTTCCAAAGAAGATTGGGATATCATCAAAAGTATAGCGTGTCATAGTCTCTCGATGCTAGAACCACACAAAGATTAGTTCTAAACAATCATTTTCTCTCATGACATCAACTAACTACACAAAGTTTTGAAAGGTCTTTCAACATGAATTTTAGATTTTGATGTGAAAATGCTTTTTTCCTTTCTTATGTTATGCTAATCCAAACCATATCCTAGATCAATTTTTGTTGCCTTGAAATTAAACTCGGTCATACAAGTTTTCATCATTCATATATTCTACTTGATTATGCTAAAATTCAAGCATTCATGCAATACAACAACAATAAGCACAAAGTCAGTCCTCACTGGGGGCACCAAAATTGAGGCAGTGCGGGGCGGGCAACAAGAAGAGCAACCTCTAGACACCCTTCAAGGCTCCTGTGCTGCTCAATGGGGCTGGGGCACAACACAACACAAACCAAAACAACAAACCCACAGCCAAAACCCAACTACACAAGGGGCACCACCTAGTTTAAGAGAGAACTAGGACGCAAAAGAGGAGAATCGTTAGAGAAACCCACAAACAAGCAAGGAATTTACACTAACCCTAACACCAATGGAACACTCTCACACACTAAAACACGAGAGAGAGAGAGAGAGAGAGAGAGAGAGAGAGAGATGGTGTACAACTTAGCTTCAACTTTATATTTTGCACAAAAAGGAACTTAGAGCTTGCGGAATCAAGTGACAAGATTTGGTTATAGCATCACTAGCACATTGTCTTAGGGTTATGGGAGCCCTCTCACCATCCACCCTCTTACAATGGTAGCCAAACAATAGCCAATGAATCACAAGCAACAAAACAACAACCTTCAATGAAACAAGTCACCTTATGAAGCTGAATGCGTTTGCCAAGCTAAATTGGAGGAGAAGCGTGAGCCTTTGGACATGAATTGCACCCAAAAATACCAATTCATTGATGTTGGGGTAGATACAACAATGGTAGGAATAATATCTTCTACTCGCACTCAATCAAACTAGCTCAAGCTTTTCTATGCACCAAAGTGATGGTGTATAGAAAGTTTACTCTCTCTTTACAACCAAGATAGAACTGGCGTGTGCTACGCTCAATCTAGTGGGCAATGGTATAGTGATGTCTTTTACAAGGAGGAATGGGTTCTATTTATAGGTTTTAGAAGCCTTGATTAGGATTAAGCCTAATCAATTTTATTAGGAAAGATCAAGGATTATGAATGTTTATGAATTTCAAATGAGAATGGGGTCTCTATCTCTTTTCTCTTGAGTCACATGGATGTGGGCTCAAGTAAGAGAATTATTGATGTGGTGAAAGGAGAGAAAATTCCATGAGAGTGAGTAAATTTGGTTTACTTGTGCGGTTGCCTACTCCATATGTTGATGGTATGGGTACATTTTTACAAGAGAAGTTAGTTGTTAGTGGTAATAATCACTAGAATTGTTAGTGATACATTTACAATGGGTAGGATGAGTTGATTTGATGAAGGAAGAGGGGTGAATTAAAAGAGAATCATTGAGATGGTGAAGCTTTGAAGAAGCTTGAACTCACCCTTGTGTAGATTGTGGAAAAAATGACCGCTGGTCTTCTTCATCTTCTTCGCTTCTTTACGCCGCCGCCACGGTTGACCACCACGATGAAAAGAGGATTTTTTGATGAAAAATCCTCAATTTTCAGAATTTATCATGGTTAAGATGCTGAATTTTTGATATTTTTAGGAGAGGTAAATGAAATTGTAACACAGAAGCAATAGAGAGAGACATGGAGAGGGTGTATGTATGTAGAGGTTCATAAAAGAACTATAGGGATGAGAGAGAAGGGTAATGGTGAAGAGGCTGGGAGAAGCAATGGAAATTGCAGTTTTGAGTGAGGGATGGAGAGGGAGGGATGTGTAAGAGTGAGTAGGTGTGTGGAAGGGTGAGAGAAGACTAAGGGCTACTTGTGAGAAAAGTGGGTAGACTGGGGTCCACTCAAAAAATCATAGCTCATAGCTGGTAGCTGCAAAAATCATGAAACAATTTGAGGTGATTATTCAGAGCGTGGGCTATATTTTCTCTTTTGACCACCACTCCAAATTCGGAGTGGAGATAGGTGCCAAAACTCTCACCAAAAAGCCTGTTTTTATGCCTGCAAAAGTCTTTTAGTGGCCCCCTCCTTGGTTGAATTTGTACAATGCATCCAAGAGTGAGACCCTCCTTTGGCATATTATAATACAAAGCATCCAAGTTGCCCTTGACCCATGCATGGAGGAGGATTATTGGTGAATAAAGAAATATATACATGGTGGGACTAGTGTATGGACTATTCATGGACTTTAGCTCAATGAGCACATGTGTTAGAATAATGAGTAAAAATAATAATAAAAATATGGAGGAGTTATGGATATGGAAAGATATTGGAATCATATGATATGGTCCCTCCTTGAATTATTTTGGGTGAAAGAGGAAAAGGTATGCAAGTAAATAATATAATAAACGTAACCAATGAGTAGAAATCAATTTTTTGTTTTCACGAGGGTGAGGGTGAAAATGTGGGAGTGATTTGTATAAAATAAAAATATGAGGTTAGAGTATGTACATATTGGCAAAAAAATATAATTATGGTGTAAGAGGATGAAAGAAGGTGTACATAGGTTTAATAAAACACACACCTAAGATTTAAATAAAATACCTTAATAATTATAAAAAATCCCTATATTTAGGCCATATATACAATGAAATATTTACACACAAAGAGGCCATAATATACTTTTATTTTTTTATTATTTTTATTTTTTTTGGCTCAACTAGCCCAGTGACTAGCTAGCTGAGGGTTTTTAACAAGATATGGGAAAAGCCCCCTAACTCACACACGCCTATGTACAGTGAAATGGTAGGGATAGCCTTAGCGTTTGGGTGAATTTGGTAGGGTGGAGTAACTTACTATGGCAATTATGGAGAACCAAAAAACGGCTATCAATGCCATATTAGTTTGGTAATCTAGAGAACGAAACTTGAGATATAAGTATGATCCCCAGTCACCTATGGTTAAAGAGAGTGCTTTCTACTCTCTATATGTCATATGAGTTTGGTAATCTAGAGAACGGAACTTGAAATATACGTCCGATCTCCAGTCACCTATGGTTAAAGAGAGTGCTTTCTACTCTCTCTATGCCATATCAGTCTAGTAATCTAGAGAACTTGAAATAACATTAGGGTTAGGTGCTAGCAACATGGTTAGTAGTACTGAACCATAATTAGATGGAAATACAAAAATTAAGTAGTTATTTCTTCTTCCCAAGCAAAAGGCTTGCTTAAAGGAAAAATGAGAGCTTAAGCATAAATTTATGTAAGCATGAAAGTAAATCACTTTCAAGCAAGTGCAAGAGCATAAAATAATAAGAAAATGTTACCTTAGTGTATGTATGGTCTAGTCTTCTCCTTGCTTTGGATGGAGTCGGCTTTTCACTTTGCTTGAGGACCACTAATTTGGCTACTTGGAATGAGATAATGGTAACAGACAAAAGGAATTCAAGCTCTGGAAAGCTTGAGAATTAGGAGAGAGAGAGAGAGAGGGAGAGTGTAGTGGGAAGAAGAAGATCAAGTTTTGACAAACTTGATTAGGGTTTTGGCCATGACTTCTATTGGAGAGATGTGTGTGTGTGTGTGTAGCAGTTCTAAAAATATACATATACACAAAAGAACAAAACCTGTTCACAGACAAGAAATTCTAGTTAAATACAATAGAATTGTACAATAATTCATTTGCTGTTGAAAATAAATTTTGTACAAGGTAGTGAAGAGAACAAAGTAAAACAAGGCAAAAAGTAATCCCCAATTTAGAAGTGATGTTGCTTTAAGGTAAAAGAAAACCCCCATGTCATCAACCACGTCAAACAGTATGTTTTAATCAAAGAAGGTAGCCCGCACCTGTACCCATAGTAAACAAGAAAACGCTCGGTTAGCAATTGTTACTGTGTACATGTGATGCATGGGTATCCCAGTTGTTATCCATGTCCCAATGGAAAAAACAAATGTTGTAATTTGATATATAGAAAAAGAAATGCTTTTGTAAAGTGCTTACTGTACGAAAGTTTTAGGTATTTAAAAGCTGAGATTTCCCATAGAAAAAGATCCCATTAAAGTTTTTCCCAAATTTTAAATACAAACCAGAGCCTATTTTATGAATTTTGAGCAGGTTCAATCCTATTTACTGCCATCATAAAAAATCCCTCTATCTCTTATCTTTTTTCATGTCCAACATACTTTTATTAAAGCCTGTTCCAAACTACATTTCATTCCATGTTACCATATACTACTCAATCCTTCCCTCTCTTTTCATTTAGAAAAAGTGACAGCTTAAGTCTTTTTTGTAAGGAAAAAGAATATATGTATGTATTGATAGTGTATACCGTCATGCTACTATTTTGAAAAACAACAGCCAGGCAAATCTATGCAATTAAGAAAAAGCATTACCCAGAACCAGCACAGAAGCAGATAGAGAAAAGTTGAAGTAAGGCTAAAAAGTCGGGACCAGCTAAAGCAAAGTCGACGAAATCTCTTACACTAGAGAGAACCTATTAAACCATCAACCCTTAAAAATTTTCCTTGTAGCCGCATAAAGCAGGTAGGTGAACATCTTCCTACATACTAAAATAAGATACTGGCAAGCTTAGTTTATTGTATAGCTGAGGTTCCAAACTAAACTAGGCAAGCAGTAACCAGTCAACAAACCGAGCAGGTGGGGAGCCACAAAAACTGTCAGCAATCTTACAGGTAGGTGATGTAAGAAGGTAAAAGAGATCAAGTAAAAATGTAAAAAATACTACATCAATAGGGTAAGCGATAGAGCATCCAAAAGGACAGGGTCACAATATGCAGGCGGTAGCAAGAACACGCCATACTAGTGATACAAAAGGTTAGGGTTAATAGGCATCATGGACTCACTATTATAATAATTAAAAAAATGAGGCTAAAAATGAATCCCATTACCATTTACTGCTAGTGAAGAAAATAAGAGAAATAGTAAATGGCAGTAGCTAGTTAAGACTTTTTTTAACTAAAGCCGAAGCCCACATCAAAAGATTTTTTATGCGGTAAGGACTCCGACAGTAGAAGGATTCTGAAGAATAATTACCAATAATATCGACATATTATAAGAGACTAATATCAGTCGGATTGCCAAATAGGTATGTTCCAAGGGGAATATATGGCATGAAAAAAAGTTACAGTGTTACAGTATTCAAGAAGTGAGGGCACATAAGGAGGGTATTTAGTACGGATAACATCCAAAAAGAGGTTGCAATGAGGGTCTATATAAGACAGGCATATTCTATCACAGAATGCACTGTAACCAACTTGGGCACTTCTTATCTTACGAGCAACTTACAAGTTTCTTCCATAGCTTGTCTTTAGCTGTGTCTTTATACTTTATCATCTATGGCTTATATTCAAGAACAAGCATTAGCAATATCTCTTGCTCATTATAGTCAAGAGAGTCAATCTGGGAGACCACCATACTCCATTATGAGCGTCTTCTATTCGCTCAATTAGGAACATCTGTACAAAATGGTGAACATATCAAAATAGAATAACACGGGTGACCCTTTGGGGTCGAGAACACTTCAAGAATAACATCCATCTGGCGATGGTCAGGGAATCCCTAGGTATAGGGCCACATTATTATAATGTGGGACACTTAATAAAGCGTGGATTTATTGAGCGGTTATATTTGCTAGCACAGTTTCTACCACATCATAAAATATATTTGTATCCTCATTTGGCATACCCTTACGAGGATACTTTAACCAGACACCCTATACCAAAGAGTTAGGAGTGATTTTAGTGAACCATATCTTACCTTTGACTGAGCCCACAAACATTTATTACTATTGTGACAGTTGTCTGTGTGATCATGTAATGGATGGGTTAAATGAGATGTAATGGTGAAAACAAGAAAAAAAGTTTTATAGACTCAATGCCATTCTTTTTCATTATAATTATTTGTAGTTAAACATGAGTAAGGATCAATGCAATTGTGTGTTTGTGTGTGTGTGTGTGTATGCCCACTCATTCCCAGGCACCATATTCTACGAGGTAGTAGACCCCAAGAAAATGGGCCTACTACCTTGACAAGAGAAAAAAGCTTTCGAAAAGAAAGGGTTTTCTTTACAAAAATATTTATTGAAGAGTATTTGATTCTGGTTTAATGAGACTAATCAAGTTTTGTAGGTCATACTTAAGGCCAGACCATTTACGCATTTTTAAGGAATTGTAGATACATGCAACAATGTCTTTTTTAGGAAACCCATTATTGATAAACTTGGTAATCAGAGTGTTGATTTCTTCATATGCTGAAAAGCTCTCTAGCGAGGCATAAACTATAAGGAACTTCATTTCTAGACATGTGTGTAAGGAGTTTTTAAAGGTTCTATTGCTTTTCCTTTTGGTAAATACAGAGGATTTTCTCTTTTCCAAAAGAAACGACTATAAAAATTACCCAAGAATGGGGGTGTTAAAGTAACCTCAATATTCAAGAAGTGAGTCCTAGAGACAAACCATTTATGTAGCCTCATTATTCTATCTAGGAAGGTAGGTTCAATATTAAGACAGGTCGGATAAATCTCTCTAAGCGTTTCTTCGAACATGGGATTGTTCAGGCTACATAGGTCATCCATAAACCTAAACATATGAATAAAGTGTGAAAGTAACGAAGCCCTGGCTGGGTCACTCATCATTTTTAAGAGCCATTGAAATTCGAAGTGACAAAGATAAAGATTACACATAACAGGAGAACAAGAAAATCCCATTGGGATCCCTAAAATCTATTATCATGTCCAGGCAGGTGCATGTGCTTGACCATCGACACACAACATGACTATTTGACATCTATACATCGTTCGCCATACTTGAAAACAAATATCACATTAGAAAATTTTCCAAATTCATGTAAACACCTCGTTATATACACGTTTCCATGCATATAGCTCCTACTATGTACAAACAAAAAATGGTTCATCAACGTTGAACTCGTAGATGATTTGAAGGTGGAAAATCCTTCGAATATAATCACTATACCTCTGAAAGGTTCGCCCTTGAGATCTAGTCGTTTATGAAGATCTCTTGATATGTGCCCTCTGTGTCCATGTCTTTCAGCCTTACGTATGCCTAAATAGTGCTAGAAAGGAACATATACTTAATGTAATCAAACCTACAAAGTTTGAAACATATATTTAATTATTTTTTTGTTAAATTCCTTCAAATATAGTCACTTAAGTCCCCCTTGAGACTTCATTTTCTATCAAGATGTACCCTTTCTATCCATGTCTAATTTCACTCTTGGGCATGCTTGAGAAGTGCTCGAAAGAAACATGGATTTATTGTAATCACACCTACCAACTTTGGAATTTACCTCAACTTCACCTTTGAAGGTGAAAAGGCGTACAAAATAAAGAGAGACTTAATGTAAAAGCATCCGAATATAATCGCTTTACCACTAGAAGGATCCCCGTTAAGATTGCATTGTTTGTCAAGGTCTCCTGATATGTGTCTTCACTCTTGGATATGCTTGAGGAGTGCTCTAAAGAAACATAGATTCAATGTAGCTACCCCTACAACCTACAAAACTTTATTGTGAGAAGCTCCAAATATAGTGACTATTTTACTTGTCGATTTTTTCACATGTGAGTTTTTAATTGCGTGTATTTCGGTCACTGAACCCCACCTTTTTGAATTCACCATTATACTTCAAATTACCTCAAGGTAGGGAACCTACAAAATCAAGGGGAACTCAAACCTTCTAATAATCTAATATATTCCCACGGAAATAGGACCATGGAGTGTAATCTCTATATAAAGGGCCACAAGGCGCTTCATTTTTTCAATCATTAGTAATTACTGTAACAGGAGAAGGAGAGAAGCAAGATGGAAGGCAGGAGGAATAGTTCGACGTTGGCGCTTCATGTATGCATCTGTGTGGCGACGTTGCTAGCAGGCAGCGCCTTGGCCCAAGAGCAGCAGCGCGCAGGCATGCAGCAATTAACGATGATCTTGTTATGGCATGCAGCAATTAACGCTGATGATGTTGTTATGGCATGCATCAATCAACGATGATGTTGTTGTGGCATAACCTATATTACGCATAAATTAACGCTCTTGTTTTGTGATCAGGCGTGCCAGCTCATGATAATCTCATCTGCATACAACTCGGCGACGGCCAGCATTGCTATTATAGGCCATTGTATCCTGATGTTCATCCCGCCACCCTCAAGACATGGTGCGTCCCTGATAAAAACACATCAGAGCGGGAGCTGCAAATTTTGCTTACTCTCATGTGTCACCCTGTCCGCCCGGCTGTGGTGCCCGTCGTACACGCCGGTGGGCACCACCGTCCCCACCGACACATGATGAGTCCGGCAGCCAGTCCAGTTCCTACCCCAATTACAAGTGGCCACCTAGACCATTACACACGGCCGTGCACTATCCACCAAATTTGTGATGCCATCCTCTCCCCGCATGGGCGTTGCATTCTTCCTTATACTCTCTACGACCATGCCTCCTATGCCATGAACATCTATTGGCAGACGCACTTGCGACCAACGGGCATCCCTTGCACCACGATAGTTGGCGTTGCCACCCACGTGGTGTACGCTGATCCGAGTGATCTCTCTCTCTCTCTCTCTCTCTCTCTCTCTCTCTCTCTCTCTCTCTCTCTCTCTCTCTCTCTCTCTCTCTCTCTCTCTCTCTCTCTCTCTCTCTCGGGCGCGGTTGTCTTTGTCTCACCTTCCAATGCCACTAACTCTGTGCAATATATACTTTTAAGCCCCACGCTTGCGCTCTAGATTCTAATTATTAATATTCCGCTTGTATAACATTTTTTGTAGGTGAGGGTAGCTGCCAATATCCGGGGACCACTGACGAAGCACAAAAACTCCTTAGGGAGAGCTAGCCCTTCCCATTGTCGCTGCTACGTGCTACGTGTGCAGTCATCTTCTTGATATTGATGGCACTAGCTGTCATTGCCTCGAGCAATGAGGATGCAGTCTCTTTTGACATTGTCACTTCCATTCATGTTGTGTAATCCAATCTCCTTTGTCATATCTTTCTATTTGCACTTAATTCATTCATGGAATTTGGTTTTTCTTTCAAGGAAGAAACTCGTCGTAACTGTATATAACTTCTCTAGATCTTTGCACATAAACCTGAAATACTCTGTCAATGTTTTATCTATATCTATTTATTAAATACATTAGTCATGTATACATCTATTTTTAAATTACATTTCTAAATCTAGAGTTTTTTTTCTATTTATGTATTACTTAGATCAAAATGATCTATATATTCTAAGTTTACATTTACATCATATTTATGTTTTTCATATGTTATATTTAGATTATACTAGTAGGTCTCCCCAGTCTCTGAAAAAAAAATTTGTTGCAAAAAGGGATCAAGATGCGTTGACGGGGTTTTCTTGTTTTTTGGGTTTGGGGGGAGGGGGGTTCTTTTTATAAATGTAGCCTTTCAGAGTATAGTTTTGATTTTTTATTTCATTCAAGACTCGCCTTCCATTTCACTACGACAAGGGTTGCTCCCTCTTTTCTACAGCCCTCTTCTACTACTTTTGCAGACGGTTCTCTTTCATAGCTTTCCACGCACCACTACAGTAGCCTCTTTCTTAGTTTGGCATTGTCCCTTGCTGAGGGTGTGATTATAGCCTCCCCCCCCCCCCCCTCTCTCTCTCTCTCTCTCTCTCTCTCTCACACACACACACACACACACACACACACACACAAATAACATGAACCCATGACAACCTGCAATGACATAATCGGTGGATCGAGAAAAGGTTGTAGCCCACCATGCAAAAACTAAAAACATTGCACATAGCCTCTCGGCCCAAGCTCTCTCAGAATTGGTCGGAGTCAGTGAGGCTCCTCTCTCTCAAATTGTGTGGTATGTCTATCCTCCTACTCGGACCACAAGGATGTTGTAGAAGAGCCTTGCCATGCAGCACTAGGAGAGGTCGGCAAGGTTGGCCGCATCAGGGTAGAGAGAGAGAGAGAGAGAGAGAGAGAGAGAGAGAGAGAGAGAGAGAGGGTGCAATGGGACTTTGTGCAACAAATCATGCAAGGTATGGGGTTTTTCCCTCGGATCATCAGTTGTATCTCTCTGCTTGGTGAACATGCTTACTCGAGATTGATCATTAATGGTAAACTCTGTGACAAAATATATTTTTCCAGATTGGTAAGACAAGGATATCCTGTTAGCCCTCCTTTTTCTGTTGTGGCCTCCCACTCTTTACACGCATACCTAGATCAACTGGAACAACATGGCTATATGCAAACCCTCAAATTAGGAGGTAAGGATATCCCGGGCAAAGGGTTTGTGGATGACACCTTTCTATTTTTTAAGGCCCACAACATCAATATTCCTAGATGTATGAAAACTCTAGATATGTATGCTCTTGCAGCTGGTCTTACACTGAACCTCAATGGTAGAGTGATAGGCTTGCAAACTCTTCCCGATTACCTCATCAAGTTGTGTATACCAAAGGGACCCTTAAAATGTTCCCCACGGTACATCTCAGAACTTGAGACCAACATCATCGTCACTACCATGGCCATCATCTAAGTCATCACCATAAGCATGACTTTTGAGGCTGCCATCTCGATTACCTCACATATGCTGCTTGACCAAAGCGCTTGCGAGCACATCTATTGGGTTGCAAGATTGCTGCCTATTGCCCTGTGTTAGAGTCCAACGAGTTATAATTGGCAACAACTCGATCTATAATAGATGGATCGAACTCGCCAAATTCGCGAACATGTTGCAAAGAAACGCGTCTTGTCCATCGCACATCATACTTGCATTGATTACAAGGACATAAGATCCTCGTTGAGAGATAGCTGTTTCGGTTGGAAGGCCCCACATCCTCGTCACTACTCATAATGAGGGTAAAGCCTTATAACCTGAACATAAATTTAATCTTCTATTGGCATCCTCCATATTTTCTCTCTCTCTCTCTCTCACTCTCTCTTTTTTCACACTGTAGACTACCTCACATTCTCTGGTCATGTCCAATCCCCACACACCTTGTTCTAGAGGTGCACGGAGATCAAAACCACTAGGTTATAATCTTGTCTTTATTGGTCAATGCTTATATTTGTGGGTACGAGAAATCTACACATCCACGTCTACATGATAGTGCATGTAGTGGACAAAACCCCTTTGCCTCTTCTCTAGCTATAGCATTTCACATCATCTTAACATCTTTTCACAGTAGATCTTTGTTCGAGGGATTACTTAGCACATTACATGTTGGCCTCCAATCTGAGTATCATGCCGTTGAAAGCTTTCCAACTTAAGGTCGCATCCGTAGAGAGGAAGAGAGGGATCACCGTTCGTCTAACTCTAAGTTTTTTACCGTAATCCCGAAGGTAGACTCTAAGATAAAAACTCAATCTAAAATCTAATCTTAAATTTAACCTAATTGAACATGTGGTGATTCGCAGCCAATTGAATATGGCTAGTGTGTGAGTTAACAGGTGTCAAATTTTGATGGGAATATACATATTGTTGTGTAACTAGTGTTTGCTCTTTCGGCAAAGCGCGCCTTCATTGACATGCACTAAAATCTAACCTAAATCTAAAAAAAGTTAGACCATCAAACATAAATTTAGATCTAATGTAATCTTAAACTCAAACTAAACCTAAATCTAATCTAATCTTAAATCTAACGTAAACCTAAATGTAATATAACTTAAATCTAAATTTAATCTACTTGATTTTAAATCTTGCCTTAATCTTAATCTAAATCTAATATAATATTAAACTGAACATAAACCTAAATTTAATCCAATCTTAAATCCTAAACCTAAATGTAATCTAACTTAAATCTCATATAGCTAGCTAATCTTTAATACTTTCCTAATTTTAAATCTAACTTAATCTTAATCTAACGTAAATCTAAATCTAACCTAATCTTAAACTCAACATAAACATAAATCTAAATGTAATCTAACCTAATCTAATGTAAATTTTAACCTAATCTCTTTCTCTCTTTGTTTTCTCCCCTTACCTCTCTCTTTCGTCTTCTCCTCCTCCTCTCTCTCTCCCTCTCTTTAGTTTTTTCTTCTCTCTTTCTTTCTTTTTGTTTTCTCCTCTCTCTCTCTCTCTCTCTCTCTCTCTCTCTCTCTCTCTATCATTTGGTGCAGTGATCAGCAAATCATCGGCATAAAGAACCACAATGAGAAGTACATCACCCTCACGCTTTACATACAATGTTCTTTCTGTTGGACTGTTACGAAAGGCTCGTTTGACCAAATGAGTGTCAGCTTTCTCATACCAAGCACGAGGAGATTTCTTTAACCCACACAAAGCAATCTTACATGTACACGCTTTGTCCTCTGGTCCTTTTATGACAAAACCGCAAGGCTGCGTTACATAAACTTCCTCAAATATGTCACCATTCAAGAAAGCAGTAACAATGTCTGATTGATGTACATCCCAACCAAAATGAGCTGTCAATGCACATAGTAAACGCATAGTAGTCATACGAGAAGTGGGAGAAAAAGTCTCTTCATAATCTATGCCTTTTTGTTGTGCATAAGCCTTTGCCACAAGTCGAGCCTTATGGCGATCGATCTCACCATCCAGCTTGCGTTTCAACTTGTACACCCACTTCGTACCAATGGACTTTTTGCCAGGAGGCAAATCACATAAAGTCCATGTGTCATTTTCTATAAGTGCATCATATTCTGATTGCATGGCAACCATCCAATTTTCTAAATTCTGTGCTTCATCAAAAGACAGAGGCTCCTCAACATCATGTAAGCTAGACACAACCAAAGCATAACAATCTAATGCATAAGATGCATGGCGAGAGCCTGAACGAGTACGACTAGACAAAGGTGCATCCAATTTACTGTCACGCAAAGTGTGCACCAACCATTTTGGCATACCTCTAGCCTGCTCATTTTCTGCCCTTTCCTCATCAAGTACATCATGTGCATCTGCATCAGTTATAGGCTGTTCTATAACATCTTTAGAAACCCCCATAGGTTGTACATTTTCCTCATTGGATCTTACATTCGTATTTCCACCAATGAAAAGAGGCAACAAAGTGTCATAAATGTCTAGTGAGCTTACACTACTGTCTCTAGTACATGACAGCAAGGGTTGAACAGAATCTTTCATAAACACTACATCCCATGAAACCAGAATACGCTTTGTTTGCGGATGATATAACATGTAGCCTTTTCTTTCGGCACTATAACCAACAAAAATACATTTTGACAGCCTTATCATCCAATTTTTTGCGTTGTGTTTGTGGCACCAAAGCATATGCCAAACAGGAAAAAACACGCATGTGCTCAATAGAAGGCTTTCTATCATGCCATGCTTCATATGGAGTAATAGACTGCAAAGCTTTCGTAGGACACCTGTTAAGTACATTACTGGCACACATGATGGCCTCAAGCCAAAAAGAATGCGACAAAGCTTAACTTTTGACCATACCTTGTGCCATTTCCATCAGTGACCTATTTTTCCTCTCAGCAACACCATTTTGCTGAGCTATATAAGGTACAATACATTGGTGTTTTATCCCATGACTAGCTAGAAATGCATTAAATTCATGAGACATACTCCCCCCCCTCGATCGGAACGGAGGGTGCCCATAGTACATTTCGAGACATTTTCAGCCATAGCCAGAAATTGTTTGAAGCACATAAAAACTTTGGACTTCGCTTTAAGCGGAAATACCCATGCATGCCTGGAGTAATCATCAATGAAAGTCACGAAGTAAAGGTAATTGCCCAAGGACGGAGTTTGCATGGGCCCACAAACATCACTATGCAAAAGGTGCAACCTGCATGTGGCCCTAACTGAACCATCCTTTGGAAACTTCGAATGCTGCATTTTACCCAGAATACATCCTTCACAAACATGTTTTACAGGTTCTTCAAGAGGCGGCAAAGAAGCAACCATATCAGATTTCTGCAAACGCAGCAAACTGGCAAAATTCAGACGACCAAAACGTGCATGCGAAAGTTTTGCATCTGAAATAGCCCTTGAATTTGCAACTGCATTTCCACACTTGTCATACAAAGTGAGCTTATAAAGCCCACGGCACAAAAGGCTAGATGCAACAATTTCATCACCAAAATTGAGATCATGAACTGTACATTTGTCATCCACAAATTTGATTACAAGTCCAAGTCAAGCAAGTGCGGATACAAACAAGAGATTCTTCTTGATCCCAGGTACATAAAGTGCATCAACAAGTGTGAAGGAACTGCCATTTGCAGCAGTAAGCACAATCTTTCCAACTCCCTGAACCGGATAAGAGGCATTGGTTGCACAAGTGACTGAATTCCCATGAGGGACAGACTCGAGAGACGTGAACAATTCACGATGAGAGGTCATATGCTTTGTAGTACCACTGTCGAAATACCAAACATGTGAATCTGCAGCAATTGATAAGCATGCATCATGGACAACAGGATTGTAAGTACACTCTGCACTAAAAGCCCATTCTGCATCAACATCAGCATTACAGTCTCCTTTTAGAGAATACTCAACAATGGCTGCATTTGTAGTGGAACCACCCTCTTTCTTATTATCCTTTTTGGCCTTCAACTTAGGACATGACTTGATCAAGTGATCATTAGCTTTACAATAATGGCAATGCATCTTCTTTTTGCCCTTATCACCAGAATAGCCAGAGGAAGTGTTGCCAGCAGAAGCATTGGGAACAGAAGTTTTGCTACTCGCAGCAGAACCATAAGAAGTGGCTGCATTGTTGTTACCACCCTTTCTTTGAGAAGCAATAAAAGCCTGTTCAACTGCACGCTGTCTAGTCCTGTATTTTCTGGAAAGTGACTCTTGCAACAGCAATGTGCATAATGCATCAAACTTGACAACTTCTAGATTTCTCTAAGTACGAGAAAAAGTCTGGTAAGAATCTGGTAAGGCATCAGGAACTGTGTGCACAAGGGAACTTTTTGAAATGACTTCACCTGCAGAAATAAGTTTCTCATTGATATCCTTGACACCAGCAAGAAAAGTGTCCATATCATCTTCCTCATGCATAATCTTCGACTCCAGCTCTTTATGCAGCAAAGAAATTTTAGCCTCAGTGCGGCTTGCATAAAGACCTGCTAGAATATCCCAAGGCTGTTTTGCAGATTTTGCTAAATGAATGTGAGGAACAATGGTGCACTTTACAGACAACGCAATCAATGCATGATCCTCCGCATTTTTTACATCGCAATGAGCTTGTTCTGCCATACGCAAAACAACTCTAACAGCAGCAATACTTGCAGCAAGACCTGCTGCATCCTCAACATTGCCTACATCCTGAGAACCAAGACGTACATCAATGACCTGCACAATGTTTCGGACACCCTTTGACACAAGAACATGTTGCATCATATAAGCCCACATAGGGTAGTTATCCCCATCCAAGATGTCCTCAGCAGCAAACATCTTGAACACATCTGTGTTGTTGTCAACCATGGTAAATGTTGCACTTGATGTGAAAACTGCTCGAAAATAGGAGTAACAGAGTGGGAACAACTAATGCTATATAGCACAAACCGTAGAAGACTATGAGGCACTTGTTATGCAGAAAATGGCACTGAAAAAAATTCTGCACAAAATGACAAAATAGCCCGTGGAGTACTGCCTATAGTGGAAACGGAGGCCGAAATGCGCCCGAATCAAAAATCTGAGTAGACTAAGCTCTATGAGTTTTCCTGAAATTTTTGTCGACCTGCAAACGCTTACCAAAGCTCATTGAAATCGGAGAAAGTGAGTAGGCGTGCTCTGGACCAGCTGGCAACTAAGCCCGCGAGGATGCAACCTGCTCTGATACCAATTGTTGGAATTAGGGTTGCAGGGAAATGCACACAGC
This sequence comes from Adiantum capillus-veneris, assembly GCF_014529385.1. Lineage (NCBI taxonomy): Eukaryota > Viridiplantae > Streptophyta > Polypodiopsida > Polypodiales > Pteridaceae > Adiantum > Adiantum capillus-veneris. The sequence continues at coordinate 43,865,074 of NC_140959.1, read as the reverse complement.
TTGGAGAAGACGAAGGAAGCTCAAGGCACACAATAGAGAGTGTGTTACATAGTGTGCAGTGGAAAGATAGATAGCCCTAGAGTGATGGGTGTATATACAATGCACGGGGAAAAAACCTCCTAAAGAGGGAAAAAATGCCCCGGCGGTCCTAGTGTGTTCACACACATCACTACCACATGTATATGGTAACACACAGCAATTACCATCAGCGAACCCTTTCTTCTTTAAATTTTGAGCAATTTGCAGGACCCAAGTATAGACTATCCACAAAGAAAAAAAACTTAAAGTGATTTGGTATAGACCATACATCAGAAAATACATGTAACCACCACTTCTCAGTCATGTGTAAATTCCATTGTTTATTATATCTATCCTATATACATGTGTCTCACACCGTTGAATTTTGTTAAATATAGCAGATGGAGATTGCCACCAATTGGTTGCATAGCTTGGCAAGGCCAAGTCCTTGTGTCTTTTTGCTACATTTGCCTCCACATAGAATGATAAATTGTGTACATGAGTCATGAGCTGATGCCAGAAGCCCCTGCTTCTAGTGCCCAATTTGTACTTCCTTCTAGTTGCAATAAATAATTTCAACTATAGATTAGATTCCAACATTTGATCAGTTTGGCAAACCCCTTTTTTAAACAAAGAGAGTGTAGGTTTCCTAATCAATTTAGCATGTAGCACCTTAAAAGAAAAACTCCAAATCAGACTTTCAAACCCCAAGTAATTCCCTGTATATCTTATTCTGCCTTCCCACAATAAGAAAGCACATGACTTATTCCAAGATTTAATAAGAATAGTACTAACATCAAAGCCAATATTAAGTGAATCTGCTGAAAAAAATTTATCCCAAGAAGCTAGGTGCCAAACACCATGGAAGTAGACCACTGACACTTCTAAGATTTTGCACATGCATAAGGACCAATCATTGTCTGCTTCAAGCATATGCTTAATGAGACACGCCCTTCTATCATCAGCATGCAGAGTCAAGTTGAAAACATGAAGAGCCCCTAGAGAGTAAGGAAAAAAATTATTATTTTGAGCAATCGTAGCAGCAGAGGTAGAGGCAGTCTTCCACAAGGACATAGACATCAAGAAAATACAGATTTGAAGCATTTTCTCAGACCAGTCCAATAGTGGATGACAACAAAGCATATAGGGAACAAATATAGCTTGTACTATTCTCAATCTAGCATGCAAAGGCCATAGATCACAAAACCAAGAAGCAATTTTCCCCTTGACTCTATCAATAAGCCACTGCTGCAATTGCTTTTGAGTAGCCCCAACTCCTATGGGATATCCCAGATGCCTGAAGATATGATCTTTTGGATATCTCTTGCCAGCCTAAGTAAGAGCATCAAAGGATCTCACAAAGATATCAATTAAGAAAATAATCAAGTTGATGGTTAACCCAACAACTAATGCATACAGATCCAGCAGCTTAGTGCATCTCAAAATATTGACATTGTGAGCTTTCAAGAAAAAAAAAGTATCATGAGCAAAACCTTTGCCAGGTAATTGTTTGCTACCCTAATGTAGAGTTTGAATATGACAAGATGCTGCCACTCGGTCTAGATAGCAATAAAGGGGATGGGTAGCCACTATAAAAAAAAGAGACTAATGGGACAACCTTGTCTAGCTGACCTGGTTATATGCATCCTATCTGTAATTTGCCATTGATGACAATACTTGAGTGAGCATGCTAGCCAAGCAAGTTAAAAAATCCGATAATTTTATACCTAAACCCATTTCCTTCGATATTTGCTGGACAAAGTCCCACAACACTATGTCAAAGGCCTTGATAAAGTCAATCTGAAACATGACAATGCCATGATTTTTGTTGAGTGCATTCTCAATGCCCAACTGATCTGTTAAAATATTGTTGTATATGGACTTGCCTCGAATAAATCTTGTCTGTGAAGAATGAATGTAATTCTTTAATTTAGGTGCAATTCTAAGAGCAATAGCTTTGGCTAGCAATTTATACAGCACCCCCATCATGGTGATGGGCCTCCAATTTGCCAAAGTTTTAGGAAATGTTCTTTTTGGGATGAGCTTAATGATCCCCTACTTGAGCGTTGGGTCCATACATTGAGAAATCCATACTGCATTCAATAGTGGGCATACAATGCCCCTAAGTCCTAGCAAAAAAAAGAATAAACTCTTTGGAAAATCCACAAATACCTGGGCATTTATCATTTCGTAGTTTAATGACAGCATAGTAAATTTTTGCCTCTTCCAATGGCTCTTCAAGTCTCTTTGCAGTGGCCTCTTCAATGCATGGATCCACAACACTCAAGAGGGTTTGGACAACATTACTTCTTGCAGGTGAATCCACAGGAGAGACATTGAGCAAAGCATTATAGTATTGAGTGGCAGCTGCCATAATATCTGCACCGTTGGCCAAAGGAGGCCCATCATCGTGATGGAGTACTGCTTGTTGGGATGCGAGGTTTTGTTGCATCTCTTATCTCTTCCACCTAGAAAAGTTTCATGTGTTAGTAACCCATGTGAATAACCCCTTACCACCCATGTGTAAAGAAAAGCCACTTGGGTTTGTGCATAGGTAGCCACATCTTGTGCTCATGTGTCAAAAGGTTCTCTCTTTTGTATAAACCTACATATAGGCACATTCTGTTGAATAAATGTAAGCTTTATCATTTTGCAATTATACTGTATATTGTATTGTGCAATAGTTTCTCTCTCAAGCTCTACACTAACCTCTCCAAGCATGCCATTAAAATGAATGGCACACTAACCTATCCACCTCAACCCTACAATTGGTATCAGAGCATGGCCTAGATTAGAATTTCCTAATCTATTACATCTTAGGCATGTTGGAGCTATATATGGCTCACTCTATTGAACTTGGTCTCACCTATATATTTGTATCTTGTCCTCGATATGAATCAGTCTTTGGGAGCGTATATGGTGTGTCTCTTGTCTCGTCTCTCTCTCTTTCTCTCTACATCTCAACATGATATCAGAGCGGTAACGATCATGCGCCGATTCAATTCATGGTGACAACACTATGTGTATGCGATTCGCATGTAAGATTCAAAATTGTTACAAATTTTATTTCTGAGCGTTGATTCTTGTTAACTGTGGTTGTTTTGTGTTAAGAAGAATATGATTAGTGTTTTATGTGGCGTTTATTTCTAATCAATCTAATCGTTGATTACATTTTCTTATTAATGACACCCTGAACTTCATATCAATTTTTCTTGCTGTTCTGCCCAAAACTTGTTCGTCTCCTCGAGCTCTTCGATTTGAGTTCTAGGTTTGCGTCAATCGGAGTTCGTAGCAGAAAGTTATGTTGTTTTTACTGCAATAGAGCTTGACGCAGCTTTCTTCGTCCTACTTCTTCGTGAAGCGTCCGCGATCGTTTTTCTTATTTTGGCGTTAACTTTTTTGAGAAGATTTAGTTTTTTGCTATTCGTATTGTGGCCGTCAATCTTGCGTCTCACGCCACTCTATTTTGAGGACTCGTTTATTATTAACGTCTCCTTTACCCTGCCTTTTTTGGGTGACGTCTCTCACATATTTGGACATTCCTTGAGCATCCTTCTTACGTTTATCATTGACAGAACGCAGTACTCATATCTCTCTCATTCTCAATTGCGGACTTCACCATATATGGTGTGCAGATTCTACGATCTTATCTTATACGTCTTCTCGCAACAAGATATGGCTATGAATATTCTCGTCAACGGCATTCCTTCTGGCCAGCGTTCTGTTCCTCCTTTCCAAGGTCAAGGATTTCCAGGCTGGAAAGCAAAGATGTTGTTAATTCTTGAAGGTGATGAACTCTCCGATGTTGTTCTTGGAAATCGTATTTGTCCGCCTCACCCTGTTGATACGGATAATGATAACGTGCTTATCACTGAAGAACCTATATTTGAAGATTGGAATGTTGCCTATGCGGATTGGCAACGACGTGATAAAGCAGCTCGTCGGTATATTCTTTTTTCTCTTACTGATTCCCTTTTGCTTGATATGTATGAACTGCCTACTTCCCACGACGTATGGAAATACCTTATTGCAAACTTTCAGAAGAAATCTGTTACAGAAATACTTTATTTGAGAGGGTTGCTTAACAAGTTACAATATGAAGTTGGTACTTCCATGACGGGACATATTGAGTCTTTCAAATCTATTATTAATCAACTTGCTGCTGCCGGTGATCCTGTTCCACAAAAGCAACTGATTACACTTCTCCTTGATATAGTGAAGGACTCTTCTTATGATAACATTGTTACTATTCTCTCTAATAAAGATGGTCTTGATTTCGACCAAGCGTGCATGTCTTTAATTGAATACTCTCAACGTCAAGAACATCGGAATGATGGTCACGATATAGCTATGATTTCACAAGAGGAGACTGAGTCACAACAGATGGAACGTGCTTTTTATGCTCGAAGGCGTCCATTTCAACGAGGAAACCACAGAGGTGGCAGTCGCGGTAATATTTTCTCTCGCCTCAAATTTCCTAATAAGCAATGTTCTTATTGCAACAGAAATGGCCATACTGAAGATGATTGTTGGGCACGTCAATATGATGAAGAACACAATATTACCACAAAACAACCACGTTTATCTAGAGACTCTTCTTCTTCTTCTTGTGAATATTGTGGACGATCTGATCATCCCACTCATTTGTGCTATAAGCGTCGATTTGACACAGATCGGAATAGAGCATATGCTAATGAACATCGAAACATCATTGTACGAGAAACAAGCTGCGTCCTATGTTCAGTTGCTCCAGACAGAATACTTCATGTACGTGATGGATCACTTTTTATTGTCAATTCTGGTGCTACAAGAAATATGACATATCAGTCTAAGTGGCTCCATAACTATCATCCACTGCCAGTTCAACGTGTTGTTTATCTTGCTGATGATACAACTTGTCAAGTAAAGGGTATTGGAGACTTATATCTTGGTACCTTATCTTCTTCCACTCGAATCTTAAAGCCCATCCCCATATGGGAATTTGTGAATTTTTTGCTCTTGGGAAACACAATCGTTAACCCTTTCCTCTTTCAAATACAACTCATTCTCATGACATATTGGATCTTGTTCATACTGATATATGTGGACCTCTACCTTCTTTGAGATCACAATATCGCTACTGCATTACTTTCATTGATGATTTCTCAAGGTATACGACTGTATTTCTACTTAGACAAAAATCTTAAGCCTTATCTGTTTTCAAACAATTCCACAAGGCTGTGGAACTTCAAACTGGTCGTCGCCTTAAGAAGTTTCGTAGTGACAATGGAGGCGAATATGTTTCTCGAGAGTTTGTGAGTTACTGTGCTGACAGTGGAATTCATCATGAACACACTATTCCATATTCGCCTCAATAGAATGGTGTTGCTGAACGAAAGAATCGCACTATTCTCAATGCTGTAAGATGTATGCTGATTCATTCTGGCTTATCTCGTGATTTCTGGGCTGAAGCTACTTTGACAGCAACATTTATTCAGAATCATCTTCCTACTACTGCACCCTCTGGTAAGATACCCATCACAGCATGGACAGGTGACATTCCTTCTGTATCTCATTTTCGAACCTTTGGATGTATTTCTTATATTCATGTTCCCAAAGAAACACGAACAAAGCTTGATGCTCCTAGTCTTAAAGTTATTTTTATTGGATATTATGACACTTCCAAAGGCCACAAATTCTATGACCCTTCCTCCAAGAAAGTAATTGTGAATCGTGATGCTACTTTTAACGAACAGCTTATGGGAGGCTCATGGTCCATGGATGATTCTGATGATACTAAATCATTGCTTCAGGCTTTTCCATTTCTTTCAGAAGATGAAACTCTTCCTATAGAGCAACTTTCCTCTTCACAACCATCTATTCCAAATGTTGCCAATGATGATATTGATATTTTTGTTGATCTGCCTATTGATTTTGAACATGGCTCATGTCATGTTTATGATGACGATATTGCTGATAATGCTTTTTCTACTTCTGAAGATCCCGTTACTTATGATGAAGCTATCTCTTCACCACAAAAGGATCAATGGCAAGAGGCTATGGAAGCAGAGTACGATTCTCTTATCTCTAAAGGTACATGGATACTAACTGAATTACCTCCTGGTCGTACAGCTATTAAATGTAAGTGGGTCTATAAGACAAAAGTAAAAGCAGATGGATCTTTTGACAAGTTCAAGGTGCGTTTAGTTGCAAAAGGTTACTCCCAAGTAGCTGGTGTTGATTATCAAGAGACTTTTTCACCAGTTGTTCGCATTACAAGTGTTTGAGTTTTATTGGCATTTACTGTTCAATTTGATTTAGAAGCTCATCAAATGGATGTGCGAACTGCTTTTCTTAATGGTGACTTGGAAGAGGAAATTTATATGGAACAACCAGAAGGGTTTGTTATTCCAGGTAAAGAAGACCTTGTTGCTCAACTCCATAAGGCACTATATGGTCTCAAACAAGCTTCGCGAGCCTGGTATACAAAATTTGATCTTTTTCTCACCTCTAAAGGATTCATCTCTTGCTCGTCATACCCCAACTTATACATAAAACGCCAAGGTAGCAGTTTTGTGATTCTTGCTCTTTATGTGGATGATACCATCCTTGTTTCCAATGATTTGGGATTTCTTCAGCAAGTGAAAAAATTATTGTCTTCTGCATTCGATATGGTGGATCTTGGAGAGATTCACTCTTGTCTTGGCATTCAAATCCAACGGAACTGTACAAAAGGTATTTTATTCCTTCGATAGTCAAAGTTTATTGTAAATACTATTCAAAAATTTGGTATGGAATCTGTACATTCAGCCAACACACCTTGTCTTGCGAGCTCTATGAAGAATACTTCTGACAATGGAGGTCAACTTGTCACAAATCAACCTTATGCTAACTTGATTGGATGTCTTCAATTTGTTGGCATGAACACTCGTCCTGATATTCTGTTTGCTGCTAACTATCTTGGACAACATCTTGCATGTCCTTCTCTTAAGCATTGGTCTGCTGCAAAGCGTGTATTGAAATACTTGAAAGGCACTACAGATTTTGGTTTAGTCTATCGACGAAAACTCACATCGGATTCTATGAAATCTCTTTGTCTTTTGGGTTACACAGATGCAGACTGGGCAAGCTCACATTTATCTATGCAATCTACTAGTGGAAATTGCTTCTTTATAAATGGTTGTCTTGTTTCTTGGACCAGCAAGAAACAACGTTGTGTTGCAGTTTCTACGACTGAGTCAGAATATGTTGCGGCATCACTTGCAGCTCGTGAGTTGATTTGGACTCGACAAATGCTGTTTGATATTGGTCACTCTCCTCTTTCTAGCACACCCTTGCGGTGTGACAACCAAAGTGCTATTAGTTTTGCAAAAGACTATGTTCAACATAATAAGTCAAAGCACATTGCTGTCCATTATCATTATGTCAGGTATGAAGAACGCAAGGGAACCATTATGGTTGAACACTGTCCAAGTGACCAGATGATTGCAGACATTTTGACCAAAGGCCTCAATGAGTCACGTTTCATCCTCTTGCGCTCGGAGCTTGGACTTGCTTTGGCCTCACTCTTTCTAGATTAACTTCTTTTCTATTGTAATAGCTTTGTACATATGACATTGTAATCTTTTAGGTACCATGCACTATGCACACTCCACATTTTCACCTTGTGATATCTAAGTCACTTGAATATTTGTACATAGATGCACAATTCACTTTCACATCATCACCGCTGGTTCATATTTCACATTGTATAGGGGCTTGGGTTTTTCCCTTGAACTCCTCAAGGGTTTTTTTATCCAAAGCTAGAGACCTTTGTTTGAGTGGGGGTGTTGGAGCTATATATGGCTCACTCTACTGAACTTGGTCTCACCTATATATTTGTATCTTGTCCTCAATATGAATCAGTCTTTGGGAGCGTATATGGTGTGTCTCTTGTCTCGTCTCTCTCTCTTTCTCTCTACATCTCAACAAGGCACTCTCACTATAATAGATTGCATTGGCCCTCTCTCTCTTAGCCATTGCAATTACTAATCATAATTTCCCATGCATTGCATAATAGCATTAGAGATTATTTCACTCTTTGATTGCTTGATTGAGCCCTTCCTGGTCCAATATTACTAATTATTGAGTGATGAGAGTAGATTTCGGCTTCATTTTTTTATTTATTAGTGTTCTTTTTTGGCTTGATTTCTATCACAAATAAAAAACTCCATCAACTTGCATTGGACAGTGTGCGTGTAGCTTTCTACTTTTAGATTCAATTTGAACCCTGAAGTGTTACATTTGGAAAAGATAAGTTCATTAATCTTGCTACAAATAGGAGCATAGATCCACTACAACAAAAAAACGTGTTATCGATGCAGATATCGACGCGGCCCGTCGCTATCCGCGTCACTGTGAAACCAGTTGCTATTAGCGACGCACATAGCGACGACCATAGCAGAAAAAAAAATTCTTGGGTAGAGGACAGGTAGCCTGGCCTCTGCCCACTTAAAAGATGGACACAGCCACAGCCAGACTTCCTGCCCTCTGCCCAAGAAAGCGAGCAACACCAAAATATCAACCATGCTCCCGCGCACAGAAATTTCGGCAGAGTTCCCTTTGTTTTTACATAAACTTTAAAAAAAAAACCATATCATGTATACGCCTCCTACATGCTATCCATGTAGGATCTCACATGAGATTTAGGGCCAATGAAAGACAGCCATAACTTAAAAGCATAACCATAACGAACCATAACCATAACTTAAAAGCATAACCATAACTTAAAACCGTAACCGGCTATAACCACTTTGATCAAAACCATAATGCAAATAACCATAACCATAAACAAAATTAACAATAACCATAAGCATAACCAGAAAGAGAAACAATAACTGTCTATACAATGACAATGACAATAATCATAACCATAAGGGAAACAATAACTGTCTGAACACTAGCTGTTTGTACAAAAAAGAGACACAGAAGCGTGTCTGTGTCTCACAAAGCATATAGATGAAATCTGGTCCACTAATGACTAGGCGTCGCAACCTGCACATAGGACAACTCACAAAATTAGTATTGATATTACTTCACATATACTGACTTAATTAAATCAACTCATACATATTAACGTCTCACCTCAAGCGATCAGCGAGACTGTAAGGCCTCCCAGTCTACAGGCTCTCTTGAAGCTTCAAGATCATTCAGTACTTCATAGATACCTCTGCGATATCCATCTGACTCCTCCTCGCGTGATGGATCTCGATGCATCTCAAGATTCTACGTTTATACAAAAATCAAAGTAATAAGAATACATGATTCATCGCGTTTTAAAAAACGCCATAGTTAAGATTGGATTAGAAACTCACAAACTCATAGTGAAAGGTGTCGAAGCCTCTGCTACCAAGATGAGATGTCCCCCTAGTCATCCGTCGTACCTGTGCGGCCTCACGCTGCTGTCTGAACCGTGTGGCCGCTGTCCACTCATACTCCCTGATCTGCAGCCACGTCTCATGTGGGATGCCCGAAGGCTTCGGTGAGCCGATCCTGAAAGCCTTCCGAGATGCATCTCGTCGATGTTTGATGGTGTCCCGTGCAACACCCTTGATCCACCGCGCCGAAACAACGGAAGAACCCGGAGCAGACTGGTACTCTCTCAAGATGGTCTCCACTATGTAAGTGACTTTTTCCTTTTCTTGTTGATCCCAAGACATCAGAATGCTGGTCAAAAACTGCAGCTCCACGAGCTGGAGAATCCGCTATCACATCTCAGTCTCGACTCTATCCATGTCAACAGAACCATCTCCCCGTACAATATAGAGCTTGGAGGCACTAGGATCATGTGCCCCCCAAGGTGTCCGAGGTGTGCCAAGAGGTGTGTCGAGAGGTGTGCCTAGGTAAGACGGGGGTCGTGAGCGAGGAGGGGTCGAAGCATCTGTGGACCCTCCTCCACAGCAACCACCACCTCCACCTGACGATCGCCGAGATCGGCGAGTGCGCCTGTGCTACGGATATGAGGACGTATCCGCCTCTGACCCACCCCTAGGTGTCAAAGCGGCCGTGATGGGAGAAGAAGGCATCGTACCCATAGGCGTCCTAAACCCCGTAGGCGTCCCCCCCCTAGGCGTCGGACCCTCGGGTGTGAAGCCCGGAGGCGTAGTACCCGTGCCTCTGGCTACCCAGTACTGAGAAGTCTCTGCCATCTGAGCAGGCGTCATCCGTGTAACGAAGCCCATGAATGCATCTGCACTCATGGAAGCGGGATCTGGAATCTCGTCTCCCATACTAAAGTCCTGCAGAAAGAAAGTAAAATAAAGCGTCAGAACACAGTTGTTTAAATTAACTTTAAGCTTAATTTTAAATCAAAGTCTTCATACAAACACTTACAGGTCTAGGCCTCGATGAGTGAGGAATCATCGATAAGATCTTGCACCGTATCATCGTCTATCTCTAATTGCAAACATAACTCTTCCCCAACTCGTTCTGGAAAATTATCTTCATCCATTGCATCTTCATCTACAAGTGTCAATTCTGGCTCGTCTACGTCATCCCTCATATATCTGTCAGCTTCCTCAGCCATACCTTTGTCCATCTCATCTAATGTCACAGTAGTATGGACGTCATCTGACTGACTTTCCTCTAGGAGATCTTGCCCTTATTCAAATACTTGTTTATTTCTTGGAGCAAGCTGAACCACAAACCACCATTGTCGCTCTCGAGGGTCCGGTACAAAGACCACTTGCTTGCAATGTTTGGGGAGAGCAAATGTGTCGCTCGCATCTATCCAAGTAATCACCTTGAACCACTTCACATCCAACAAAAACATCTCAAACCGCCTAAATCTTACTTTCAGGATATTTGACACCAGACCACAGTAATCCAGGTTGCTAGTGCTCTCATTCGTGTCTCTAGCACTAGCCCTGCTCTTTTGCATGAAACTAACCATTAAACCACTTTCAAACATGTTTCTTCTGCTGTCAATTTGTTGTGTTATGAAATTCTTTCCATGCGACCACAGTGCCATGTATGTGTGATACTTCCACTCACATCCAATAGCCAACTCTTCCTCTTCTAGAGATATGGGTTCTCCAATTTGTCGAGCTGCTCCCACTGTCTTGTCCAACCATGCCATTGTAGGGAATTCAGGTAGAGGATTGACATTTTAACCCTGACAGTTGATCGTCATGGGTGAATGCGTCCTGAACTCTGAAATTTTGGAAGTTTTGTTTGACCAGCTGCATTGGTGAAAGGCCACAGCTCTGGCATCTTTCCAACCGACTGCAAATCATCTCGTGAAGCTCAATTGTCTTTCATTCCCATGATTGTCTTCCAGAGGAGCTCTCTCACATTCTTGAATATATGCATTGGATCTAGCAAATGGTTAATTAGTAGATCACCCTAGTACGACAACGTATGGAGAATGGACAAATAAGAGCCCTCCTAGAACGGAGTGCTACGCGAGCATGGTGAGAGAGGAGGGAGGAGAGAAGAGAAGAAGACACAAGCACTGGGTGCAATCTCCCCCCGTGAAAGAGTGACCATTTCCCTCTTGCACGTATTTGTTATATAGATTTCTTGAATGGTCAAATTGGTTACAAACAGGCCGGCCGATCATAAATGGCCAAAGCTCATAAAAGAGCACTTGAATAAATCTTTATAAAATGTAATATACTTTTGCAATAGCTTAGCTCGGACAAGCCTTTTCCACCTGTCACAGCTGCAATAAATAATAAGATGTCAATTCCATAACATACATCTCCGTTGGAAAGCAACTGTCCTCAGTTGCAAAGATAAAAATCTTCAAACAATACTTGTCAAAAAAAATGATTACTATGTTGTGTCAAAAACATCACATAAAAGAAAAATTTATGAAACAAAACAACATTAGCTTATGCCTGCCGTCATCCACATACTACCTATTCTAGTGTCCCATACCACTAGAATAAGCAGTATATGTCATACCTTGGTGAATCAGGATATCATTGGTCACACTCATCATTAATCTCATAATGTCAAGTCTTATCACATAAACACTGCCATAATAATCACCAGATACCAAATCCCAATCCAATTCCAATTCCACAATATAAGTCCAAATCCAAATCACTTTCATTATGTACCCGGGTAACAAAATCATACCAGTTACAGTGGTGGCCAGCCACTGCAGCATGATTTTTTGATCGGTGTTGCCTCATCCGGTGAGTCTACACCAATAAAACGTGCTGCCTAGATCGGAAAATCTGCACTAATGCTACATATATCGGTGGATCCGCCTTTATCAGTGTGCTGCCTAAATCGGCGGATCTGCACAGATTATTGATGCTGCCTAAATCGGCGAATCTACACCAAGATGAGCATTTATACACTGCCTAAATTGGCGGATCTGTGTGTATGTGACCAATGGACTAGACAGGGCATAAAAATAAAAATAAAAAAAATAATAATAAAAATATATATATATATACTACCTGTTTCACACCACATTAGAGTAAGGTTGAGTAACAAAGTACTGACAATTTGGTATTTAACGGAAAGCACCTCGACTCGCGTGAGTAGCTGTATATCTCAATGTGAAATGATCGCAATAGCAACTTTTTTTTAATACAAGTATTGGCACAATGTTAGAGAATGTAGGTAATTAAAAGAGCCATGCCTTCTTTCAAGAAATAAGTGGTAATCAAGCTGATAAGCGAGATGTGTTGAATTTATGTAACGTTGTGGTTCTCTGTGGAATGGTATTAATAGATATGTGTAGGACTATGGATACCATAGAATTTGAGAGGCTGCTATCATTGTATATTTACTTGTGCTTTTGAGAAGATTTTTCAAAGCCCAAAATGAAAATGCAAAGAGAAATTACCTGTTTGCTCTCTGTAAATCATTCGACTCTGGATGATGTACTACATCTGAAATATGTACCAATCTGTGCGTGGGGAGAGAGATACAAGTAGGAGAGAACTGTAATTAGCAAAATTCATGTACAATGATGAGCCTCGGATTAATCGGAAAGTGAGATGGAATCAATATACATTTTTTTTGTTTGAATAAATGGATATTGTTGTCTCTGAAGTGGTGGACATTGTAAAATTTATTATTTATAATTGTTAAAGGCCAGTGACTAGTATTTATGATATCACGAGCATACTAGCATGTAGTCATGATATCATGAGCATACATCATGTAAAGGCCATAATATAAACAGTAGGACTATGGATACCATAGAATTTGAGAGGCTGCTATCATTGTATATTTACTTGTGTTTTTGAGAAGATTTTTCAAAGCCCAAAATGAAAATGCGAAGAGAAATTACCTGTTTGCTCTCTGTAAATCATTAGACTCTGGATGATGTACTACATCTGAAATATGTACCAATCTGTGCGTGGGGAGAGAGATACAAGTAGGAGAGAACTGTAATTAGCAAAATTCATGTACAATGATGAGCCTCGGATTAATCGGAAAGTGAGATGGAATCAATATACATTTTTTTTGTTTGAATAAATGGATATTGTTGTCTCTGAAGTGGTGGACATTGTAAAATTTATTATTTATAATTGTTAAAGGCCAGTGACTAGTATTTATGATATCACGAGCATACTAGCATGTAGTCATGATATCATGAGCATACATCATGTAAAGACCATAATATAAAGAGTAGATTGGTCCAACAAATAAAGAAAACAACACAAAATTAATTTGACCTTAGAGATATTGCCATTTAAACATCAAACTATGTATAGAATATGCATCAAGAAAATCCCTGGCAAGACCAAAAACTTAAGCTTGTCTTTTAAACTTGTACTAGGTATTGTAGTATGAGAGTTTGCAGCTTATACAAATTACCTATAAGACTGAAATAGTCAGTTTAAATACATCATGATCACTGCGAGTGCACGTGGATGCCTAAAAGGGAGTGTTGTGTGAGAAAGTATTGCATTGGTCATCGAAGAAATTTGCCGATGTCCGATGCTTCCATGACATCGACCATCGACCAAGGGGGAGAGGGGGGGAAAGAGAGAGAGAGAGAGAGAGAGAGAGAGAGAGAGAGAGAGAGAGAGAGAGAGAGAGAGAGAGAGAGAGAGAGAGAGAGAGAGAGAGAGAGATGAAATGAAATGTTAGATTAGACTTTGTCCAATGGCCTAGGGTACCAAACTAATACAATCCTTATGGTTCTAGTACAATGTCTGGGGACAAAAATAAATAAAATGAGTTACAGTGAAAGATTAAAACTAAAAGTATGAAAGGCGTGATTACAATCATCATCATGATCATGGTATGTCGTAGGATACGTGGCAAATGACATCATGAGAGAAAGTGTTCACTAGGCGTGGAAAAACTGCATGAACGTTTGCCTCTATAGGGAGTCGTAGGGGGTAAGGGAGAGAGAGATAAATGAAACGAAATACTATAGTAACAGTCCATATGACGTCAAATTGATACAATCCTTGTGAATCTGATCCAATGCATGGGTACAAATTAAAATGAAGCAAAGTAAAAAATGACAAAATTCATCATCAGCATTGTTAATGTTCTGACGGTGTATGAGAAAATATTGCAACAGTCGCTATAGATTGTCACCCTTGTTCGCTATTGTAAGCAATCGACATATTGGGGGAGAGAGAGAGAGAGAGTGATCTCTCCATGTTCGAAACGGGCAAAAATCCGCAGCATGCAATCAATAGGAATCAGACTCCAACACGGTCAATGAGGATCGACTTTTTTTTTTGGTGGAAATTAATCAATAAATTGCTTTCACCTCCCCACGTAGATAGTGTGTACTTGTTACCTCCATTTGGTGTGATAGAGGTAGAAGTGCGGGTTAGGCATGATATTTTAGAAAAAAAAAAAAGAAAAAAAAAATTAAACTCCGTAGATAGCGCCACTTTTGCATGCTCAAGGTGGGTGCGAGGCATGCAAGGCGCCCACGAGTGGTTGGCCAACATAAACCATGCAACACCGTTGTTGGTGGTCGTGCACAGAGTTGGGGCAGTCCACAGACATTGTCAGTAGTTCTGATTGTGCAACAACGCCTCCCATTCACAACAATGGCAGGGTTGTCCATGGCAGGTGTTGTCACTACATCTGCCAATATCCCGTGTTTTGAGCCGGCCCTTAGCGACTCCTATCTGTTGACTTCCACTGTTGTAACCTTATTGAGAGGCATCAATACCTCCTCTTATTACTGCCGTAGGCTTAGTTAGGCAACAATGGATGTGCCATCGCTCTTTTTGTTAATTGGCAACGGCTATTGAGGTTGATAGTGACAAGGTTAGGACGGGGCGGCACAGGGCAAGCCCAGGAGAGAATTGTAGAGTGGGGTGCTATGGCAAGTACAAAGTGGCTGGGGTTCAATTGCTATGGCCTCTTGCAGGGGGATAAAGGAGTGACATCGTAGACGGCTCGTTACGTCAGTGGGTTCTCATCTCTGACCCCCCGAAGCTGGGACTCCGTACGCAAGCTGAACACAGCAAGGCATGCACACCGCCTACAACCGCTATGGCGCAGTGGTTGTGGGGAGAGAATTATTTTAGGCCAGACCTTGGAGGTTACTGTATCATGGAAACTGGATTGGATTTGGTTGAGGGGGAGTGTGGTCCTTTTGCAGGGAGAGAACTTGAGTCATAAAGTCGTGCCAGCTGCACTTGGTAGGCAGCAAGGGCCAAAAGGGTGTAGGTAGAAAGAATCTGTAAGTCCGGCGGCAACAAGATCCACCAGAGTAGGTTTCCCTTACTTTAGAACCTCTGCATGGCAGTCCAAAAGAAGGGGCTGCATCCACTCTGCATGGACGAGGGGGTTGGTGGCTGGTGAGTTTTACATGAGAAGAGAGAGAGGATTTGCATGGTTCTGAAGTGGGAGGGGATTACTAGTCGAGGAGTGATTCCTCACAATCTCTCTCTACACACAGCGGTCAGCCGACCAATTAACGAGGCCATGCATACCGCAAAAGAAGGGGAGCAAAACTAGAGTGCAGCAACATGTTGGCTGCATGTACGGGAAGGAGAGAGTTTTGGGCGGTGGTTTGTCCAATTGACAGCCACGACACAGATTGTGTCGGCATTGGACGGGCGTAGTTGCTGCCGCTTTGGCCTATGCCTGCTAGTGGGTGCCTCATGTGCGAAGGTGAGGTATGTGTGTCACATGTGGAGTCAAGGTTGGCGATCTGGGGAAGGAGTCCAACCGAGGAGGGATTTTGCATTCTAGGAAGGGTAGGGTCACCATGGCTGCCATAGGTGTGCTGCTTCCTGCTCGTGTGCTGGTAGCAATGAATAATAATATAGAATTAGGTTGTTTTAATAGTCTCTTGTGTTGGTGGTTGTTCTCACCACAAACGACAATAGATGTCAGCATCTCCGTTAGGAAGAGAGCATGAGTGCATTGCACACAAATATCTCTGCGCAGCCTTCGTGTGTCATATATCTTCAAGGCTGAAGGATCAATCGATCCTCATTAAGGTAATTGCGAGAGGTTCTTTTTCCTGGTTTTTTTATTTATATATATAAATAAATTTTTACAGCTCCTCGACTACATTAGGCAAGTATGGTCTCTCTAAGAAGTTCACATTCATCTACCACTTCTTGATGTCTTCTTCCCCTTCCTACCGGAAATAGAGATCATCGAGGTTTATTAGAAAATAAAAATAATAATAAATTGAACCTCATTTCATCCTTCTATTACCACCCATGCTCTATACTCTATAAGCAAGCGTATTATACATGATTAACAATTACTGTAAAGAATCATCTTACAAAGCTTGCTAATAAAAATAAAAATAAAAATAATATAGAGCTTGGATGGATTCATTTGACTTGTAATTTAATAGATTCGCATTCCAAGCATATTTGCAAACAAAATATATACATGCATCCCTATATATTGAAAGAAAGAGTTCAAATTACTTAGCTGTATTCATCATAGCTCTACCTTCTGAGTATCATGCCCTTGAAAGCTTTCCAACTTAAGGTCGCATCCATAGAGAGGAAGAGAGGGATCACCGTTCGTCTAACTCTAAGTTTTTTACCGTAATCCCGAAGGTAGACTCTAAGATAAAAACTCAATTTAAAATCTAATCTTAAATTTAACCTAATTGAACATGTGGTGATTCGCAGCTAATTGAATATGGCTAGTGTGTGAGTCAACAGGTGTCAAATTTTGATGGGAATATCCATATTGTTATGTAACTAGTGTTTGCTCTTTCGGCAAAGTGCGCCTTCATTGACATGCACTAAAATCTAACCTAAATCTAAAAAAAGGTAGACCATCAAGCATAAATTTAGATCTAATGTAATCTTAAACTCAAAATAAATCTAAATCTAATCTAATCTCAAATCTAACCTAAACCTTAATGTAATATAACTTAAATCTAAATTTAATCTACTTATTTTTAAATCTTGCCTTAATCTTAATCTAAATCTAATTTAATATTAAACTCAACATAAACCTAAATTTAATCCAATCTTAAATCCTAAACCTAAATGTAATCTAACTTAAATCTAATATAGCTAGGTAATATTTAATACTTTCCTAATTTTAAATCTAACTTAATCTTAATCTAACGTAAACCTAAATCTAACCTAATCTTAAACATAAATCTAAATGTAATCTAACCTAATCTAATGTAAATTTTAACCTAGTCTCTTTCTCTCTTTGTTTTCTTCCCTTACCTCTCTCTTTCGTCTTCTCCCCCTCTCTCTCTCTCTTTGGTTTTTTATTCTCTCTTTCTTTCTTTTTGTTGTCTCCTCTCTCTCTCTCTCTCTCTCTCTCTATCATTTGGTGCAGTGATCAGCAAATCATCGACATAAAGAACCACAATGAGAAGTACATCACCCTCATGCTTTACATACAATGTGCTTTCTGTTGGACTGTTACGAAAGCCTCATTTGACCAAATGAGTGTCAGCTTTCTCATACCAAGCACGAGGAGATTGCTTCAACCCACACAAAGCATTCTTACATCTACAGGCTTTGTCCTCTGGTCCTTTTACGACAAAACCGCAAGGCTGCGTTACATAAACTTCCTCAAATATGTCACCATTCAAGAAAGCAGTAACAATGTCTGATTGATGTACATCCCAACCAAAATGAGCTGTCAATACACATAGTAAACACACAGTAGTCATACGAGAAGTGTAAGAAAAAGTCTCTTCATAATCTATGCCTATTTCTGTGCATAACCCTTTGCAACAAGTCCAGCCTTATGGCGATCGATCTCACCATCCAGCTTGCGTTTCAACTTGTACATCCACTTCGTACCAATGGACTTTTTGCCAGGAGGCAAATCACATAAAGTCCATGTGTGATTTTCTATAAGTGCATCATATTCTAATTGCATGGCAACCATCCAATTTTCCTAAATTCTGTGCTTCATCAAAAGACAGAGACTCCTCAACATCATGTAAGCTAGACACAGCCAAAGCATAACAATCTAATGCATAAGATGCATGGTGAGATCCTGAACGAGTATGACTAGACAAAGGTGCATCCAATTTACTGTCACGCAAAGTGTGCACCAACCATTTTGGCATACCTCTAGCCTGCTCATTTTCTGCCCTTTCCTCATCAAGTACATCATGTGCATTTGCATCTGTTATAGGCTGTCTTGTAACATTTTCACAAACCCCCATAGGTTGTACATTTTCCTCATTGGATCTTACATTCGTATTTCCACCAATGAAAAGAGGCAACAAAGTGTCATAAATGTCTAGTGAGCTTACACTACTGTCTCTAGTACATGACAGCAAGGGTTGAACAGAATCTTTCATAAACACTACATCCCATGAAACCAGAATACGCTTTGTTTACGGATGATATAACATGTAGCCTTTTCTTTCGGCACTATAACCAACAAAAATACATTTGACAGCCTTATCATCCAATTTTTTGCGTTGTGTTTGTGGCACCAAAGCATATGCCAAACAGGAAAAAACACGCATGTGCTCAATAGAAGGCTTTCTATCATGCCATGCTTCATATGGAGTAATAGACTGCAAAGATTTTGTAGGACACCTATTAAGTACATAAGTGGCACACATGATGGCCTCAAGCCAAAAAGAATGCGGCAAAGCTTAACTTTTGACCATACATCGTGCCATTTCCATCAGTGACCTATTTTTCCTCTCAGCAACACCATTTTGCTGAGGTGTATAAGGTACAATACATTGTTGTTTTATCCCACGACTAGCCAGAAATGCATTAAATTCATGAGACATACTCCCCCCCCCTCGATCGGAACGGAGGGTGCCCATAGTACATTTCGAGACATTTTCAGCCATAGCCAAAAATTGTTTGAAGCACATAAAAACTTTGGACTTCGCTTTAAGCGGAAATACCCATGCATGCCTGGAGTAATCATCAATGAAAGTCATGAAGTAAAGGTAATTGCCCAAGGACGGAGTTTGCATGGGCCCACAAACATCACTATGCACAAGCTCCAACCTGCATGTAGCCCTAACTGAACCATCCTTTGGAAACTTCGAATGCTGCAACCATATCAGATTTCTACAAACGCAGCAAACTAGCAAAATTCAGATGACCAAAACGTGCATACCAAAAATTTGCATCTGAAATAGCCCTTGAATTTGCAACCTTATAAAGCCCACGGCACAAAAGGCCAGATGCAACAATTTCATCACCAAAACTAAGTTCATGAATTGTACATCTGTCATCCACAAATTTGACTACAAGTCCAAGTCTAGCAAGTGCCGATACAGACAAGAGATTCTTCTTGATCCCAGGTACATAAAGTGCATCAACAAGTGTGAAGGAACTGCCATTTGTAGCTGTAAGCACAATTTCCAACTCCCTGAACCGGATAAGAGGCATTGTTGGCACAAGTGACTGAATTCCCATGAGGGACAAACTCGAGAGAGGTGAACAATTCACGATGAGAGGTCATGTGCTTTGTAGCACCACTGTCGAAATACCACACATGTGAATCTACACCAACTGATAAGCATGCATCATGGACAACAGGATTGTAAGTGCACTCTGCACTAAAAGCCCATTCTGCATCAACATCAGCATTACAGTCTCCTTTTAGAGAATACTCAACAATGGCTGCATTTCTAGTGGAACCACCCTCTTTCTTCTTAGCCTTCAACTTAGGACATGACTTGATCAAGTGATCATTAGCTTTACAATAATGGCAACGCATCTTCTTTTTGCCCTTATCACCAGAATAGCCGGACGAAGTGTTTCCAGCAGAAGCATTGGGAACAAAAGTTTTGCTACTCGCAACAGAACCATAAGAATTGGCTGCATTGTTGTTACCAACCTTTCTATGAGAAGCAATAAAAGCCTGTTCAACTGCACGCTGTCTAGTCCTGTTTTTTTTGGAAATTGGTTGCATAGCTTGGCAAGGCCAAGTCCCTGTGTCTGTTTGCTACATTTGTCTCCACATGGAATGATAAATTGTGTACATGAGTCATGAGCTGATGCCACAAGCCCTTGCTTCTAGTGCCCAATTTGTACTTCCTTCTAGTTGCAAAAAATAATTTCAACTATAGACTAGAGTCCAACATTTGATCAGTTTGGCAAACCCCTTTTTTAAACAAAGAGAGTGTAGGTTTCCTAATCAATTTAGCATGTAGCACCTTAAAAGAAAAACTCCAAATCAGACTTTCAAACCCCAAATAATTCCCTGTATATCTTATTCTGCCTTTCCACAACTAGAAAGCACATGACTTATTTCAAGATTTAATAATCATAGTACTAACATCAAAGCCAATATTAAGTGAATCTGCTGAAAACAATTTATCCCAAGAAGCTAGGTGCCAAACACCATGGAAGTAGACCATTGAAGCTTCTAAGATTTTGCACATGCATAAGGACCAATCATTGTCTGCTTCAAGCATATGCTTAATGAGACATGCCCTTCTATCATGAGCATGCAAAGTCAAGTTGAAAACATGAAGAGCCCCTAGAGAGTAAGGAAAAAAATTATTATTTTGAGCAATCGTAGCAGCAGAGGTAGAGACAGTCTTCCAAAACGACATAGACATCAAGAAAATACAAATTTGAAGCATTTTCTCAGACCAATCCAATAGTGGATGATAACAAAGCATATAGGGAACAAATATAGCCTCTACTATTCTCAATCTAGCATGCAAAGGCCATTGATCACAAAACCAAGAAGCAATTTTCCCCTTGACTCTATCAATAAGCCACTGCTGCAATTGCTTTTGAGTAGCCCCAACTCCTATGGGATATCCCAGATGCCTAAAGATATGATCTTTTGGATATCTCTTGCCAGCCCAAATAAGAGCATCAAAGGATCTCACAAAGATATCAATGCATACAGATCCAGCAGCTTAGTGCATCTCAAAATATTGACATTGTGAGCTTTCAAGAAAAAAAAAGTATCGTGAGCAAAACCTTTGCCAGGTAATTTTTTGCTACCCTAATACAGAGTTTGAATATGACAAGATGCTGCCACTCTGTCTAGATAGCAATAAAGGGGATGGGTAGCCCCTATAAAAAAAAGACACTAATGGGACAACCTTGTCTAACTGACCTGGTTATATGCATACTATCTGATAATTTGCCATAGATGACAATCCTTGAGTACGCATGCTAGCCAACCAAGTTAAAAAATCCAATAATTTAATCCCTAAACCCATTTCCTTCGATATTTGCTGGACAATGTCCCACAACACTATGTCAAACGCCTTCATAAAGTCAATTTCAAACATGACAATGCCATGATTTTTGTTGAGAGAATTCTCAATGCCCAACTATTCTGTTAAAATATTGTTGTATATGGACCTGCCTCGAATAAAGCTTGTCTGTGAAGAATGAATGTAATTCTTTAATTTAGGTGCAATTATAAGAGCAATAGCTTTGGCTAGCAATTTATACAGCACCCCCATCATGGTGATGGGCCTCCAATTTGCCAAAGTTTTAGGAAATGTGCTTTTTGGGATGAGCTCAATGATCCCTTGCTTGAGCGTTGGGTTCATACATTGAGAAATCCATACTGCATTCAGTAGTGGGCATACAATGCCCCTAAGTCCTAGCAAAAAAAATCATAAACTCTTTGGACAATCCACAAATACCGGGGCATTTATCATTTGGTAGTTTAATGACGACATAGTAAATTTTTGCCTCTTCCAATGGCTCTTCAAGTCTGTTTGCAGTGGCCTCTTCAATGCAGGGATCCACAACACTCAAGAGGGTTTGGACAACATTACGAAGATTAAAATCTTCAAACAATACTTGTCAAAAAAAATTATTAGTATGTTGTGTCAAAAACATCACATAAAAGAAAAATTTATGAAACAAAACAACATTAGCTTATGCCTGCCGTCATCCACATACTACCTATTCTAGTGTCCCATACCACTAGAATAAGCAGTATATGTCATATCGTGGTGAATCAGGATATCATTGGTCACACTCATCATTAATCTCATAATGTCAAGTCTCATCACATAAACACTGCCATAATAATCACCAGATACTAAATCCCAATCCAATTCCAATTCCACAATATAAGTCCAAATCCAAATCACTTTCATTATGTACCCGGGTAACAAAATCATACCAGTTACAGTGGTGGTCAGCCACTGCAGCATGATTTTGTGATCGGTGTTACCTCATCCGACGAGTCTACACCAATTAAACGTGCTGTCTAGATTGGCAAATCTGCACTAATGCTGCCTCTTTTGGTGGATCCGCATTCATCATTGTGAATGGATCTGCAATTTGTCAGTGTGCTGCCTAAATCGGCGAATTTGCACAGATAATTGATGGTGCATAAATTGGCGTATCTACACCAAGATGAGCATTTATACACTGCCTAAATTGGCGGAACTATGAGCATGTGACCAGTGGACTAGAGAGGGCATAAAAAAATATATACTACCTGTTTCACACCACATTAGAGTAAGGTTGAGTAACAAAGTACTGACAATTTGGTATTTAACGGAAAGCACCTCGATTTGCGTGAGTAGCTGCATATCTCAATGTGAAATGATTGCAATAGCAATTTTGTTTAATACAAGTATTGGCACAATGTTAGAGAATGTAGGTAATTAAAAGAGGCATGCCTTCTTTCAACAAATAAGTGGTAATCAAGCTGATAAGCGAGATGTGTTGAATTTATGTAACGTTGTGGTTCTCTGTGGAATGGTATTAATAGATATGTGTAGGACTATGGATACCATAGAATTTGAGAGGCTACTATCATTGTATAGTTACTTGTGTTTTTGAGAAGATTTTTCAAAGCCCAAAATGAAAATGCGGAGAGAAATTACCTCTTTGCTCTCTGTAAATCATTAGACTCTTGATGATGTACTACATCTGAAATATGTACCAATCTGTGCATGGGGGGAGAGATACAAGTAGGAGAGAACTGTAATTAGCAAAATTCGTGTACAATGATGAGCCTCGGATTAATCGGAAAGTGAGATGGAATCAATATATTGTAGATTGTTTTTGTTTGAATAAATGGATATTGTTGTCTCTGAAGTGGTGGAGATTGTAAAATTTATTATTTATAATTGCTAAAGGCCAGTGACTAGTATTTATGATATCACGAGCATACTAGCATCTAGTCATGATATCATGAGCATACATCATGTAAAGGCCATAATATAAATAGTAGATTGGTCCAACAAATAAAGAACACAACACAAAATTAATTTCACCTTAGAGATATTGCCAGTTAAACGTCAAACTATGTATAGAATATGGATCAAGAAAATGCTTGGCAAGACCAAAAACTTAAGCTTCTCTTTTAAACTTGTACTAGGTATTGTAGTATGAGAGTTTGCAGCTTATACAAATTACCTATAAGATCAAACTAATACAATCCTTATGGATCTAATCTAGTGCCTAGGTATAAAAATGAAGGGTAGTGAAAGATTGAAATAGTCAGTTTAAATACATCATGATCACTGCCAGTGCACGTGGATGCCTAAAAGTGAGCGTTGTGTGAGAAAGTATTGCATTGGTCATCGAAGAAATTTGCCGATGTCCGATGCTTCCATGACATCGACCATCGACCAAGGGGGAGAGGGGGGGAAAGAGAGAGAGAGAGATGAAATGAAATGTTAGATTAGACTTTGTCCAATGGCCTAGGGGACCAAACTAATACAATCCTTATGGTTCTAGTACAATGTCTGGGGACAAAAATAAATAAAATGAGTTACAGTGAAAGACTAAAACTAAAAGTGTGAAAGGCATGATTACAATCATCATCATGATCATGGTATGTCGTAGGATAACGGCCAAATGACATCATGAGAGAAAGTGTTCACTAGGCGCAGGAAAACTGCATGAACGTTTGCCTCTGTAGGGAGTCGTAGGGGGTAAGGGAGAGAGAGAGATAAATGAAACGAAATACTATAGTAACATTGCATATGACGTCAAATTGATACAATCCGTGTGAATCTGATCCAATGCATGGGTACGAATTAAAATCAAGCAAAGTAAAAAATTTCAAAATTCATCATCAGCATTGTTAATGTTTTGACGGTGTGTGAGAAAATATTGCAACAGTCGCTATAGATTGTCACCCATGTCCGCTATTGTAAGCAGTCGACATATTGGGAGAGAGAGAGAGAGAGAGAGAGAGAGAGAGAGAGAGAGAGAGAGAGAGAGAGAGAGAGAGAGAGAGAGAGAGAGAGAGAGAGAGAGAGAGAGAGAGAGAGAGAGAGAGAGAGAGAGAGAGAGAGAGAGAGAGAGAGAGAGAGAGAGAGAGAGAGAGAGAGAGAGAGAGAGAGAACTCTCCATGTTCTAAACGGGCAAAAATCCGCAGCATGCAATCAATAGGAATCAAACTCCAACAGGGTCAATGACCATCGACTTTTTTGTTTTTTGGTGGAACTTAATCAATAAATTGCTTTCAGCTCCCCACGTAGATAGTGTGTACTTGTTACCTCCATTTGGTGTGATAGAGGTAGAAGTGCGGGTTAGGCATGATATTTTAGAAAAAAAAAATAAAAATAATTTCTAAACGCCGTAGATAGCGCCACTTTTGCATGCTCAAGGTGGGTGAGAGGCATGCAAGGCGCCCGCGAGTGGTTGGCCAACATAAACCATGCAACACCGTTGTTGGTGGTGGTGCACAGAGTTGGGGCAGTCCACAAACATTGTCAGTAGTTTTGATTGTGCAACAACGCTTCCCATTCACAACAATGGCAGGGTTGTCCATGGCAGGTGTTGTCAATACATCTGCCGATATCCCGTGTTATGAGCCGGCCCTTAGCGACTCCTATCTATTGACTTCCACTATTGTAACCTTATTGAGAGGCATCAATACCTCCTCTTATTACTACCGTAGGCGTAGTTAGGCAACAATGGATGTGCCATTGCTCCTTTTGTTAATTGGCAACGGCTATTGAGGTTGATAGTGGCAAGGTTAGGGTGGGGCAGCACAAGGCAAGCCGAGGAGAGAATTGCAGAGAGGGGTGCTATGGCCAGTACAAAGTGGTTGGGGTTCAATTGCTATCGCCTCTTGCAGGGGGGTAAAGGAGTGACATCGTAGACGGCTTGTTACGTCAGTGGGTTCTCATCTCTGGCCCCCCGAAGCTGGGACTCCGTACGCAAGCTGAACACAGTAAGGCATGCACACCGCCTGCAACCGCTATGGCGTAGTGGTTGTGGGGAGAGAATTATTTTAGGCCAGACCTTGGAGGTTACTGTATCATGGAAACTGGATTGGAGTTGGTTGAGGGGGAGTGTGGTCGTTTTGCAGGGAGAGATAGAACTGGAGCCGAAAAGCATGCAGAGAACTTGAGTCATAAAGTCATGCCACCTGCACTTGGTAGGTAGCCAGGGCCAAAAGGGTGTAGAAAGAAAGAAGTTGTAAGTCTGGCGACAACGGGATACACCAGAGTAGGTTTCCCTTACTTTAGAACCTCTGCATGGCAGTCCAAAAGTAGGGGCTACGTCCACTCTGCATGGACGAGGGGGTTGGTGGGTGGTGAGTTTTACATGAGAAGAGAGAGAGGATTTGCATGGTTCTGAAGTGGGAGGGGTCGATTACTAGTCGAGGAGTGATTCCTCACAATCTCTCTCTACACACAACGGTCAGCCGACCAATTAACGAGGCCATGCATACCGCAAAAGAAGGGGAGAAAAACTAGAGTGCAGCAACACGTCGGCTGCATGTGCGGGAAGGAGAGAGTTTTGGGCGGTGGTTTGTCCAATTAGCAGCCACGACACAGATTGTGTCGGCATTGGACGGGCGCAGTTGCTGCCGCTTTGCCCTGTGCCTGCTAGTGGGTGCCGCATGTGCGAAGGTGAGGTATGTGTGTCACGTGTTTTGTCAAGGTTGGCGATCTAGGGAAGGAGTCCAACCGAGGAGGGATTATGCATTCTAGGAAGGGTAGGGTCACCATGGCTGCCATAGGTGTGCTGCTTACTGCTCGTGTGCTGGTCGCAATGAATAATAATGTAGAATTAGGTTGTTTTAGTAGTCTCTTGTGTTGGTGGTTGTTCTCATCACAACCGACAATAGATGTCGGCAGCTCCGTTAGGAAGAGAGCATGAGTGCATTGCACACAAAGATCTTTACGCAGCCTTCGTGTGTCATATATCTTCAAGACTGAAGGATTAATCGATCCTCATTAAGGTAATTGCGAGAGGTGCTTTTTCCCGGTTTTTTTATTTATATATATAAATAAATATTTATAGCTCCTCGACTACATTAGGCAAGTATGGTCTCTCTAAGAAGTTCACATTCATCTACCACTTCTTGATGTCTTCTTCCCCTTCCTACTGGCAATAGAGATCATCGAGGTTTATTAGAAAAAAAAAATTAAAAAAATTGAACCTCATTTCATCCTTCTATTACCACCCATGCTCTGTACTCTATAAGCAAGCGTATTATACATGATTAACAATTACTGTAAAGAATCATCTTACAAAGCTTGCTAATAATAATAAAAATAATAATAATATAGAGCTTGGATGGATTCATTTGACTTGTTATTTAATAGATTCGCATTCCAAGCATCTTTGCAAACAAAATATATACATGCATCCCTATATATTGAAAGAAAGAGTTCAAATTACTTAGCTGTATTCATCATAGCTCTTGTTCTCTCGGTATCTATCATAATAATCAATATCTAATTCTCCTAAATGATTTTCTCATATTAAACTGAGAAAAAGATAGAATATTGGTTAAGCTAGCAGACCGGCCACAGTAGGGATCCAAAGGAGGGAAATAAGGGATCCAAAGGGGGGGCCATCTGCAAAAGAGCCATGTGCAACAATGGGATAAAAAGACCCTAAGGTTCAGCCCATTCAGACTTCCAAAATGCTAAGGTTCCAAAATTCGAAGGTTGTGTCCAAAGGGTTAAAGCTTAGGGGGAATTGGATGCTTTGTGTGCTCTCCAAAGTCAATGCACATCCCTACATGGGAGGGGGCGAGCCCTTCTTCTAGGGGATGAGAGAGAAAGCCACACACACACTCACACACACACAAGCCCCTTTACACAAAGGGAATTAGGGACACGTGTCAGCTCCCTAGCCCAGATGCCCACAAGGTGTGCCCAATTCCTATTGGATGACCCTTGAAGTGGACCAATATATGAGAATTAAGCTACAGTAAATCTAGTTTAATTAATTTAAAAACATTTAATAAAAGAAACCAATAAGAATTAAGTCTCCTAGAAGACTATTGCGCAGTCTCCCAAAGGGTCCAATGAGCATTCAAGAGCCCCATGGCTTGCTTGATTCCTATTGGCCAGGAGGCAAAGGGGTCCAATGAGAGTTTATTTTAATTATTTAATTACCTCAATCTCTCACAAAAGGGGAAAGGGGGACACATGTCAGAAGGCTATCACTTATGCTGCTTAATTGTAATTGGCTTGACTTGGGGAGGGCCAATGAGGCTGCAGGAAGAGCAAATAGCAAGGGGGCTCGCCCAAGAGAGAGAGGGGGCTGATTTTTTCTTGGCATTATCACACACACACTCACACAATCTCATGTGTGAAGAAAGAGAAGACTATCTCTTCCCAAGCTTTAATGGAGAACTCATCACCTACTCCAAGCTTGTGAGATAGAAGCCTACATCAATACTCTCTTGGCATGTGGATGCAAATCCAACCAAGATCCAAGCTTCAATGCATGCTCATCTCCTCTACCAAGCTAATTACTAAGCTAAGCTATGCTAATATGAGTGGTTATGTGAGGAGATGTACATCTTTCTCGTAAGATATTCCTTCTTCCTCTCAATCTACTCTCATACCCTGCTAGCTCTCACCATCTTCGAAGGTGTGTGAGGTCTTGGGTCTGAGAACGGGGATAATTCAAGTTGTGTTTGTTAAGTGCTTTGCTTAGTGCATGAAGCTTCCATCCTCATTGCACTAGCTAGTCTTGAAGGAACACAAAGAATTGTATTGTACAATGTCTCTCTTGATGGGAGAAACCATAATACAAAGCCTTTTGGAGGGGGGACCGGCTCCATGCAAATCCGGTCCTCAACTGTTGTCAATAGCTTAATTTCTCTCTCTTTTGAAAGTATTGTTGATGCTATCTAACTAGGTGTTATGCTTTTTGTTGCTCTCTCCACCCAAGCACTCTTGTAATTCTCATTAGGAATCTATTATAATGAAATGCCCACTATGTTCATGCTAATTTCCGCTACACATAAGTTATTAGGCCATTAAATGTTACATTGGTATCAGAGCACAAGGTTTCTCTTTTCTTGCTCAAGAAGGGAGGTCCTCAAGCTAGCTACAAATGGTTGGTATTATTAATTGCCTGTGAGTAAGTAGAATAGGGATTTTTCAGCCTTGCAGTGCACCTACCTTTGTGCAGTTAACGGGGCATCACCGTCGAGAGCTATGGTCTTAATAGTGGAGTCCTACGGGGCTTGCCTACGGCTTAACCACTATTGAGCTATTAGAAGCTTGACAGGAGCCGGTGCTGTTTTGGTGTTGAAGGACCCTCTCTTCTATTCCTTGCAATTAATGGTATTCGAGCCGCGGGTACAGTAGCTTGAGTGCTTTTTCTAAAGGGGTAGAAACTAGGGCTTGAAGTGCCAAAGTATACCTAAAAAGTTTACACCTAAAAGTTGTTAGAATGGCTGACAATAGTAAAGAGAGTGAAATTAATGTTGATAACTTTGATTTTTTCATGAGCAAGCTACTAATGATGCTTCAATGCTTGTTAACTATCTTGTTTCTAGGCTTCAACAAGCCATGGGCAATCCATCTCTCCAAAGTGAAGTGCAACGGCAGCTCCGTGCTCATGGGATTCTCCAAGCTCATCACCATGACGAGAGAACACCTAGGAAGCCTCCTTGTGAGACTACCAAAGAGGTCTCTCTCCGATTCGGGAAGAAGAAGAGAATCCATACGAAGGGCTCAAGAATTTACTTCTTGATGATGCATCTCCTTCCCAAAGGAGAACTCAAGAGCCTCCTCCGAAGGAACGAGAAAGAAGCGAGTCTCCCACCACCTTGGCGGAGATGGCTCCACGAAGACGGCGGGCTAAACGCTCTCCATCACCACCAAAGCAGAGAAGACCATCGTATTCTTCTCCTCACCACAATTCAAAGAGGGATGATAAAAAGCAAGAGAATAAAAAGGCGAGAAAGAGGACACCCTCTTCTCCATCTTCTTCATCCTCTTCCTCTTATGAAATCTATGGTGAAGACGACAAAGATCAAGACAAGAAAAAGGCGAGAAAGAGGTCACCCTCTTCTCCACCTTCTTCAAATTCTTCACCTTCTGAAGAAAGTGATGGTGCAACATTTGAACCATCAAAAAGAAGAGGCCATAGGAAATCCTATGCTGCATGGAAGAGGTCGTCCAAGCTGAAGAAATTCAAAGAGGGAGGGAAGAGCATCTCTTTCCTTACCTATGATGGTACCTTTGGTGCTACGGACAAAGTCTTGGCCTTTATCCAGAAATTTGATGTGGCGTTTGGAGATGAGGGCTTCACGGAGTCCTCTAAGCTACGCCATGTAGCTATGCACTTTCAAAAGTCCGCCAGACAATGGTGGTCTAGCCTACAAGCCAACAGTGAAGCTCCACGAACATGGAAGGCTTTAAGAGCTTCCATTATGAAGCAGTTTTTGGCCACCGATGCCAAAGACAAAGTACTCACCGAATGGCGAAGCTTAAAGCTCTCTCCCAATGAATCCATCCACAAATATGTAGACAATTTTTGGGACTTACAACTCAAAGCCACTGTCTTCAAAAAGTTTGATTTTGGAGAGCAAAAGCAACAGTTTTGTGCGGGCTTAACCCAAGAAATGGTGGAGCATGTCAACTCCCAAAGGCCACGTACAATATCGGCGGTTATACACCATACTATGGTGGCCTCTAGAATCAATTTCCAAACGGGGGTTAAAAGAAATAATAAGCCCCCGAAAAACAAGGGTTCCAATGAGCCTAAGGGGAAGGACAATGTCCAAAAGTCTCCTAAGAGCAACTCCAACAAAGCTAAAGAGAAGGGAGTTTACAAAGGTAAGAACAAACTCTCTCCTGAAGAGCTTGAGCGTTATCGCAAGGATAACCGGTGTTTCAAGTGTGGCTAACAAGGGCATGCGTACCGCGCTTGTCCCCAAAAGAACAACCGCCAAGATCCTCCTAGAGCTTCCTTGGTTGAAATCCAAGAGGAGGAGACTCACCAAACAACTCACAAAGGATCTCCTCTATGCCATGCTTGGGGAAAGGTAAGAGAACATGATGATTTTATTCTCTTTGACCCTGGTTCTACTCACAATTTTATATCTATGGAGTTAGCCACCAAGCTAGGCATACAATCCTACAAGATGGGAGATATCCTACCCACAGACAGTGCCTTCAAGGGGCAAGAAGCTTCAGTCACTCCCTTAATCGGGAAATTGAGGCTTCATGTCCAAGGCTATGTGGACAAAGAGGACTTCTTTATCTCTCCTCTCAAGCATGAGGATGTAATCCTAGGAGCACCATGGTTTGACTGCCTTGCTGCCGATGTTAAATTTCCTGAAAGGAGAATCTCCTTTAAGTTCAGGGAAAAAGACATGTATATAGATGCTAAGGAAATGGGTAACACCATCCCCATTGTACATACACCAGCTTTCAACAAGTCAATAAAGAGCTCTATTTCCGTGTACATGATTTTTGTTAAAGATTCTAAAAATGAACCTAATGCTTTAGCAAAAGAAAATAAAAGCAACCAAAAGGAATTAGAGTTATCCAATTTTCTCAAGGGGTTTAAAGATGTTTTTATTGACGACATCCTTTGTGAGCTACCTCCTAAACGAGGTAATGATGACCATGCAATTGAACTTCTTCCAGGAAGTTCACCGCCTAACAAACCTCCTTATAGAGTTTCTCAAGCTCAACAAGAGGAGATTATGCGTCAAGTGCATGAGTTAGTTGAGAAGGGCATGGTTAGGCCTAGCTCATCTCCATTTTGCTCACCTGTTCTATTAGTGCAAAAGAAAGACGACACATATCGTATGTGTGTCGACTATAGAGCACTAAATAGGATCACTATCAAGAATAGGTTTCCCGTTCCACGGGTAGAAGACCTATTTGATAAGCTACAAGGATCGACCTACTTCAGTAGGATTGACCTAAAAAGTGGCTATCATCAAATAAGGATAGTTGATCAAGACATTGTAAAGACCGCATTTCGTACTACATTTGGTCTTTACGAATACATTGTCATGCCTTTTGGCCTGACCAATGCACCAGCCACATTCAACCGCTTGATGGAGAAGCTGTTCAGGCCTCATCGAATTAACCTTCACTGGAGTGTTCTTTGATGATATTATCATCTACTCTAATTCATTGGAGGAACACAAGCAACATCTCTAGGTAATATTTCAAGTTTTAAGAGAGAATAAACTTTATGTTAATCGAAAGAAAAGTGAATTTTTCTTGCAAGAGATTCAATATTTAGGTCACATTATCTCTCAAGATGGCATCCAAATGGATCCATCCAAGTTAGAGGTAATAAAAGGATGGCCTAAACCAAGGAATCTTCATGAACTAAGAAGCTTTATAGGTATGTGTGCATACTATAGACTCTTCATAGAAAAGTTCTCACAAATTGCGGGACCATTACATGACCTAACAAAAAAAAGCATTAGGTATACATGGTCTGCTAAGGAGAACAATGCTTTCGAAAAGCATATCTCTCAACCTGTGCTTACACTACTGGATCTCTCAAAAACATTTGAGGTCCAATGTGATGCTTGTGGTGATTGCCTTGGAGCTGTTTTGCTCCAAGAAGGGCACGCCATAGGCTATGAGAGTCGAAGGCTCGACCCTGTTGAGCAAGCTCTAGGCATATACGAAAAGGAACTCCTTGCAGTTCTACATGCCTTAGACTCATGGAAGCACTATTTATTGGGGACTCCTTTCATTCTGCGAACGGATAACCAAAGTCTTAAGTACTTCATGATGCAAACCAAGCTCTCCGACAAACAAATGAGGTGGGAAAATTTCCTTTCGCAATTTCATTTTCATATTGCTCACATTGCTGGCAAGCACAATCAAGTAGCCGATGCACTCTCAAGACGGACGAGAGTGAATGCGGTTTCCATAGCAACTCACAATGATCTATCTTCAATGATAGATGAGTACGCTATTGATCCTGACTTTAGAGATGTGATTTCAGCCCTAGCATTAGGGAAGAAAGAAGAACCATTCACTTTGCAAGATGGTTATCTTCTCCATGGCAATAGACTATGCGTTACTAACTCACTACGTGAGAAAGTAATGTATAAATTTCATGCTCCACCTTATGTGGGGCATAGAGGTGTTCAGTCTACCTTAAAGGGAATAGAAACATATTTCTATTGGCCTACCATGAAAGTGAACATACAAGAGTATGTTTCCAAATGTGTGGTATGCCAAAAGACAAAATTTGATAGAGGGAAGCAACTTGGATTGCTTCAACCCTTGCCAATCCCTAATTCACCATGGGAGAGCATATCCATGGATTTTATCTTTGGATTGCCTAAGTCTATCCATGGGAATACGGGAATATGGACGATAGTAGACAGGTTCAGTAAACAAGCTCATTTTATACCTGTCAAAAAGACTATCAAAGCCCATCAAATGGCAACCCTCTTCATTTCACAAATTTTCAAGTACCATGGCTTGCCAATGTCCATAGTGTCGAATAGAGATCCTAGAATGACCAGTAATTTTTGGAAGGGTCTCTTTGAGAATTTAGGTACAAGGCTAAACTTCTCTTCGGCCTATCATCCACAAACGGATGGCCAAAGTGAAATAGCTAACCTAACAATTCTCAATCTACTAAAAACCTATGTAACGGAATTAGATCAAAGATCCCAATGGGAGAAGTACTTACCCTTAGTGGAGTATGCTTACAATAACACTGTACATACTTCCACGGGAAAAGCACCTTTCGAGGTAATTGAGGGAAGATCAAAAAGTCCCTTGCTACTTAAGGTACATGGGAAGATCTTCGCTGCAGATGAGTATAGCCGAGACCTACAAGAATCTTTTCAAAAGATTAAGGATGCTATCTCTATCTCACAGCAAAGGCAAAAGGTTGCTGCTGACAAGCACAGAAGAGCCCAAGCCTTTAAAGAAAACGATTGGTTCTTGTTAAAGTTTTCCGAAGGCTCGATTAAGGCACACGACGGGCAAGAATCCTACGGGCCACCAAAAGTACTATGCTAAACTAGCAAAAAGGTACTATGGTCCCTTTCAGATTCTTAGGCCAATCAAAAGATGGCCTATCAACTCAAGTAGCCCAATCATTGGCTCATACACAATGCTTTCCATGTGAGCCTATTA
This sequence comes from Adiantum capillus-veneris, assembly GCF_014529385.1. NCBI lineage: Eukaryota > Viridiplantae > Streptophyta > Polypodiopsida > Polypodiales > Pteridaceae > Adiantum > Adiantum capillus-veneris. Next base: position 43,831,377 of record NC_140959.1, on the reverse strand, counting down.
AATCCTTACAAAGGAGAGCCACCTCAAGAACCAACTATTGAAGACCCACCGGAGATCGAGGACCAATAGGAGGTGCTGTAGCTCGAGTCCATTCTCCGACATGAAGACAAGGTACTAAGACGTTGTAAGACTATCCGACGATATCTTATTAAGTTTAAGAATTATCCTTTTGAAGATGCTAGATGGATGCAAGGCATACAATTAACACTAGGTTGGTAACCTAACAGGACATAAAAGTGTCCTTTGAGGGTTTTGGAAAAAACCTCCAAAACCATAGTAGATCCACTCATTTTGTAAAATCCTTTCATGAGGTTATAGTTCAAGGCCTAATACACATGGAAAAAATAAGAAATTTGTAAAATTTCTCATCTTCAGGTCACACCAAGCCTCCAAAGTTGATGGACCATTACATTTTCATCAAAACAGTCATTTCTTATGTTTTGTTGCATAAAAATAAGATTAGGGATTTTTGTAGGACTTGAGATAAATTCCCTAGTTAACTTCAATGGGTTGGTGATCAGAACATATGATTGCTTCTCACTCACTATGATTACTACCTCACATTCTCTAGTCATGTCCAATCCCCACACACCTTGGTCTAGAGGTGCACGAAGATCAGAACCACTGGGTTATAATCTTGTCTTTATTGGTCAATGCTTATATTTGTGGGTACGAGAAATCTACACACCCACGTCTACATGATAGTGCATGTAGTGGACAAAACCCCTTTGCCTCTTCTCTAGCTATAGCATTTCACATCAGCTTAACATCTTTTCACAGTAGATCTTTGTTCGAGGGATTACTTAGGACATTACATGTTGGCCTCCAATCTGAGTATCATGCCGTTGAAAGCTTTCCATCTTAAGGTCGCATCCGTAGAGAGGAAGAGAGGGATCATCGTTCGTCTAACTCTAAGTTTTTTACCGTAATCCCGAAGGTAGACTCTAAGATAAAAACTAAATCTAAAATCTAATCTTAAATCTAACCTAATTGAACATGTGGTGATTCGCAGCTAATTGAATATGGTTAGTGTGTGAGTTAACAGGTGTCAAATTTTGATGGGAATATACATATTGTTGTGTAACTAGTGTTTGCTCTTTGGGCAAAGCGCGCCTTCATTGACATGCACTAAAATCTAACCTAAATCTAAAAAAAGTTAGTCCATCAAACATAAATTTAGATCTAATGTAATCTTAAACTCAAAATAAACCTAAATCTAATCTAATCTTAAATTTAACCTAAACCTAAATGTAATATAACTTAAATCTAAATTTAATCTACTTAATTTTAAATCTTGTCTTAATCTTAATCTAAATCTAATTTAATATTAAACTCAATATAAACCTAAATTTAATCTAATCTTAAATCCTAAACCTAAATGTAATCTAACTTTAATCTAATATAGCTAGCTAACCTTTAATACTTTCCTAATTTTAAATCTAACTTAATCTTAATCTAACGTAAATCTAAATCTAGCCTAATCTTAAACTCAACATAAACATAAATCTAAATGTAATCTAACCTAATCTAATTTAAATTTTAACCTAATCTCTTTCTCTCTTTGTTTTCTCCCCTTACCTCTCTCTTTCGTCTTCTCCCCCCCTCTCTCTCTCTCTCTCTCTTTTATTTTTTATTCTCTCTTTCTTTCTTTTTGTTTTCTCCTCTCTCTCTCTCTCTCTCTCTCTCTCTCTCTCTCTCTCTCATTTGGTGAAGTGATCAGCAAATCATCGACATAAAGAACCACAATGAGAAGTACGTCACCCTCACGCTTTACATACAATGTGCTTTATGCTGGACTGTTGCGAAAGCCTCGTTTGACCAAATGAGTGTCAACTTTCTCATACCAAGCACAAGGAGATTGCTTCAATGCACATAGAAAACGCACAGTAGTCATACGAGAAGTGGGAGAAAAAGTCTCTTCATAATCTATGCCTTTTTGCTATGCATAACCCTTTGCAACAAATCGAGCCTTATGGCGATTAATCTCACCATCCGGCTTGCGTTTCAACTTGTACACCCACTTCGTACCAATGGCTCTTTTTGCCAGGAGCACTTATAGAAAATGACACATAAAGTCCATGTGTCATTTTCTATAAGTGCTCATATTCTGATTGCATGGCAACCATCCTATTTTCTAAATTCTATGCTTCATCAAAAGACAGAGGCTCCTCAACATCATGTAAGCTAGACACAGCCAAAGCATAACAATCTAATGCATAAGATGCACGGCGAGAGCCTGAACGAGTACGACTAGACAAAGGTGTATCCAATTTACTGTCATGCAAAGTATGCACCATCCATTTTAGCATACCTCTAGCCTGCTCATTTTCAGCCCTTTCCTCATCAAGTACATCATGTACATCTGCATCAGTTATAGGCTGATCTATAACATTTTTCAGAAACCCCCATATGCTGTACATTTGCCTCATTGGATCTTACATTCGTATTTCCACCAATGAAAAGAGGCAACAAAGTGTCATAAATGTCCTTTGAGCTTACACTATTGTCTCTAATACATGACTGCAAGGGTTGAACAGAATCTTTCACAAACACTACATCCCATGAAACCAGAATACGCTTTGTTTGCAGATGATATAACATGTAACCTTTTCTTTCAGCACTATAACCAACAAAAATACATTTGACAACCTTATTATCCAAGTTTTTTGCGTTGTGTTTGTGGCACCAAAGCATATGCCAAACATGAAAAAATAGCATGTGCTCAATAGAAGGCTTTCTATCATGCCATGCGTCATATGGTGTAATAGACTGCAAAGATTTCGTAGGACACCTGTTAAGTACATAAGTGGCACACATGATGGCCTCAAACCAAAAAGAATGCGGCAAAGCTCAACTTTTGACCATGCATCATATATGCCATTTTCGTCAGTGACCTATTTTTCCTTCAGCAACACCAATTTGTTGAGGTGTATAAGGCACAATACATTGGTGTTTTATCCCACGACTAGCCAGAAATGCATTAAATTCACGAGACATACTCCCCCCCTCGATCGGAACGGAGGGTGACTATAGTACATTTCGAGACATTTTCAGCCATAGCCAGAAATTGTTTGAAGCACATAAAAACTTTGGACTTCGATTTAAGCGGAAATACCCATGCATGCCTGGAGTAATCATCAATGAAAGTCACGAATTAAAGGTAATTTCCCAAGGACGGAGTTTGCATGGGCCCACAAACATCACTATGCACAAGCTGCAACCTGCATGTGGCCCTAACTGAACCATCCTTTGGAAACTTCGAATGCTGCATTTTACCAAGAATACAGCCTTCACAAACATGTTTGACAGGTGCTTTAAGAGGCGGCAAAGAAGCAACCATATCAGATTTCTACAAACGCAGTAAACTGGCAAAATTCAGACGACCGAATCGTGCATGCCAAGGTTTTGCATCTGAAATAGCCCTTGAATTTGTAACTGCATTTGAAAAAAAATTTCCACACTTGTCATACAAAGTGAGCTTATAAATCCCACGGCACAAAAGGCTAGATGCAACAATTTCATCACCAAAACTGAGATCATGAACTGTACATCTGTCATCCACAAATTTGACTACAAGTCCAATTCTAGCAAGTGTGGATACAGACAAGAGATTCTTCTTGATCCCAGGTACATAAAGTGCATCAACAAGTGTGAAGGAACTGCCATTTGCAGCAGTAAGCACAATCTTTCCAACTCCCTGAACCGGATAAGAGGCATTGTTGGCACAAGTGACTGAATTTTCCATGAGGGACAGACTCGAGAGAGGTAAACAATTCACGATGAGAGGTAATGTGCTTTGTAGCACCACTGTCAAAATACCACACATGTGAATCTGCAGCAACTGAGAAGCATGCATCATGGACAATAGGATTGTAAGTGCACTCTGCATTAAAAGCCCATTTTGCATCAACATCAGCATTACAGTCTCCTTTTAGAGAAGACTCAACAATGGCTGCATTTGCGGTGGAACCAGCAATTGCAGTGGAACCACCCTCTTTCTTCTTAGCCTCTTTGGCGTTCAACTTAGGACACGACTTGATCAAGTGATCATTAGCTTTACAATAATGGCAATGCATCTTCTTTTTGCCCTTATCACCAGAATAGCCAGATGAATTGCTGCTAGCAAAAGCATTGGGAACACAAGTTTTGCCACTCGCAGCAGAACCATAAGAAGTGGCTGCATTGCTGTTACCACCCTTTCTTTGAGAAGCAATAAAAGCATGTTCAACTGCACGCTGTCTAGTCCTGTTTTTTCTGGAAAGTGACTCTTGCAACAGCAATGTGCATAATGCATCAAACTTGAAAACTTCTGGATTTCCTTGGGTCATAAGTCTCCAAGTACTAGCAAAAGTCTGGTAAGAATCTGGTAAGGCATCAAGAACTGTCTCCACAAGGGAACTCTGTGCACAAGGGAACTGTATGAAATGACTTCACCTGTAGAAATAAGTTGCTCATTGATATCCTTGACACCAGCTCTTTACGCAGTAAAGAAATTTTAGCCTCATTGCGGCTTGCATAAAGACCTGCTAGAATATCCCAAGGATGTTTTGCAGATTTTGTTGAACGAATGTGAGGAACAATGGTGCACCTTACAGACAACACAATTAATGCATGATCCTGTGCATCCTTTACATCCCAATGAGCTTGTTCTGCCATACGTAAAACAACTCTAAGAGCAGCAATACTTGCAGCAAGACGTGCAACATCCTCAACATTGCCTACATCCTGAGAACCAAGACGTACATCAATGTCCTGCACAATGTTCCAGACACCCTTTGACACAAGAACATGTTGCATCATATAAGCCCACATAGGGTAGTTGTCCCCATCCAACCTGTCCTCAGCAGCAAACATCTTGAACACATCTGTGTTGTTGTCAGCCTAGTAAATTCTGCACTTGATGTGAAAACTGCTCGAAAAAAAGAGAAACTGAGTGGGAACAACACATGCTATATAGCACAAACCGTAGAAGACTATGAGGCACATAGCCCTACAGTGATGGGCGTATATACAATGCACGGGGGAAAAAACCTCCTAAAGAGGGAAAAAATGCCCCGGCGGTCCTAGTGTGTTCACACACATCACTACCACATGTATATGATAACACACAGCATTTACCATCAGTGAACCCTTTCTTCTTTAAATTCTCAGCAATTGGTAGGACCCAAGTACAAACTATCCACACAAAAAAAAACTTAAAGTGATTTGGTATAGACCATACACCAGACAATACATGTAACCACCACTTCTCAGTCATGTGTAAATTCCATTGTTAAATATTGCAGATGGAGATTGCCACCAATTGGTTGCATAGCTTGGCAAGGCCAAGTCCCTGTGTCTGTTTGCTACATTTGCCTCCACATAGAATGATAAATTGTGTACATCAGTCATGAGCTGATGCCACAAGCCCCTGCTTCTAGTGCCTTGAGTAAGCATGCTAGCCAAGCAAGTTAAGAAATCTGATAATTTTATCCCTAAACCCATTTCCTTCAATATTTGCTAGACAAAGTCCCACAACACTATTCCAAAGCCCTTGATAAAGTAAATCTGAAACATGACAATGCCATGATTTTTGTTGAGTGCATGCTCAATGCCCAACTGAGCTGTTAAAATATTGTTGTATATGGACCTGCCTCGAATAAAGCTTGTCTGTGAAGAATGAATGTAATTCTTCAATTTAGGTGCAATTCTAAGAGCAATAGCTTTGGCTAGAAATTTATACAGCACCCCCATCATGGTGATGGGCCTCCAATCTGCCAAAGTTTTAGGAAATGTGCTTTTTGGGATGAGCTTAATGATCCCCTGCTTGAGCGTTGGGTCCATACATTGAGAAATCCATACTGCATTCAATAGTGGGCATACAATGCCCCTAAGTCCTAGCAAAAAAAGGCATAAACTCTTTGGACAATCCACAAATACCTGGGCATTTATCATTTGGTAGTTTAATGACAGCATAGTAAATTTTTTCCTCTTCATGTCTGTTTGCAGTGGCCTCTCAATGCATGGATCCACAACACTCAAGAGGGTTTGGACAACATTACTTCTTGCAGGTGAATCCACAAGAGAGACATTGAGCAAAGAATTATAGTATTGAGTGGCAGCTGCCATAATATCTGCACGTTTGGCCAAAGGAGGCCCATCATCGTGATGGAGTACTGCTTGTTGGGATGCGAGGTTTTGTTGCATCTCTTATCTCTTCCACCTAGAAAAGTGTCATGTGTTAATAACCCATGTGAATAACCCCTTACCACCCATGTGTAAAGAAAAGCCACTTGTGTTTGTGCATAGGTAGCCACATCTTCTGCTAATGTGTCAAATGGTTGTCTCTTTTGTATAAGCCTACATATAGGCACATTCTGTTGAATAAATGTAAGCTTTATCATTTTGCAATTATACTCTATATTGTATTGTGCAATAGTTTCTCTCTCAATGTCTACACTAACCTCTCCAAGCATGCCATTAAAATGAATGGCACACTAACCTATCCACCTCAACCCTACAATTGGTATCAAAGCATGGCCTGGATTAGAATTTCCTAACCTATTACATTTTAGGCACTCTCCCTATACTAGAATGCATTGGCCCTCTCTCTCTTAGCCATTGCAATTACTAATCATAATTTCCCATGCATTGCATGATATCATTAGAAATTATTTCACTCTTTGATTGCTTCATTGAGCCCTTCCTGGTCCAATATTACTAATTATTGACTAATTAGAGTAGATTTCGGCTTCATTTATTTATTTCTTCGTGTTCTTTTTCTTCTTGATTTCTATCACAAATAAAAAACTCCATCAAGTTGCATTGGACAGTGTGCATGTAGCTTTCTACTTCTAGATTCAATTTGAACCCTCAAGTGTTTCATTTGGAAAAGATAATTTCATTAATGTATCCTCTAATTTTGTGTGAATGAGTGTGGCTACGGAGACAAAAGAGGTGGGATCCACCTCTTAAAGGAGAGTTCAACGGACCATAGCTTTGCTCCCGCTTTATACTGAATCTGGCTTGTCCACCCAATTAGAGCCAAATTCTCATCAAAATCTACAACCACCGTAGTGCACCTCTAAGAATCCTCGCCATTGATTACTCTCTGCCCACACTGCTTCAGCATGGACCCATTCACACTGCGGCTCTGCTCTCATCAAGAACCTTGCCCCAACCTTTCCATTGGTGGTACTGCAGGTGCATCATGAATCTTTCATCGTTCTTGGTCGTCCATCCTCTCCTGGCATCAACAATTGCTCAACTGAAGTTTGCCAAAGAGCCTACTCGACAGCTCGCCCCCCATTACTCTCTGCTTATCTATCGAGTTACACGCTGGTCAGCATTTTCATCACCTGTAAGATTTTGCACATGTCGTCAGCTTCGTCAAAGCCTTCTTAAAGCCTCTTCATCACTATAGTGCAGGTGTCCAACTCGCTGGCCCAACCCCTACACCCGGCACGCTGGATGACCTCATTGCTCAATGCTCACAAGTCAGAATAGCAATAGCTATTCAATGGTTGGCGCCAAACAAATCGACTCCCTATTGCTCACTAGTCGATGCACGTCTGCACCACCTACCACCAATCTCGTCCGTTCCCCAAGCTCTCATTCCTGTGCGCTTGTCTTCATATCCATTGGGCCCTATTCCCACAATTTCTCTACCTGCACAAGTAGATCAAAACATTGACGACAACAACAACAACATCTAAATGTGGCAAGCACAATGACGACATTACAACAAGTTGTGCATTATATGGGGGAGAAAATCCCCCAACAAACAACAAACAACATGTGTTGTGAGCATTGTCTCAATTGTATTGTACACTCTATTTGTGCCAGAAGATGCTTGTATATGCCTATGCCGTGATATTTTGTGTGCTACGGAAGGAAGATTTGCGTTTTAGATTTGTGCACGTGCAAAGTTTAAAGGCAATTTTTGGGTCCAGAACTTGGATGGACATATTCCACATTCCGAGAAATTTTCTAGGAGATATCCCGGAGTTCTACCCCCCTTTTGGAGCTGTTTATGCCCTCAAAGTTGTGTTTTGAGCATCACAATAGAAGGTAGTTTTCAGCCATACAAAAAATGCATATATAAAAGGAAAAATTTACAATTGTCTCATAGAGAGTAAGATGTGTAGGATCTAAGGCATCTAAAGATGGATCCTTTTGGGTGATTCTCATCCTTGTTTCTATGGTGGCTTTGTACTACTCAGTGGGTTGTAACAAGAGTCTCATGGGAAGGCATATCACTAAGGACATCAAAGATGTTGGGGGAGTTTTAGCAGGAAGCTAGGATTCTGGAAATGCACGCTTTTTTGCATGTTTATATCCACCATTATCCAAAGTCACTAGTAATATCTCTTTGTTCAAAGGATTTGGGTTTCTAAAAAAAGTGGTATAGCTAAAGGGACCTTTGGGTGGGCTGCTTCAAAACTCATGTGGCTTAGCATAAAAGGATATTCTAGAAACTTGAGGAGGTGAGGATAGTCCTAGTAGGTGAGAGTTGCTTTTCTATCTATCTAGAGAGCCTAGAGGTTTTTAAAAACATCTACTACTTGGATACATAAAACATTTTAGTGGGATAGGAGGGATCAAGTTCCGTTTCCCTGTTGTGGCAGGATAGAGAAGTTCTTAGAGAAATGGCTCAATTGTCCACAATGTAGTAGGAGTTGGTGAGATTTCCTCAGTAAAGATTTGAAGAAAATACTATTAACACTTTGATAGCTCAATTTTAATGGTATCAAAGAGTTGATTATTTGTTTTCTAGGCTATGCAAACTTTTTACCTATTGGGACAATTTATGGATGGGAAGAATAAGACCTTAGCCAAAGAGGCATCTAGTTTTTGAGGGCCACAAAAAGAAGGCATTTTTAAAAATTTCCACCCGAGTAGGGAATTTGGATAAGATCTTTTTCTATTCGTCTCAGAGGATGCCAAGGTTGAACATGCACAGGTTGTTCAAAAATTATAATTGTTGAACAGGGCAAGGAAAACAACACATGAATCTGCCCAGCAATTTATGAAAGCATCCATCAATGAAGTGTGCTACATGTTTTATATTTAGTAAATTTTCACTAAAGTAATACACCACCAATTTTTCTTGAAAAATATTTGGATGATTCCATACTTGAGAGGACTATAGAGTCACTGCATGCTTCCCTTGACCTGAGGGTCTAAGGCTAGACTATCATTTAGGGTTCCATCCATACGTACCAAGTCATAGGAGGCATCACAGCTCCAAAGCACATTAAAAACACCCCATCCTAGGGTTCAAAATAAAATCCTTGCTGAAAGACATGCTACAAAGTCCCACCATACTCGCCATCATAGTGACACACCTCTCTCTCTCTCTCTCTCTCTCTCTCTCTCTCTCTCTCTCTCTCTCCAAACACGCAAAATAACATATGTACATAAGCATATTTATTATCCTATATAGATATAATCTAAATATTTATGCATTGTTAGCATGTGTAGGCTTGAATCTATGTTGTATACTTCTTGGTGTGCCCCATTACTTGTGTACATTTTCACCTCAATTTTGAAGGTGAAAACATGGGTAATGTGGTTATCACTCCTTAGGATGAGAATTTTTCAAATCAATTCTTGTATACATCTTGTTTTCTAAGTAGATTATCCTTTGAAAAGAGAGTATGATAAAAAAAGTTATTCTGAATTGTTAGTGACAGATGACAAAAAATTATATACATTGAACTGAGGAGTTATGACGAGTTTCTTCCTTAAAAGAGAAACTAAATTTTATAAATGAATTAAGTGCAAATAGAAAGCTATGACAAAGAAGATTGGATTACACAAGGTGAATGGAAGTGACAATGTCAAAACAAATTGCATCTCACTACTCGACGCAATGACTAGTGCCATCAATTTCAGGAAGATGATTGCACACTGGACATATCAAAAGTTGCATGTAACAGCGACAATGGGAAGCGCTAGCTCTCCCCAAGGAGTTTTTGCACTTTGTAAGTGGTGTCGGGATATTGGTAGCTACCCTCACCTACAACAAATGTTATACAAGTAGAATATTAATAATTTGAGCACAAGTGTGGGGCTTAAAAGTATATATTGGTGTATATACTGGGGGGGGGGTGTACTACGTAATCATGTTAACGTATAAGGTGAGTTAGATAAGAGGGGTTTTAAAATTCAAAAAAATTTCCCAATTTAAGAGAGATACATTAAAATAAGGGGGTTTTATATTCAATTTTGCAAAAAAGTTCTCAAATAAGGGGTCATTTTATTCATTCAGACATGTTAGAAGAGGGGTTTCTTTAATACCTTGCAAGCGCATGCTATATAGGGGGGTATTGAATGGTAAACCCCCCGAGCATAAACCATGTGTGTGGCAACACCAACTATCATGGTGTAGGGGATGTTTGCTGGTCACAAGTGCATCTGCCAACAGATGTTCGTGGCATAGGAGGCATGGTCGTAGAGAGTGTAAGGTAAAGTGGAACACCCATGTGCAGAGAGGATGGCTTCACAAATGTGGGCATCACATGCGTAATGGTCTAGGTGCCCGCTGGTTGGGATAAAAACTGGATTGGCCAACTCCATGAATGAAGAACCATCTCAATGACAATGAAAATGCATCAAGGCATCCTGGAACAACTCCACAAAGAAACTATAATCTCAGTATGAAATGATTAGTAGAAACAACTTCCAGATAATCAACATAGAAACATATCATGACATTCCATGAAAAATTAATCATCTCAATGATAAACAATCAATACAAAAAATTTGTAATCATTATGAAAATACATCATGACACATTAAACAACTTCATAATCACAATCCCAAATATAACAAACCATTTCATAAGAACTCATCATGAGTAAAAACCATAAATCTTAAATTTGTAACGATTTGATGTCTACAATTAAAAAAGAAATTATATTTTCAAAATATAACTCTTTGATAAATAATCAAAAGAATAATTGTTGACATTCACAAAGAAGAGAAATTATATGAATTGTCAAAGCATAAACTTTAATGTCGTGACTAAAGATTATTAAATAAATGATCAAAATCGTACGTACGTATTTAACATTGGAAAATAACACTTTGATATCCACATGGAATTAATAAAAGGAATTATCCAAAAAAGATCAATATTTCAATATAATAGAAATCACATGACTTTGTTCTAACTCGATGCACATGCATCAAAATATATTTGATACATACAAAAAGTAAATATGGAAATCAATCTAGTTATTTACTTCTTTGAGTTTTCAAACTGAATTGAAAATGATGTAAATTCACTATGCTTAAATCTTGATCTATTTTCAAACAAAATTGCATATGATGCATGAAAAAGATAATCCAAAAATCATGAAATAAGAAAATACATATCAATAAGTCAATCGAATTGAATACAATGTAATTTCAATATAACTAACTCTTGATCATGAAAAGCAGTTTAAAAATTCATAACGAGAAGATGAACGTGAATGGATTGAGAAACATAAAATATCTTACCTTTTTATGATCTCGATTAAGAACGTATTGAAAATAGTTACCCATTTATTTGTGAGTCAATTCTGGTGCAAAATTTGACCAATTTGTCATGGCCAACATCTTTAAAACACCCCAAAATATTGTAACATCTCTAAAAATTCTAAAATCTGAGTTTCTAGAAAAAAGGTATGTCGATCTTAAGTTTCGATGACTTGTAGATGTGTATTGCATGGTGCACACACCCATGGGAGGCAACAAACACACTATTTTTGTGAAGAAACATCAACCACACTCTGATACCATGTTGACGAGATAAAGAAAGAGAAGGAGAGAGAGACGATACGTAGAGAGTGAAACCTCAAAAAGGCAGCAACCACGCTTTGATACCATGTTGATGAGACATAGAAAGAGAAGGAGAGAGAGACGATGCGTAGAGAGTTCAACACAAGAAACTGTGTAGAATATGCACATATGATGGTATATATAAGGGGGACCTAGGGATCTATTTAGAGTAGCCTTACATACATGTTGAGTGTATAGGAATTTTAGGTGGCGCCAAAGTGTGTCCTACTCATCGTAGTGCTAGAGCTGACCTCACCACAATATTTTACCTTAGTGCGTGTCACAATCCTCATCATCTGTAGTTGGAGTGGTATATTCTATAATTGATGACCTCTCGCCCCCCAATATCAAAAATAGCATGCCAACAAGAGCCTCCATGACTCCATCTATCATGGCGCTCACTATCTGGAAAGGAAATATAGCTATTAGGTAGGGTGTGACCTTGACTCATGCTAATGTGGGAACAATGGTAGCCATTAACAGCTACAATGCGCACTTAGATTTGAATTTTTGTTATTCTTAGGTGTTTGATGTATTTACAGATCATCTTCATAACCTGTTATGGCATAATACACGAATCCCTAGAGGAACTTTTTTAAGGCACCTCAATTACTCTTTAGGAGTAGATATATCTACTAAACAACTCACTCAATGGGTAGAGGAAAGAATTCAAAGCAAAATGGCCTCCTAGCATTGTATTGAATGGCCCATTGATGTTAGGTTAAGGATTGTGCGTGATGCCTTGATTCCCTATTTTCTTTACTTCTTGTCCTTGTTGGACTGGTCTAAAAATACTCTAATCAGTTTCAAATCTAAATTACTAAAGTCTTTTTTGGGTTCATTTACTATAGCATGGCTGGCGTGATACTACTTGGGAATCCTTAGTTTGAAGCACATGCTTGTTTCTAATACATCCTTGAAAAGATTTATGTAGGAATTGATGATTAAATGTGTGGTGTACTTTCATGGGGTGTGGGATATATTTGTATGGGATAAATGAAATCATGATGTCACTCAAAGATTTAGGGACTAAACACTGTCAGACACTGCAACAAATTGGTGGTCATCTTCAGCTAAAAGGCTCTAGATCTACATTTGATCTCACAGCCTCAGATATAGTTGAGAGTGGACATGCGAGTGTGGTGAAACGTGGTTCATGCAATAGTGTACGAATGATTAACAAATTCTTCTTTAAGAAGGGATTTAAGCATAACTTTGCTACCCTGGAGAGGATTAATTATGTAGCTAGAAGAGGCTTGTGGTTTAGGACTTTCCAATTGATAAGAGGGGGGGATAACTTAATTGGAAGAAAATTCCCACTTCCAAGGAAAAACTTCTTTGATTAAGATAGGGCTACCCTTAAAAACTTAACTCTCCTTGAGGGAGTTAGTATTAACTTATTTGTATCACTACACATGCTCTTTTTCTCTTTGAAAGAAGAAAAATCATATTTCTTGAATTTAAAGAAAAACTTGTGGACCTTTCATAAGAGCATTCTTTTTAGAGTAAATAGTAATGCTACTTTGAATAGAATGTTTAATTCCAAAAAAAATCACTACTTAATTGCTCATGATTATGTGGCAATTATCTCGTGAATCTTTAAAATAGAGAAATATATTTCTACTCTCTTTATGCCATATTAGTTTGGTAATCTAGAGAACGGAACTTGAAATATAAGTATGATCCCTAGTCACCTATGGTTAAAGAGAGTGCTTTATACTCTCTATATGCCATATGAGTCTGGTAATCTAGAGAACGGAACTTGAAACATACGTACGATCTCCAGTCACCTATGGTTAAAGAGAGTGCTTTCTAATCTCTCTATGCCATATCAGTCTAGTAATCTAGAGAACTTGAAATAAAATTAGGGTTAGTTGCTAGCAACATGGTTAGTAGTAATGAACCACAGTTACAGGAAAACAAAAAAATTAAGTACTTATTTCTTCTTCCCAAGCAAAAGGATTGCGTAAAGGAAAACTGAGAGCTTAAGCATAAATTTATGTAAGCATGAAGGTAAGTCACTTTCAAGCAAGTGCAAGAGCATAAAAGAATAATAAAACGTTACCTTAGTGTGTGTATGGTCTAGTCTTCTCCTTGCTTTGGATGTAGTCGGCTTTTCACTTTGCTTGAAGACCACTAATTTGGATACTTGGAATGAGATAATGGTAAGAGGCAAAAGGAATTCAAGCTATGGAAAGCTTGAGAATTAGGAGAGAGAGAGAGAGAGGGAGAGTGTATTGTGAAGAAGAAGATCAAGTTTTGACAAACTTGATTAGGGTTTTGGCCATGACTTCTACTGGAGAGATGTTTGTGTATGTGTGTAGCAGTTCTAAAAATATACATATACGCAAAAAAACCTATTCACAGCCAAGAAATTCTACGTAAATACAGTGGAATTGTACAATAATTCATTTATGTTGAAAAAAAAATTTGTACAAGGTAGTGAAGAGAACAAAGTAAAACAAGGGAAAAAGTAATCTCCAATTTAGAAGTGATGTTGCTTTAAGGTAAAAGAAAACCCCCATGTCAAGGTCTTAAATACTTTTTTATCCTCCGAAACTTTTCAAAAACTTGCAGTACCTCAGTTTCAAGCACATAATCAATATTGAGCAATTATTTTACGGAAATCAGCAACAACAAACCACATAGAATCACAACCTCCAATCCATCATAAATCCATCCAATGAGAAGTAGTTAAAACCATAAATCATGCTATCTAACTTAAGTTTATCCCATTACTCATAAACTTAACTAAATCCGCTCAAACCCATTTTAAAAGCAAGCCGAGTGACAATAATTTTCAAAAATAAAGCACCTCTAAACTCGGAGGACAAGACAACTCCAAAACCGCATTCTCTTTAATTTTAGGCATGTTGCAGTCCCCACAGTTAACAGTCACATAACAATTGATAAGTGAGTTTAGTACTCACCTGATCACATTCCATGTGGAATTTATAGACGACACAGTCCAGCTATAGGTGATAAGACCCGACAGTACCCAGCTATCACATGCAACAAGGTCTTTTTTAGGAAACCCATTATTGATAAACTTGGTAATCAGAGTGTTGATTTCTTCATATGCTGAAAAGCTGTCTGACGAGGCATAAACTATAAGGAACATCATTCCTAGACATGTGTGTAAGGAGTTTTTAAAGGGTCTATTGCTTTTCCTTTTGGTAAATACAGAGGATTTGATCTTCAGATTTTCTCTTTTCCAAAAGAAACGAGTATAAAACTTACCCAAGAATGGGGGAGTTAAAGTAATCTCGATATTCAAGAAGTGAGTCCTAGAGACAAACCATTTATCAAGCCTCATTATTCTATCTAGGAAGGTAGGTTCAATATTGAGACAGGTCGGATAAATCTCTCTAAGCGTTTCTTCGAACATGGGATTGTTCAGGCTGCATAGGTCATCCATAAACCTAAACATATGAATAAAGTGTGAAAGTAACGAAGCCCTGGCTGGGTCACTCATCATTTTTAAGAGCCATTGAAATTCAAAGTGACAAAGATAAAGATTACACATAACAGGAGAACAAGAAAATCCCATTGGGATTCCTAAAATCTGTTATCATGTCCAGGCAGGTGCAGGTGCCTGATCGTCGACACACAACATGACTATTTGACATCTATACATTGTTCGCCATACTTGAAAACAAATATCACATTAGAAAATCTTCCAAATTCATGTAAACACCTCGTTATATACACATCCATGCATATAGCTCCTACTATGTACAAACAAAAAGTGGTTCATCAACGGTGAACTCGTAGATGATTTGAAGGTGGAAAATCCTTCGAATATAATCATTATACCTCTAAAAGGTTCTCCCTTGAGATCTAGTCGTCTATGAAGATCTCTTGATATGTGCCCTCTGTGTCCATGTCTTTCAGCCTTACGTATGCCTAAGTAGTGCTAGAAAGGAACATATACTTAATGTAATCAAACCTACAAAGTTTGAAACATATATTTAATTATTTTTTTGTTAAATTCCTGCAAATATAGTCACTTAAGTCCCCCTTGAGACTTCATTGTCTATCAAGATGTGCCCTTTCTGTCCATGTCTAATTTCACTCTTGGGCATGCCTGAGAAGTGCTCGAAAGAAACATGGATTTATTGTAATCACACATACCAACTTTGGAATTTACCTCAACTTCTCCTTTGAAGGTGAAAAGGCGTACAAAATAAAGAGAGACTTAATGTAAAAGCATCCGAATATATATAATCGCTTTACCACTAGAAGGATCCCCGTTAAGATTGCATTGTTTATCAAGGTCTCCTGATATGTGTCTTCACTCTTGGATATGCTTGATGAGTGCTCTAAAGAAACATAGATTCAATGTAGCTACCCCTACGACCTACAAAACTTTATTGTGAGAAGCTCCAAATATAGTGACTATTTTACTTGTCGATTTTTTCACATGTGAGTTTTTAACTGCGTGTATTTCAGTCACTCAACCCCACCTATTTGAATTCACCATTACTTCAAATTACCTCAAGGTAGGGGAACCTACAAAATCAAGGGGAATTCAAACCTTCTAATAATCTAATATATTATAATCTAATATATTCCCACGGAAATAGGACCATGGAGTGTAATCTCTATATAAAGGGCCACAAGGCGCTTCATTTTTTTAATCATTAGTAATTACTGTAACAGGAGAAGGAGAGAAGCAAGATGGAAGGCAGGAGGAATATTTCGACGTTGACGCTTCATGTATGTATCTGTGTGGAGACGTTGCTAGCAGGCAGCGCCTTGGCCCAAGAGCAGCAGCGCGCAGGCATGCAGCAATTAACGCTGATGATGTTGTTATGGCATGCAGCAATCAACGATGATGTTGTTGTGGCATAACCTTTACAATGCGCTCTTTTTTTGTGATCAGGCGTGCCAGCTGATGATAATCTCATCTGCATACAGCTCGACGACGGCCAGCATTGCTATAGCCGTTGTATCCTGATGTTCATCCCGCCATCCTCAAGACATGGTGCGTCCCTGATAAAAACACATCAGAGCGGGAGCTGCACGTTTTGCTTACCCGCATGTGTCACCCCGTCCGTCCAGCTGTGGTGCCCGTCGTACATGCCAGTGGCCACCACCGTCCCCACCTACACATGATGAGTCCGGCAGCCAGTCCAGTTCCTACCCCAATTACCAGTGGCCACCTAGACCATTACGCACGGCCGTGTGCTGCCCACCAAATTTGTGATGCCATCCTCTCCCCACATGGGCGCTGCATTCTTCCTTATTCTCTCTACGACCATGCCTCCTATGCCACGAACATCTACTGGCAGACGCACTTGTGACCAGCAGGCATCCCTTGCACCACGATAGTTGGCGTTGCCACCCACATGGTGTACACTGATCCGAGTAATCTCTCTCTCTCTCTCTCTCTCTCTCTCTCTCTCTCTCTCGGGGGCGCGGTTGTCTTTGTCTCACCTTCCAATGCCACTAACTCTGTGCAATATATACTTTTAAGCCCCATGCTTGTGCTCTAGATTCTAATTATTACTATTCCACTGGTATAACATTTGTTGCAGGTGAGGGTAGCTGCCAATATCCGGGGACCACTGACGAAGCACAAAAACTCCTTAGGGAGAGCTAGCCCTTCCCATTGTCGTTGCTACGTACTATGTGTGCAGTCATCTTCTTGATATTCATGGCACTAGCTGTCATTGCCTCGAGCAATGAGGATGCAGTCTCTTTTGACATTGTCACTTCCATTCATGTTGTGTAATCCAATCTCCTTTGTCATATCTTTCTATTTCCACTTAATTCATTCATGGAATTTGGTTTTTCTTTCAAGGAAGAAACTCGTCGTAACTGTATATAACTTATCTAGATCTTTGCACATAAACCTGAAATACTCTGTCAATGTTTTTTCTATATCTATTTATTAAATACATTACTCATTTTTCAACGACGCATGCAAAATATACGACTTGCTAAGAGGCTAGAGGAGACAGTGTCACCTTGAACCATAGTAGAGAGAGAGAGAGAGAGAGAGAGAGAGAGAGAGAGAGAGAGAGAGAGAGAGAGAGAGAGAGAATTAATAGTACAATCGGCCCTAGCTACACATTTGTACTTACATAGATTGATAGAGAGAGTATCGAGGGTGAACATCATGATCACCTCCATTGACCAAAAATGAAAGGGTGTCGAAACAAAGCCCCCAATAGTGATTCCAAGTAGCCCAAAGGTGCATATGGAATCTTTGAGTGAACTCAAAAAAAGCCGCACAGAGTTGGGTTGAAACTTGGAATAGGGATATTGCAGAGCGAATGGCGGTGGCAATTAAGTAGCACATTTCAACTAGCCTATCGGGAGGGGGAATAGTCCGTCGCTCAACAAATGCATTGAGAGCTAGGCCCGGCACGATCATGGATGGTGAGTATGCAACTGCCCCCACATCTCAATGCCAAGCGTGGGTGCGGCCCTCCATATCAATGTCAGGGCAAAGCCTCGAAGATTACAGCCTAGTGCAACAACCCGTAAACAAGGAAAGCCACAATGTGGCACTAAGTGACATGCCAATGCAAGGATATGCCAAGGTGGTAGCGCGATAGATGCTAAGGCTAGGAGTTCAAAAGCATAGCTGCAAGAAAATGCTGCCAAGTGCCTCACCTCTATCCTTTTAATATAGATATAGATCTACAAATAACGTCATAGATTTGCAGCCACATGGTGGCCACTCATTTCATTTTGTAGATAGGATAATTGCATTCCAATAGCCATAAGATATGAGGGGATGACACACTATATTGGGAAGAAGAAAGCTTGGCAAAAAAAGAAACCAAATTCTTAAAGCAATTATAGACGCATAATAATGTGTGATATGGTATGCATTTAGCAGCGTAACCACCACACATATAAAGCAAAAAGCCTCATCTTTTCTATGCTAGGCTTCATACTCAACCTCAATGCTAGAGTGATTGCTACAGACGGAAACGTCGCGAGCCCTGCAATATAGCAAAAACCATATACTACAAGCCATGAAACGAACAAATCTGCATACCTCGAATCACACGGCGCATAATCCAAGCTGTACACGAACAGGGAGAGACAAAGAGCAAGACAGCGCACGTGCAGGCCCACCTCCTAGAGTGGAGTGCTACGCCGGCACGGCGAAAGAGAAGAGAGGAGAGATGAGAAGAGCAACGCAAACACCGGGTGCAATCTCCCCCCGTGCAAGAGTGACCATTTCCCTCTTGCACGTATTTAATTTATAGATTCTTGAATGGTCAAAGTGAGTACAAACTGGCGGGCCGGTCATAAATGGCCAAAGCTAATAAAAAGCACTTGAATAATAAAATGTACATAAAATATGATATCCTTTTGTAATAGCTTAGCTTGGTCAAGCCTTTTCCACCTGTCACAACTGTAATAAATAATAAGATATCAATTCCATAACATACCTCTCTGTTGAAAAGCAACTGTCCTCAGTTGCAAAGATAAAAATCTGCAAACAATACTTGTCAAAAACAGTGATTAGTATGTTGTGTCAAAAACATCACATAAAGAAAAATTTATGAAACTAAACAACATTAGCTTATGCCTGCCGTCATCCACATACTACCTATGCTAGTGTCCCATACCACTAGAATAAGCAGTATATGTCATACCCTGATGAATCAGGATATCATTGGTCACACTCATCATTGTATAAATCAATTTTCATCAATCTCAACTTCACTTCCATAAATACTGTCGCGATTGAAAATCATCATACACCAATTCCAATCCAAATTCAAAATATCTTTCATTTTGTATACCCGGGTAACAAAATTATACTAGTTGCAGTGGTGGCCAGCCACTGCAGCATGATTTTGTGATTGGTGTTGCCTAAATCGGCGAATCTACACCAATAAGACGTGCTGCCTAAATCGGTGAATCTGCATTTGATATTATTATTTTTTTTAAAAAAATAAAATCATAAAGTTGGAATTTATCAATGTGCTGCCTAAATCGGCGAATCTGCACTAAGATGACTATATACACACTGCCTAAATCGTCAAATCTGTGTGTCCGGGACCAATGGACTAGACAAGACATAAAAGGAAAAAGTTTTTACTATGTGTGTGACACATTTTGGAGTATAGCAAGGTGCTTACAAAGTGTTGTTCACTATCCAGAGCATCGTAGCTCACATCAGTAGCTGCATTGCTTATTGACAAATTATCTCAATAAAGAATTATTTCAATACGAAGCCATGTCCTTAGTAGTGTTGTTTGAGTATTCAGCGTAGAACACAATGGAGATAAATGAAATAAGAAAAGAGGAATGACGTTGAAGTGGTCCGGGGCGGGCAACAAGAAGAGCAACCTCTAGACACCCTTCAAGGCTCCCGTGCTGCTCAATGGGGTTGGGGCACAACACAACACAAACCAAACCAACAAACCCACAGCCAAATCCCAACTACACAAGGGCCACCACCTAGTTTAAGAGCGAACTAGGACGCAAAAGAGGAGAATCGTTAGAGCAACCCACAAACAAGCAAGGAATTTACACTAACCCTAACACCAATGGAACACTCTCACACACTAAAACACGAGAGAGAGAGAGAGAGAGAGAGAGAGAGAGAGGGAGAGATGGTGCTCAGGCTGCTTTGAATTGTATCGTTAATGATCAAGCAAGCATAAATATATATATGTAAGAAAGAGAGAGAAGGGGGAAGGGGGTGCTTGTTGCACTAATGCCTTCTTACAAATCTGTCATGACCAATCAAAGTGAGATTAGTCTTTGTTCAACATAGCCTGAGCAAATTACACCACAACACATCACAAGAAAAAATCCACCCCAATCACTGTCTTAAGGCCAGGGGAGTCCTCTCCACCCTGTCACCCTCTTACAGCATGTGGGATTTATGGCTAAATTGATAACAATACCCAGAGACAAGCTATCAAGAACTTAAATAAAACACCAAGACACTTACACATCATTATTGTCCATGACTTCACGTTGGAAGGGAGACAAGGTATCCATGCTTTTCAGCAATTTATCTAATTTCTTTTGCTTGGAATTATCAAGAAGTTGGTGGGGAAAGAGAGAGGAGAGAAATGGAGGTGATAGGACTTTTCATAGTGGGTTAGTTTTAGTAGAGTTAGTATTAATTTACAAATGGAATTGGATATTTACAATGGGAGTATCCATGTAGGATACAAATAAGGAAGAAAAACTCTTAAGAGGTAAGAAAAGGTGGATTTCTTACGAGGTTGATGCTCCAAGTGTCTTGAGTAGGGCCAATTTTGACGCTTGTTGAAGGTCCACTAGCTTTGACGGTACATTTTTTCTCCACTCTTGACCTTCCTTGAGAGACAAGGTAATTAAAGCTGAGTAATCAACCACCATGATGCTGTCTTTTAAGAGAAGAGGCTGAATTTTGTGGTTTTTTTGATAGATATGGGTAATTTGGAGGAGGAAAAATGAGACTAGGTGGTCAATTTTGGAATGGAATTGTGTGTGGGAGGTATGAGTTCACCATGGTTTCTCTTATTCTTCAAGGTTGAGGAGAAGGTGAGTAGGGTGCAGAGAGGAGTGGTGAGAGAGGTGGAGATTATGAGTGGAGAAGTGTGTGTGAAAGAGGAAAATGATAAAGTGGAAGAGAGAGTGTGGTTGCATAGCATGGGAAAACTGGGGTCCACTAATAAAATCATAGCTCACAGCTCGTAGCTCAAAAAAATATGTAAAAATTTGAGGCAAAAGTTCAGTCCACGAGCTACAACTTTTGTTTGTATCATCTTTCCAAATTCGGAGAGCAAGTGAACTTTAAAAATTCAGCAAAACCGACTGTTTTTTTCCACTGCACAAGGTCCTTGTGGGATCCTTGTTTGGATGATTCTTTTGAATACCTTCAAGAGTGAGCCCTCCATAGTGCATGTATGCATGCCACCTACCCTTGACCTTATTTGGTAGGTCTATAATTGAAGATATTGTTGAGATCATGATATAAGTGAATAGTACAACTAAGAAAATCAAATATTGAGGGGTCTAAAAAATATGTACATGTCAAATATGAATAATATAAGTGGAAAAAATATAAAGGGGTCAAAAGAAATCTCTCTCATTATGAGGCTACCATAAAAAGATAAATATTTTTGGTGTTCTAATTTTTTAGAAAAAAAACAAAATAGATGTAGGAAGAGAAAAATCACAATAGTGAAAAAATATACACATAAATAAAACTAGTTTTTTTGGATTTTTGTTGGGGTGGAGCTACACCAAATATAAGAGAAGCTTACATGGAAATATTTCTATATGGAATAAAGAGTATGAAAAATGGTAAGAAAAATTGTGGTAATGTTGAGGCAATGTACAGAGCATAAATAACACACACCTAGGTAGAAATATTTAAATAAATACCAAAATAATTATGAAAAAATCTTTTATTTAGGCCCTATATACAAAGAAATATTTACATACGCATGGGCCATAATATACTTATATTTTTTATATTTTTTATTTTTTTGGCTCAACTAGCCCAATGACTAGCTAATTGAGGGTTTTTTATTTCAGTAAGGAGATATGGGAAAAGTCCCCTAACTCACACGCACCTATATACAGTGAAAGGGTGAGGGTAACCACAGTGTTTGAGTGATTTGATAGGGTGAGATAACTCAATATGGCAATTACAGAGAGCCGAAAAAACGGCTATCATTAGCCCTCCCCCAGGATGATGGTATATTCATGTACCATCATAAAGAATCTTTTCCAAAGAGAGTGCTTCAGAGTCCTTGACAAGATATTCATTGTTTGGCCCCTTGGAATTTTAGTTTGTGTTACACTCATGCTTCATGGAATAATACTTACATGGGATAGTTGCCTTTTGCTCTGGTAGATCCTTTGGTAGAAGGCGACTCAAGTAAGGCTTCAAGCGATAGCCATTTACCTTCCTGGAGTGCTCTTTCCCATTCAAGTCCATAAGTTGATAGTAACTTGAATTGAAAGCCTTCTTTACTATGTATGACCCCTGCCATCTTGTTTCAAATTTGGCATCAAAACGATTATCGAGTCGATTGTCATACCACTACAAGAGGTTGTGTGCTCTTGTGACGTTGTTAGCGACGGAAATACACTGGGTTTTTATAACCCCCGGCGTCGCTAAAACCGTCGCTAATAGCGTCGCTATTTGCCTCGCTATATAGAGACGCTCATAGCGACGGTTATAGCGACGTTTACACAGAAGTCTATAGCGACGCTCATAGCGGCGCTATAGAGCCATAAATAGCAACGGTTATAGCGACGCACGAGATAATTTTTTTTTGGTGACAGGGCATTGAATGCCCTGCCACCCATCAACCATATTGTACTTGATTCACTTTTTTAAAAAAGTGCAAGGGTAGATAATAGACCCAAAATAGTCACCCACAAGACGCATTGTTTGTAAAATTGACAAGCGTAAAAATGACAATTGTACACATCATAGGCAAAATGAATTGATTGGCAAATGTAATAATGACAATTGTACAACATCATAGGCATAAAGAATTGATTCGCAAAATGAATTGCGGTGACAAATGTAATAATATACATGGTTCAAAAAGACGTATAAAATCCGTCTCATGATACATAAGCTATGAGAAACCCTAAACTAATGCTATCTAGCTACGGCTAAACTGACGTCGTCTAGTCAGACGTCTCATCGTGTCCAAGCGGCGTATCTGTCGAATTCTGCAAAAAAAGACAATAAGATAGCTTTCAATAAGTATAAACATATAACGACATTT
Source organism: Adiantum capillus-veneris (assembly GCF_014529385.1). Lineage (NCBI taxonomy): Eukaryota > Viridiplantae > Streptophyta > Polypodiopsida > Polypodiales > Pteridaceae > Adiantum > Adiantum capillus-veneris. The sequence goes on along the minus strand of NC_140959.1, from coordinate 43,807,846 downwards.
ACAAAACAATACAAAAAATAGAAAAGAGTAAACCCTAATACTAACCATGCCGCCGCGAGAACTGAGAATGTCCATCAGGGTGCTTAAGCCCTTCCTGCCTGTGTACTCGCGCTCGTACGGTGTGGGATCACGTCCTGTCATCGACCACTGTCAAAACATACAAAGAATTCATTATGTTAGACTTAAAAAACTCATAAACCCTAAACTATCGAACATAAAGAGCAATGCAAAAACACTTACAAAATCGGCCTCAAATGATGCCCATCCACCGCTCCCCAAGTGGTGCGAGCTCCCTGCCTCTACTCGCACTCTGGATGCATCCTTTTGTTGCTTCCACTTGTCGGGATTCTCGCGCGCTGCTTTCTTCGTATTCTTCCAATCTTCTTTGGCCAGCCAATCTGGCCTATTCCACCCATGCTTGATTGCTTTTTGCACTTCGAAACGCTTGTGTTTGCAGTATTCGCGCATTCGAATCTTCATCAGGTCTTCATTGAAGCGCTGATCCCGTGTTGGAACGGGAAACTCATCATGAAGTATGCTGATGACTCTGTTTTTTAAATCACTTGGTACTTTACTCCATTTGTTTAGTATGTAATGTCTAAACAGCTGAGAGCAAAGACCACGCATGTGCGATATCACCTTCTTGCCGTCATCATCCATGATGATGCTGCCGCTGAAGTCGACAGAGTAAGGCAAGCCCTCTGGCCGATGACGCGTGAACCTGGGTGTCCCGGTAGGGGTCTCTAGTGGCGTGTCGATGGGGGTACGGACATCAGGTGTCTCCACCGACGTCAAGGCCCCGAAGCGAGGATTGTCGAGTGGGGTGGCTCCTGGCGGAGTAGGTAGAGGTGTGTAGCTGCTAGGAACAGTCAGCCGTGCAAAACCTGGCGTAGATGGCGATGCTGTGGCTGGTGTGGGGGAGGGCAAAGAAGGGGAGGGTAAAGAGCCTCATCGAACACGAGGCGGTGTGGAGGCATCGGTGGCGGAATCCCCACAACAACTGCCACCGCCACCACTAGAGCGTCGGTGTTTAGACGAGTGTGAAGCTCGTCTCGTCGACGCCGAAGCTTCGGAGCGCGCCGAATGCTCCGAAATAGAGGGAGATGCGGATGGAGTAGGAACGCGCGATGATGCGCCAGAGCGATGACGCTCCACGTACCACTGTCTCTGCTGCGGTGACAAAGAAGAAAGAAACTCCTCATCATCCATACCTGCATTAAACACACGAATATTTAAACTTAATATTGAATGAATAGAGTAGACAATGACGCAAAGACCATTAAATACAATGACGTAATGACGCATATAAATACAATGAAGCAATGAATTGAGTGATAGAAGAGGCAAGTCGAAAACTCAGAAGTTTCAATCAAAAGATGTGAGGGCGAGTTGAAAAGAGAGTTATACACCATGGAAGGTACTTAGAGAGCCAGAGCTTTTACAACACGGAGCAAAATTGTTCAAATACAATATTTGTGGCTTTAAGAGATCTCTCTCTCATCCTCGCATAACTCAGCATAACTTCCTATATCTATATAGAGCTCTCCGTTTAAACACATATCCTCTGTTTCAATTTGTAGCTCCTCTGCATGCACCCCATATAGAGTAGTAGCATCTTGATGCTCGTCTGGCACCACCGCAGCGGCTTCTGATTGAGCATCTTCTCTGATCTCCTCCATTGATGCCATTGTGATTGGCACATGGTAGCCTTCATACGTCCTTGCGCTACGAGGGGCTACCTCTATGACGTACCACCAGTTTGATGTAGACTTTGTAGGATGAAATATTACCTGCCAGAGCCACATAACTTACATGAGAGCTTTCAAGCACATAACTTGTAAAAGGGGGATGTTAACTATTTACATACTTACTTGTTCACAATGCTCGGGTAGTACGAAAGTGTCTCTTAGGTCAGTCCATTTCTTAGTAGAATCCACCTCAAGAAAACCAGACTCTCCTCTACGCACAGTAGCGTTGTGACCCTCCATGATTATCTTGAACCATTGCACGTCGAACAAGTCGACAAAAAATCCTCTGTAATCGATCCTCAAAATCTCTTGCAGCGTGCCGAAGTAAGTGAGTTCTGCCACCACAGGATCTGCATCAGAGGAACGTTGTCGACTAGACTGTTCAAATTTTGCCATGATTCCACAATCTTGAGTAAAACGCTTTTTGTCGATTCGTTCCACCCTAAAATATAGACCTTTACACCATGCTGCTGTGTATGACTTATACTACAACGAACAAAGATTATGAGTGGCCGTTCAAACGTTTAGAAATAATGTCACTAGCTAGTCATACATTGCAAACTTACCTTGGTTGCGTAACCCCGAGAGTACTCCCACTCTTCCTCAGTCACTTCGTCACCGCATTGTTGTGCGCTTTTCAATTGGTTGTGCAACCATCTTAAGCTCATGAAGGTTGGTAGGCTCTCCAGAACCGTCGGATACTGCATCGGTGGTCGTCTTCCCTGTCTTGACTCGATTCGTGCCCTTTGTTGCTCTTGCTTTGCATCCTCATATTGTGAAATCCACTTTTGCATCACTGGATTGTGAAGCATGCAAAATCGGTTGATTTTAGCCTCTAGATCTTCCGTCATCTTCTTCTCAACACCGAGATTGCACATGACAATCCCAGATATGCGCTCATCATCTATGGTTCTCCATAGCATGTCCCGGGCTTTATCAAATCCGTCTAGCCACTCTCCAATGTACACTAGGGACTCTGATACCAACCAACCTTCTGCCATGCTACCCTCCAGACGTGCCTTTTGATGCACATATCCCTTAAGCGTTTTCATGAAACGTTCTAAGAAGAACATCCATCTGGAATGAACTGTGCCAGCTATTTCCACCTCATCAACTATGTGAACAAGAAGATGCACCTGAATGGTTAGCATGGTAGTAGGAAAATGTTTCTCAAACATGCACACAAGCTCCGCAGCATTTAGTTTGGCGAATGGTATGGAGTCTACGTTGATCTCCTTTTGTGAGATCCATTGCACCAGCTTTGCAAGTTTGTAGATTGTGTTACGGATGTTGAAAGACAAACATCCCTCAATGGCAACCGGTAAAATAAACTAAAGTATGTGCAGCAATGATATTAAAGTCCACATTTTATGCAATGATATTAAAGTCCACTATGAACGTACCTGACACATTTTATGCCAATCGTGTGACTTCAAACCGGTAAGCCTTCCTTCTTTAGTAAAACACGTTCGGAACTAGTGCATTACGCTAGTGGGGATCCGCAAAGATCGAATGGTCTCTTTTACTTTGCGTTCTTGGGCTCCTGTGAAAATCCATGGTGCTTTAGGGAGTTTTATCGATCCATCAGATGTTGTTTGCGGCCAATATTGCTCCATATGATCCACATTTCTAAGGTCAACTCTGGCTCCCAAAGTATCTTTCTTACCGGTCAGATGGTCCCATAGTAGATTACCCACATTCTTGAATATGTGCATTGGATCGAGCAAGTGATTGATCATGAGTCGGGGCCAGTATGGTAACTCGTACCATAGAGATAGTCTCTTCATCCCTGGAGGCAATCCGTCATCGCACATCTCCTTCTGCTCTAACCATGCTTGTGCAGACATCCTTCGTGGCTCTCTTCCCAAAAAGCCGTCGCGTAACACATGATTCTCTGGAAGATACGCTTGATGACCTTCGTAGATTTGCTTCTTCAATGAGGGCGCCCTACGTGCATTCAGTCTAGGTCCACATGTGACACATGCTCTGTATCCGCTTGTTTGAAGCCCTGCATGTATACACATGATAATAGATCAACTATGGGAAAAAACAAGATTTACAGTGTCTGAGTGAGGAGTGTCAATAGATCACCTGAGCATTCTGTTAGCCCGGGATAGTCATGCATGGTCCACATTAGAATGCCTCTGATCAAAGCATTCCGTCGTCCTGTGTGTCGGCTCATATCCACCACCTCTATGCCAATCCACAATTGTTGTAGCTCTTCCAATAGTGGACGAAGATACACATCCATATTCCCCACTTTATATCGCCCTGGCACAATCAAGCTTAGCCATAGGTGCCCCTTCTTCGTAGTCAACCACGGGGGAATGTTGTAGTTGACGATGATAACGGGCCATACACTGTAAGATGTTGATCTTTGACCAAATGGATTTACGCCATCCATAGCCAGGCCTAAGCGCAAATTTCGAGCTTCCCTGGCAAAATCCGGCCATGTTCCATCTATATGTTTCCAGGCTGCGCAATCTGCAGGAATTCGTAGCACACCATCCGAAGATTTATTCTCCTCATGCCATGATGCTAGGGAGGCCATGGACTTACATTCGAAGAAATGCTCGATGCGAGGAAGCAGAGGAAAATGTCGCAAAACCTTTTGTGGAATTTTTGTCCCGTGGAGATCTACTCCATATCTTTCGAAATCACATTTCGGACACTTCTCCATGTCTATGTATTCCCCTCTGAAAAGAATGCAATCATTAGGACAAGCGTGGATAGAATTGTAATCCATCCCCAAGTTTCGCAAAATCTTTCTTGCTTCATCTCGGGAATCTGGCATCACATTGTCAGCTGGTAGTATGTGCTCTTTAAGCAATCTACACAACATAAAAATACGATACAGTCGTGTAAAAATCTATCAGATCATTATACATTTAGAGTTTTATTAAAGTAAACTAATTGTAATAGATCACCTGAAAAGCGCTGTGACGCTAGTATCACTCCATCCAAACTTTGCCTGCATGTTGAGAAGAACCAGGAGTGCTTTCAATCTAGACATACGTGCTCCATTATACAATGGCGTATCGGCTTCACTTTTCATATCATCATAGATAAGCCTTTCTGAATCCATGATCGTCTCAATCATTTCATCAATCTCGGGCTCAAACATTGCCTCGTTGGTAATGTGCTCTGCATGATCATCCCCCGAGCTGTCAGAGGCTACATCTTGTGGCCTCACATATGCTGCTTGACCAAAGCGCCTGTGAACACGTCTATTGGGTTGCAAGATTGCTGCTTGTTGGCCAGCGTCAGAGTCCGACGAGTTATAATTGGCAACAACTCGATCTATAATAGATGGATCGAACTCGCCAAATTCGCGAACGTGCTGCAAAGAAACACGTCTTGTCCGTCGCACAGCATGCTTGCATTGATTACAAGGACATAAGACCCTCATTGAGAGATAGGTGTTTCGGTTGGACGGTCCCACATCCTCGTCACTACTCATAATGAGGATAAAAATCTTATAACCTGGACAACAAATTTAATATTCTATTGGAATTCTTCGTCTTATCTCTCTCTCTCTCTCTCTCTCTCTCTCTCTCTCTCTCTCTCTCTCTCTCTCTCTCTCTCTCTCTCTCTCGCTCTTTACCTCACATTCTCTAGTCATGTCCAATCCCCGCACACCTCGGTCTAGAGGTGCACGGAGATCAGAACCACCGGGTTATAATCTCATCTTTATTGGTCAATACCTATATTTGTGGGTACAAGAAATCTACAGACCCACGTCTACATGATACTGCATGTAGTGGACAAAACCCCTTTGCCTCTTCTCTAGCTGTAGCACTTCACAGCATCTTAACATCTTTTCACAGTAGATCTTTTCACTGTTCGTCTAACTCTAAACCCTAAACCGTAAGTAATTCTTGCGTGGACTCGATCTAACGTAAATAAGCGTAAATCTAAATAAACGTAAATCTAACTAAAAATAAACCTAAATCTAATTTAACGTAAGTCTACATCTAACCTAATCTTTAACGTCTTTTGGGATAGTTTCCTACAACGTTAAAACTCTCTTCTTCTTGTGTGTGTGTGTGTGTGTGTGTGTGTGTGTAAACCTAAATAAACCTAAGTCTAATCTAATATAACATAAATCTAAATCTAACGTAAATTATGTTATATTAAAAACAAAGAACTAAACTAACAGGGATTATAAGAACCTCAAATCTGATTTAACACATAATTTTTCACATAACTCAGCAAGAGTTGGCATTCTCATCACTAAAGATGTGAGAGTTAACTTCCGGCAGTGACGCTGCCTCATCTCCATCCACATCTGACAACAGCAATTGGCCGTTTAGACCGTTCTTGCTCTTGTTACTAACTTTGAAGTTGCTGTTGAATGACTAGAGGTTGTCTAGATGGTCATTGTGTCGGGGATGTAGTGACTCTTGCCGCCCTGAAGATCCACCTTCTTCCCTATCTTCTGAAGACATTTCACCAGTACTTTTGGATCGACGGAGCCCACCATGAGTGAAGGCAACAATACCCTATATTCCATTGAGGGCTTTCTTCACCCGCTTCATGCAGGCATCGCAGTCTATGGAGACCTAAATCTAATCTAATATAACGTAAATCTAAATCTAGCGTAAATAAACCTAAATCTAATCTAATTTAACTTAAATAAACCTAAATCTAATTTAACGTAAGTCTACATCTAACCTAATCTTTAATGTCTTTTAGGATAGTTTCCTACGACGTTATAACTCTCTTCTTCTTGTGTGTGTGCGCGTGTGTGGATGTGTGTGCCAATAAAAAGAGATAAATGGTATAACCTTTCTATCACCCTTGCCAAGTATGATAGATTGGTTATGCCATTTCCCTCTTGAATAATAGGTCTTGAGTTCAACTCCTCGTCGGCTAGATCTTTAGGTCTTTTAATTTTAATTAGTTTCCTACGACGTTAAATTAGTTTCTCTCTCTTTCTCTCTCAATGTGTGTGCGTTTTTTTGTTTATGCATGTTTTCTCTCTCTTTTCCTCTCTCAATGTGTGCGTTTTTTGTTTATGCATGTTCTCTCTCTCTTTTCCTCTCTCAATGTGTGCGTTTTTTGTTTATGCATGCTCTCTCTCTCTTTTCCTCTCTCAATGTGTGTGTTCATTCTTTGTTTATGTATGTGTGTGTATGTGTGTGTGTGTGTGAGAGAGAGAGGGAGAGAGAAAGAGGGGAAGGGAACATGAGAGTGAGGAGAGGGAAGGAGCATACCTGGCTCTCCTTCCTCTCCTCGTGTGTGTGTGTGAGTGTGTGTGTGGAGAAGAAAGAGAGAGAGACAGAGAGAGAGGGAGAGCGTTACCTGCTCCTTGCTTGAGGGCGCCGAAAAACTCAGATCTGAGATCTGAGTTTTTGGGCGCTCTCTGTTATTTTTTTAGCCCAGTCGGCGTCGCTATGAGCGTCGCAAATTTACAAAGAAATTTGCGACGCTCATAGCGACGCCGGGTATTTGTTTTTTGAGCGTCGCTGTGTGAGCGTCACTAATATGAATAGCCTCTTGTAGTGTATACCTTAGCACAAGATCTCCTTCATTGATGCCTTTGTCCTTCAGTTTCTTGTCAAGCTTCTCCTTTGTCTGTGTGGCTTTCCTCTTATAGCACTCGTATGCTGCTTCTCTTTTCCACTCAAGCTCAGCTAAGGTAAGAAGTCGATCCATCCATGCTTCTTGATCAGCTTGTGCTGATTTGCCATGAAGTCGCATTGTTGGAATGTTTAGTTCAATTGGCTGTAAAGCCTCTTGACCATAGACCAAGTGAAATGGTGTGAACTCCGTGGCTTCCCTATATGTGGCTCGATACGCCCACAAGGCACCATCCAAGAAGTCATCCCACAACTTTGTCTTGTTTTTCACTATCTTTCTAATGATGCCTGCAATGACACCATTAGCTTTTTCTACCAAACCATTTGATTGGGGATAGTAGGGTGTACTGTGACGATGTAGAATGCGAAGTTCTTCACAGACTTCTGTGAGCAATCCCTTTCTAAACCCTGGACCATTATCAGAAACAATCTCCAAAGGTGTGCCAAATCTACAACAAATGTGAGTGTAGACGAATTTGCTCACTGTCCTCTCATTTACCTTTGCCACACTTTGTGCTTCCACCCACCTAGTCATATAGTCTACAACCACTAGAATGTAGAGTTTACCATTTTTTTTCCTAGGCAGAGGACCCATAGCATCAATGCCCCACTTTTCAAAGGGTCCATTTGCAAGCACAATTTGCCTTGGACCATAAATCAATCTTCTATTCCCATTTACCTGACAATTGTGACAACTTTTACACCAATGTTGGACATCCACATGCAGACTTGGCCAAACATACCCCGCAAGCAAAATCTTCTTCATAGTTAATTCTTGGGAAAAATGACCACCACATGTCTCTTCATGCAAACCTTTTAGAATGGCTGGAATTTCCGCGATAGTTGGTACTCTTCTGCACACTTTATCCTTCCCTCTTTGATAGAGGGAGCCTTCTAGGAAGAGATACATGCTTGCCTTCTTCATGAGTCTCCTCTTCTGAGCTTTTATGAAGTCTGGTGGAAACTCACCCTCCAAAATGTAGCCAATGACTCCAATCCCTGGTACCTCGGTTGCTTCACAGCAGCTGCCACCATGATGACCTGTACTTCTTTCTTTACACATGCAACGGCTTGTTGTGCAAGTAAATCAGCATCTTCATTTTGTTTCCTAGGAATATGATATAATTGCACCTCCTCAAATTGATTAAATAGCCTACGGATGGTATGAACTTTGGCCCTTAGTCTTTCATTTTTGCATGCCCAAATGCCTAAAATCTGCTTCACAATGAGAAGTGCATCCCCTTTTACCATGAGACATTGTATACCATGGCCAATGCATATTTTTAAACCATGAAGTAGTGTGTCATATTCTGCTTCATTGTTGCTAGCTGAACTTGGTAGATTGAACTTCTCTTTCATGACCACCTCTCCACTTGGGTTGAGCAACACTAGCCCTCCCCCTGATTTTCCTGTGGCTCGACGAAAAGCTCCATCAAAGAACAGGGTAAAAGCATTAGGAATACTTTTTGGTGGTGGCAATGGTAGGCTCTTTACTTCAGGCACCTTAATCTCCTTTTCATGCACCCTATAAGTGAGAATCCCTGCCAATTGTGCATGCACACTATCTTCTACCTTGAAAGAGTATTGAAACTCTTGCAACTCCATAATCCACTTTGAGATCCTAGTACTAAGATTCATTTGAGATGACACCCAAGGGAACACATTCTCTGCGGTGAGGATTACAAAAGGTTTTGGGAGCAAGTAGAATCTAAACTTCCTTATCGCAAACATGAGAGAAAGCATCATGAGTTCTGCCTCCGTATAGCCTCTCTCTAAAGCATTCATCACCCTACTAGCAAAGTAGATGGGCCGCATCGTGGTACTATAGGGATCTTGTTGTAACAAAACTGCACCAATTGTTTCTTTCCCAGCACTAGAGCTAACAAAGAATGTGTACTCCCAACAAGGAGGCATGAGTGTTGGTAGCTCTGACAAAATGGATTTAATGTTACAAAAGTACTCTTCAAGCTCATCAGACCATGCAAATTCTACTTGTTGTGTCAACTTTTGCAAAGGGTGAAGTAACTCCGAGGCTAAGTGAATGAAGCGTGACATATACTTCACCTTTTGAATGAATGAGATGACCTCCTTAAGACTCTTGGGTGATGGTAGCTCAATAAGAGCCTTTGCCTTTGAAGGATCCACTTCAATGCCTTTGTAAGAAACTTTATGACCAAGCAAGATTACTTCATCCTCACCTATATGGCACTTGTCGGGGTTGAGTTGACCTCCCATGTCGTAGAGCTTCTTTAAACCTTCTTCTACCCTTTGTAGATGCAATGATTTTGAGCTATAAATACAGAAATCATCAATGAACACCCTAATTGACTTTCCAAAGAATGCTTGAAACACCATATTCATGAAACGTTGGAATGTTGCAGGAGCATTTGTCAGACCAAATGGCATGACTCTAAAAGCATAACAACCCCAAGGAGTGATAAAGGTTGTTTTCAATTGATCCTCCAATGCAATCCCTATTTGAAAGTAACGTGAGTAACCATCGCACATAGTGTACTTCTCATGACCAGCTACCTCATTTAGTATCTCATCCTGGAATGGAAGGGGAAAGTGATCTTTTTTTGTTGCCTCATTGAGGGGACGGTAATCCACACACACCCTCCACTTGCCATTTTTCTTAGGAGTGACAATAACAGGAGAGACCCTCTCTGAATTATCCACTGGATAAATGAAACCTGCTGCTAGAAGCTTTCTTACCTCTTTGAGTAGATCCTGTTCCTTTATAACTCCTAGCCTTCGTAGCTTGTGAGCTTTAGGTGTGGCCTCAGGCTTTAACTCAATCTTGTGTTGAACAACATCTACCCCACGCATGTCGGTGTAGTCTTTAGCAAAAAGCCTAGGAAACTTCCTTAGCACACATTTGAACTCCTCTCTTTCATCCTTTGTAAGTGTTGTTGATAGCATACCTTCCAGCATCCCTTCATCTTGAACACCTTCGTTCTCTTGAGGACCTACCTCCTCCAATCCTTGACAAGAGGTCTCTTGGTTGCTTGGCTTAAACCTTACCCCCATGACTTCGATGGAAGACTCCTCTTCAGTAATGCTGCCGCTACTTTCTTCTTCTGAAGTGCTATCGGTCCAACCTTCTTCCGTCTCACTTTGAGATGATTCTTCATGGAGCTCCTCTTGGCGTTGCTCCTTCATGTCAAAGACAACCTTCTTATGATTGTCATTCCTGCAAATTAATTTCCCACTCTCCCAATCCTACAAAGCTCGCATTTTCATTAGCCATGGTCTTCCTAGGATAAATGGATAACCACTTCCCTTGGTCGACATAACATAAAAATCCACCGCTTTCTTAATGCCAAAGGCCTCTACAAAGACATTTTTACAAATGCCTACACACCTAGCCTTGCTATTGTTTGCCATCTTGACTTTGATTTCAGGTGTCTCCTGGATGTGCATGCCTAGTCTTTGCATGAGTCCCTCTGTCATGATGCAAATTTGTGCACCCCCATCCACTAGACCTTTCCTAACCAATCTTCCTTTGATGTAACAGTCTAGCACCGGTGTAATGTCCTCATTCATTTCAGCTTGTGCAATTCTTACAACAGGCACACTCTCTTTTACCTTTCTCCTAGTGCTAACTGCCCTTGTTAAATCCCTCCTAACTTGTGGACATAATGCAAGAAATTGAGGCCATGAAATATCAGGACCCTTACCTCTCATGTCTTCCAACAAGTTGTATGGAGCCATACCATGTCCAAGAGGGAAGTCTTGGAGGTTGATACGACGTCGAGTCCTCTTGGTTTCCTTGGTTTCCTTTGCCTTCTTGCCTTGTCCATGGTCACTCTATGATGTGACTCCTTCTTTATCTTTACCTTTTCCTCGGCCACGCTTAATGCCATTGGCTTCCATGTCAACCTCATTTGAATTTGTCACCTCTACCACATGCACATTTGGATCTGGCAAAGGTGGAACTCCTTCTACCCCTTGTGGAGGTGGTCTTGGTCCATTTGGCCTTTGTAGAAGCCTTGGTTGTTGACCAGCTCCTTCTCCTGCATTCATCACTGGGTAATTCAAGTTAGGTCTCCCTGGCTCTCCACGGGGCCAAGAACAATTATACATCCCATGTCCAGACTCTCCGCAATTCCAACATTGCAAGACTCTTCTAGTTAGTGGCTCTCTCTCTTCTGACTTCTTTGCTTGTCCCTTTGGACCTACAGCTTGTGCAAGGTGAATTGAAAGGCTGCTTAAAGATTCATTTAACTCCTCAATCACTTCAGCCGTTACCTCAGGAAGCTCTTTAGATGTTGATGCTTGTGACTTACCTTTGGGTCTAAGACCTTCTATTGGAACCTCTCCCCTTAAGCACTTGAGTTTCCTATACTTCTCAGCAGCCCTAGTTTCAACTGCATCAAAAGTAGCAGGTGCACCCACCTCAACTTTTACCTTAAGGTCAGGAAAGAGTCCCGCTATGAACCTCTCCTTCTTTAGAAATTCTGCACCATCACCAGGGTTAGCAACATTTCGTATCCATAGAGCCCAAAGACGTAGGAACTCTTGCTTGTACAAGTAGTAGTCATCTAAGTCTTTTTGCTTATGAGAAACAATGTCTTGCCATAATTTCTGAGTGTTTTGGGGATCAAAGAAGTATTTCTTGAAACGATTCAAAACTTTCGTGTAATTCCCTTTAACTTCTTCAGGCAAAGAGTCAAACCAAGTGCTAGCATCTTTCCTAAGGACCACCTCAAACATTTCTACACATTCTTGATCAGTTACTATCCTCTTGATACGGCAAGACATCTTGAAATTCGCTAGAAATAATTCTGCATCCTCTCCAGGCTCTCCAAAGAAAAGAGGATATCCAGACATTTGGCGTTGGCTCTCCATTGAATTGATTTCAAAGTGATGCGTTTTTGTTTTTTCTTTCTTTAAAAGATTGACACAATAATATTTTCTAAATTGCAATCTATTCTACAACAAAATAAAAATATTCACATCAAATGACCTATGATAATCAATAAGAGGTAGAATGACAGGGTTTGGTGACGCGAGAATTTCTCCTACTCTTTGGGCACCAAACATGAACACCATTCGTTGTTGAAAATGGATCTTTCTACTAATTGCAACGTTTATTCTAATGTGTGGAGTAAAATGAAAGGGAAAAACCTCTATTCCCGGGCCATTATCCATGGCCTATGCATGTCCTAATGCTTAAAATAACACAAAAATATAGACGTCCAAGCTAATATCGTACCTAATGAGAGGCAAAATAAAAGGATTTACCGAAGTGTTTATCTCGGCTAACCTAAGAGGACCTAAAATCCTACGAATTACCCGTTGAAATTGAAACTTAGTACTAACAATTATGTGTATCTTTTGCCTTGCAATGGGAATGAAAGGATCATACAAACTCTCGTGATTCATGCAAACTACTTGACTATGCTAAAAGTTGATCCTACACAAAAACATACACGAGTTGTTGTCCTCAGTGGGGGGCACCAATTTGAAGCGGTCCGGGGCGGGCAACAAGAAGAGCAACCTCTAGACACCCTTCAAGGATCCCGTGCTGCTCAATGGGGCTGGGGCACAACACATGAACACAAACCAAAACAACAAACCCACAGCCAAATCCCAACTACACAAGGGGCACCACCTAGTTTAAGAGCATACTAGGACGCAAAAGAGGAGAATCGTTAGAGCAACCCACAAAAAAGCAAGGAATTTACACTAACCCTAACACCAATGGAACACTCTCACACACTAAAACACGAGAGAGAGAGAGAGAGAGAGAGAGAGAGAGAGAGAGAGAGAGAGAGAGAGTGAGAGAGAAAGAGAGAGAGAGAGAGGGAGAGATGGTGCTCGGGCTGCTTTGAAGTGTATCGTTAATGATCAAGCAAACATAAATATATATATGTAAGAAAGAGAGAGAAGGGGGAAGGGGGTGCTTGTTGCACTAATGGCTTCTTACAAATCTGTAATGACCAATCAAAGTGAGATTAGTATTTGTTCAACATAGCCTGAGCAATTACACCACAACACATCACAAGAAAAAAACCACCCCAATCACTGTCTGAAGGCCAGGGGAGTCCTCTCCACCCTGTCGCCCTCTTACAACATGTAGGATTTATGGATAAATTGATAACAATACCCGGAGACAAGCTATCAAGAACTTAAATAAAACACCAAGACACTTACACATCATTATTGTCCATGACTTCACGTTGGAAGGGAGACAAGGTATCCATGCTGAGTCCAAATTCACCCTCCTTGATTCAACAAATATTGGGCTTACTCTAGTAGGAGAAATGATAGATTTCCTACTCTCAATTTAATGATCACTCTCTCTTACAATGGCATAGAGTTCCCTTGCTAATCACCCCTAATACAACACATACATATGCCTAATGCCAATGAGATTCCACTCAAGAGCTCCTTCTCAAGAGGTTGAGCTTGGCTTCTCAAGCTATAGCATAGTGCTCTTTCTTCTCCCCCCTTTTTGTGCTAGCTACACCCTCCTTTTATAGCAATTTTGAAGGCTAGGGTTACTCCTCTAACCATGGTTGGGTTAGATTTTCAGCAATTTATCTAATTTCTTTTGCTTGGAATTATCAAGAAGTTGGTGGGGAAAGAGAGAGGAGAGAAATGGAGGTAATAGGACTTTTCATAGTGGGTTAGTGTTAGTAGAGTTAGAATTAATTTACAAATGGAATTGGATATTTACAATGGGAGTATCCATGTAGGATACAAATAAGGAAGAAAAACTCTTAAGAGGTAAGAAAAGGTGGATTTCTTACAAGGTTGATGCTCCAAGTGTCTTGAGTAGGGCCAATTTTGACGCTTGTTGACGGTCCACTAGCTTTGACGGTACATTTTTTCTCCACTCTTGACCTTCCTTGAGAGACAAGGTAATTGAAGCTGAGTAATCAACCACCATGATGCTGTCTTTTAAGAGAAGAGGCTGAATTTTGTGGCTTTTTTGATAGATATGGGTAATTTGGAGGAGGAAAAATGAGACTAGGTGGTCAATTTTGGAATGGAATTGTGTGTGGGAGGTATGAGTTCACCATGGTTTCTCTTATTCTTCAAGGTTGAGAAGAAGGTGAGTAGGGTGCAGAGAGCAGTGGTGAGAGAGGTGGGGATGATGAGTGGAGAAGTGTGTGTGAAATAGGAAAATGATAAAGTGGAAGAGAGAGTGTGGTTGCATAGCATGGGAAAACAAGGGTCCACTAATAAAATCATAGCTCACAGCTCGTAGCTCAAAAAAATATGTAAAAATTTGAGGCAAAAGTTCACCCCACGAACTACAACTTTTGATTGTATCACCTTTCCAAATTCGGAGAGCAAATGAACTTTAAAAATTCAGCAAAACCGACCGTTTTTTTCCACTGCACAAGGTCCTTGTGGGGTCCTTCTTTGGATGATTCTTTTGAATACCTCCAAGAGTGAGCCCTCCATAGTGCATGTATGCATGCCACCTACACTTGACCGTATTTAGTAGGTCTATAATTGAAGATATTGTTGAGATCATGATATAAGTGAATAGTACAACTAAGAAAATCAAATATTGAGGGGTCTAAAAAATATGTACATGTCAAATATAAATAATATAAGTGGAAAAAATATAAAGGGGTCAAAAGAAATCTCTCTCATTATGAGGCTACCATAAAAAGATAAATATTTTTGGTGTTCTAATTTTTTAGAAAAAATACAAAATAGATGTAGGAAGGGAAAAATCACAATAGTGAAAAAATATACACATAAATAAAACTAGTTTTTTTGGATTTTTGTTGGGGTGGAGCTACACCAAATATAAGAGAAGCTTACATGAAAATATTTCTATATGGAATAAAGAGTACGAAAAACGGTAAGAAAAATTGTGGTAATGGTGAGGCAATGTACAGAGCATAAATAAGACACACCTAGGTAGAAATATTTAAATAAATACCAAAATAATTATGAAAAAATATTTTATTTAGGCCCTATATACAAAGAAATATTTACATATGCATGGGCCATAATATACTTATATTTTTTATTTTTTTTATTTTTTTGGCTCAACTAGCCCAATGACTAGCTAATGGAGGGTTTTTTATTTCAGTAAGGAGATATGGGAAAAGTCCCCTAACTCACACGCACCTATACACAGTGAAAGGGTGAGGGTAACCACAGTGTTTGAGTGATTTGATAGGGTGAGATAACTCACTATGGCAATTACAGAGAGCCGAAAAAACGGTTATCAACGTATTTGATGTACATACCAGGAGGGTAAATTGTATTTGAATATATAGACCATTGTTGGCATATGGATGAGGTACAAGTGCTGTGTGCTTTCTGTAAACCATTAGACTCTGGATGATGTACTATATCTGAAAATATGTACTAGTTTGTGCATGGGGAGAGAGGTACAAGTAGGAGACAACTGCAACCAGCAAACTTAGACCAAAGTATAGGTAACATATCCAAAATGTGATAGGGTGGGGTTAATGATTAGTCAGGAAGTTGACAACTACAAAGGGGATTAGTATACAATGGAGACAAATGTGAGACAACTGGGAGGGAAAGCAATTTTCTACAGTGTTAACTTAATAGCATAGATAAAGTAGTCACAATCGAAAAAATGTATGAATGACATTTGATTTGAGTTTAGAGATTAATGTAAGAGATAAAATTTCAGTACACGAATTACTTATAGATATCTACTAAATGAAGCAGCCCTCATGATATTGCAAATTGTTGTTTCTAAAATGCGTTAAAAAAAAATAAAAAAAATATTATTATTTTTTAATTATTTAAAATACATTGACTTAATGTGTCGTCATCATGTATAGACCATACTATAAATAGTAAGGAAAACTGTGCAGAATTAATTTTGTTGTAGTGGCTCTTTCCTAGAAGTCCCCTTTTACAACATGCAATTCTAGTTAGACACTCGCGATAGGTGTGTGTGTGTGTGTGTGTGTATGCGTATAACACTCAAATTCACAAATGAGTGTGTGTGTGGGTGCCAAGAAGTCATCAACTTGTGAGGTTGTGGATAATCAAATATAAAGATTGGGGCCGTAGTTTGGTTTGAGCATTGGATATCGACCATCATCCAAAAGAGAAGGGGGAGAGGGAGGGGAAAGAGAGAGAGAAATGAAATGAAATGTTATATTAACAGTCTTCAAAATGTAATTTAATTAAGTGTGAGAATAACTGATACAATCCTTGTGTATCTATTTCGATGCTTGAGTACAAATAAAAACAAAATCAAGTACAATTGAAAGCATAAAACCTAGAGGCTAATATCGTGATAAATATTAGTATCATCATCGTCAATGCGTGAGAATGGTCGGCAACGGGTGTATGTCAGATAAAATATTGCAGCAAGCACGGAAGAGCGTCGTTAATGTCCACCTCTATAGGTAAGCGTACTGGGAAAAGAGAGCAAAATGAAATGGAATGTTAAATTACTTGTCTTCAAAAAAGCCTAAGAGACCATATTGATACAATTTTTAATGATCTAATTCAACACCTAGGTATTCCCTCTACACATGGAGCAAAGCGCAAGCAGGATTTATTTTGAATGACGAGCTCTTCGTTTGTAGCCATTCGAAACTACATCAGTGCTCAAAAATGGCAAGCGACGGAGGAGTTGTACGATGAGGTTGTGTAACATGGTATAACTCTTCAGAGTGCTACCTTTGTCAAGGTCATGAAAGAGCATACCAAGGGTCGCAGGTTTGATCTTGTGGAGAGATGGTTCAACAGAATGGCCAAGGGTACCGATGATGAGGATTCTTCTACTAGTGTCAATGGTCTAATGCTAGCCTACTACAAAGAGAAACTATATGATGAGGGCATGAACATATACAGCAAGATGAAAGCAGACCTTGTAATATTTTATGCTACATTTGAGTCTTGGGTCAAAAGACCTGAAATTATCAGAGTTGCAAAAACCTTGGTGAAGCTGCGTGCACTCAAGTGAGTCAACATGACCCGCGCACGTCACATTAAAGAAGCCCTAAGGAAGCTCGTAGCGAACTGCATGTGTACCGCTTCAGACAGTCGGTCAAGGATGAAATGCTACAACAAAGACAGACCAAGGCCTTTGAATTTGCTTCCACCATGGAGGAAGACTGTCCTGATTTAAACTTGAGTTGCAGATCTCCCACCATCGAGTTTAAACAGCAAGAAGAGGTGAGTATCCTTGAAAGCTTCACCAAATGCTCGTCGACAAAGCTTGTGGGAAAAAGTGTCCGAGAGAAGTGCCTTGCCCGCATTATGGTTTCGTTACTCGAGTTTCAGCCAACAGATCATCTACGATATTGTGGAGGTTATGCATCCTTGCCCTCTCATTAGAAGCAGAGAGCGCCATGTCTAGTTGTGTGTGTGTGTGTGTGAACGTGTGGCCAAGAGATTGAAAATAAAAAAAATGCAATGCGCATTATTTACTGGCTGCTCTGGCATGACAAGGGAGTTGAGTGGGCCGGCTGTGCTAACTTAAGCCGAAAACAAGCAGCTGGAGTACTTAGTGTGTAGGCGAGCCACCGAAAGAGTGTGAGAGCTGCAAGGGTTGGCACGATTCCAAATTACTTGGCGCCCGCCAACATGTAAACATGCACCGCTATCCAATACCATGCAAAGGTGGCAAAAGCGAGAGGGTTGGAAGCATGCATGGAGGCAGGGAGAGAGTGAGGCTATTGTTCTGCATGCGTAAGGGAGGGAGGGGTAGTTGGAGGACTGAAAGTGGTGTACGGTTGTGAGTGTACTGAAGCTCGTGGTCATGAAGATGGCTAAAGCGTGCTATAGCGGCATGAGTTGGTAAGGGTGGGGAATTGGTGGCCCATGCATCCAAAAAGGTGTGCGTAGAAATGATTTACAGTAGATTGGCATCACCATGCGAGAGGGAGAGAGAGAGAGAGAGAGAGAAAGAGAGAGAGAGATAGAGAGAGAAAACGAGCCTCTGCATGGACGTCAGGTTTGGTGAGAGGGAGAGAGATAGGTGGTTGGAGTGCGAGCGCCACAAGTAGACAGGAGGGTCTGCATGCTACTGCTCGGATCAGCCATGCAAGAAAAAGAGAGAAGGAGAGAAATTTTCTCCACTTCTGCAGGAGGGTGGTTGATGAGGGAGAAAGAGAGCGAGAGAGAAAGATGACTGGATTTTGTGGTGGGGACGAGGTAGTTGATGGTTGCATGGGGATGCCAAGACAAAAAATATGGACGGCGCTAGTGATTAGTGAAAGAAAAACTAGCATCTGGCAGTCTGAGAAATTGTCATCCGCAAGGAAAGGGGGGTAGAGAGACAGAGAGAGAGAGAGAGTTGGCAAGCAAGTAGAGTAAGGGGTGGCTTCCAGCAATTGAGAAAGGTAGTGATAACTGCTCCGGTTGCTCTTGCGTCATCGTTCGGTCAAGCTGTTCCACTGCTGATGAACGACCGGAAGGTGCTAGCCAGTGTCGAGCAGTTGTCCACAACTGAGGTGTTGGTTTATGCAGCTATGCAAGCGGTAGGTTACAGTAGGTGATGCTCTACGATGAGGGCGAGGGCGACATCTTTGCTGCTCATCGAGGCTGTCACAGTGCTGAGGATGATGATTACTAGTTTTCCCATAGATAAAATTAACCACGGCATGTGGCAAGTATACCCATGTGTACACATGGTTTTTCAGGCGCAATTTTTTTGAGGCAAATCCGTGGGGTCTATGCAGGTTCACATGCTCTTGAAGATCTCTTTGGGTTGGTTTTTTTTTTTTTCGAATAAGAGGTCTTGAGTAAAAGACTTGTTGAATATATTTGTGGAGTTTTCTCGAATAAAAGATCTCTTATCTCTCTGCATCTTTCTTCGTCGTCTTATACTAATCTACCCGTGAGATAAAAGATTCTCTACCCCTCTTTCTACTTAATATCGACCTACTAAATGCTATGTATTACTCCTCTTTGTCGTAACTAATCATCTGGACATGATTTTTTAGTTTAATCCATGTTTTTTTGTGTTTAATTAACACAATATTTACATTAACAAGCACTAAATTATGCCGATAAAGAAGGGACTCTATTTTAATTTCAGAAATTCACTAATTATAGCATACAATCAACATTAATCAGTACAAAGTGAAGCAATTAATGGAATCTACAAACACAAGAAAGAAAAATACTTAGCTGCTGCTTATCGATCATAATCATTAGTCTTGGAGCATAGCCTAAGCTCTCATACCACTGCTACAGACGAAAACGTCGCGAGCCCTGCAATTTGGCAAAAACCATATACTACAAGCCATGAAACGAACAAATCTGCATACCTCGAATCACACGGCGCATAATCCAAGCTGTACACGAACAGGGAGAGACAAAGATCAAGACAACGCACGTGCAGGCGCACCTCCTAGAGCGGAGTGCTACGCCGGCACGGCGAGAGAGAAGAGAGGAGAGATGAGAAGAGCAACGCAAACACTGGGTGCAATCTCCCCCTGTGCAAGAGTGACCATTTCCCTCTTGCACGTATTTAATTTATAGATTCTTGAATGGTCAAAGTGAGTACAAACTGGCCGGCCGGTCATAAATGGCCAAAGCTCATAAAGAGCACTTGAATAATAAAATGTACATAAAATATGATATCCTTTTGTAATAGTTTAGCTCGGTCAAGCCTTTTCCACCTGTCATAATTGTAATAAATAATAAGACATCAATTCCATAACAGTGATAGGGCTTCCAAACTCTTCCCGATTACCTCGTGGACTTTCAAGCTCCGGTATCCTTTCTAAGTGCTATTTGATGAAAAATCTAATTGTGAGTGTACACGTTGGAAAAAGCGTCAAGTTTTAAAACTATTCACTTTGAATTAAAATCCTAGAAGGAATTAAAGTATGGTTAGGTTAATGGCCGGGTTAGCCCTCTTTTCTTTTTTGTGGCCTCTCACTCTTTACACGCATACCTGGATCAACTAGCACAACAGGGCTATTTGCAAACCCTCAAATTAGGAGGTAAGGATATCCCGGGCAAAGGGTTTGTGGATGACATCTTTCTATTTTTGAAGGCCCACAACATCAATATTCACAGATGTATGAAAACTCTAGATATGTATGCTCTTGCAGTTGGTCTTACACTGAACCTCAATGGTAGAGTGATAGGGGTTGCAAACTCTTCCTGATTACCTCATCAAGTTGTGTATGCCAAAGGGACACTTAAAATGTTCCCCACGGTGCATCTCACAACTTGAGACCAACATCATCGACACTACCATGGCCATCATCTAAGGCATCACCATAAGCAGGACTTTTGAGGCTGCCATCCCGATTACCTCACATATGCTGCTTGACCAAAGCACCTGCGAACATGTCTATTGGGTTGCAAGATTGCTGCCTATTGGCCAGTGTTAGAGTCCAATGAGTTATAATTGGCAACAACGAGTTATAATTGGCAAACCCTCAAATTAGGAGGTAAGGATATCCCGGGCAAAGGGTTTGTGGATGACACCTTTCTATTTTTGAAGGCCCACAACATCAATATTCACAGATTTATGAAAACTCTAGATATGCAAGCTCTTGCAGTAGCTGGTCTTACACTGAGCCTCAATGGTAGAGTGATAGGGCTTGCAAACTCTTCCCGATTACCTCATCAAGTTGTGTATGCCAAAGGGACACTTAAAATGTTCCCCACGGTACATCTCAGAACTTGAGACCAACATTATCGACACTACCATGGCCATCATCTAAGGCATCACCATAAGCAGGACTTTTGAGGCTGCCATTACAAAGAGGCTGCCATCCCGATTACCTCACATATGCTGCTTGACCAAAGCGCCTATGAACACGTCTATTGGGTTGCGAGATTGTTGCCTATTGGCCAGTGTTAGAGTCCAACATGTTATAATTGGCAACAACTCGATCTATAATAGATGGATCGAACTCGCCAAATTGGCGAACATGCTACAAAGAAACGCATCTTGTCCATCGCACAACATACTTGCATTGATTACAAGGACATAAGATCCTCGTTGAGAGATAGGTGTTTCGGTTGGACGGCCCCACATCCTCGCCTTATAACCTGAACATAAATTTAATCTTCTATTGGCATCCTCCATCTTTTATCTCTCTCTATCTCTCGCTTTGTTCAGACTGTAGACTACCTCACATTCTCTAGTCATGTCCAATCCCCACACACCTTGGTCTAGAGGTGCACGGAGATCAAAACCATTGGGTTCGAGGGATTACTTAGCACATTACATGTTGGCCTCCAATCTGAGTATCATGCCGTTGAAAGCTTTCCAACTAAGGTCGCATCCGTAGAGAGAAAGAGAGGGATCACCGTTCATCTAACTCTAAGTTTTTTACCGTAATCCCGAAGGTAGACTCTAAGATAAAAAATCAATCTAAAATTTAATCTTAAATCTAACCTAATTGAACATGTGGTGATTCGCAGATAATTGAATATGGTTAGTGTGTGAGTTAACAGGTGTCAAATTTTGATGGGAATATACATATTGTTGTGTAACTAGTGTTTGCTCTTTGGGCAAAGCGCACCTTCATTGACATGCACTAGAATCTAACCTAAATCTAAAAAAAGTTAGTCCATCAAACATAAATTTAGATCTAAACTAATCTTAAACTCAAAATAAACCTAAATCTAATCTAATCTTAAATCTAACCTAAACCTAAATGTAATATAACTTAAATCTAAATTTAATCTACTTAATTTTAAATCTTGTCTTAATCTTAATCTAAATCTAATTTAATATTAAACTCAACATAAACCTAAATTTAATCCAGTCTTAAATCATAAACCTAAATGTAATCTAACTTAAATCTAATATAGCTAGCTAATCTTTAACTTTCCTAATTTTAAATCTAACTTAATCTTAATCTAACGTAAATCTAAATCTAACCTAATCTTAAACTCAACATAAACATAAATCTAAATGTAATCTAACCTAATCTAATTTAAATTTTAACCTAATCTCTTTCTCTTTTTGTTTTCTCCCCTTACCTCTCTCTTTCGTCTTCTCCCCCCCCGCTCTCTCTCTTTGGTTTTTTATTCTCTCTTTCTTTCTTTTTGTTTTCTTTTCTCTCTCTCTCTCTCTCTCTCTCTCTCTCTCTCTTTTGGGAAAACTTATTATTTACATATATATTACATCATCTCGACATTGATCAATGTCAGATCGGACTTATGAACTGTAAACATCTCCCTTTCATCTTCCCATCAATGATACAAAGGCAGTCCTCCATCATCTTTTTCTTGATAATCTCCCAAGGAATAGTAACGTTGTAAAGCAAGATTTTCTCAAAACAGGCAAAATTTCGAGCATTCCAGATAAAAAACAGTAACCAAACTCTCAAGGATTGCATACAAAACTGCATTGCGTCATCCGGAAATTTGCACAACCCAAATGTCATAGAAAAGATAGACAGTTTGATAGGAACCCATTTTTGTACATGTTGTAAAATCCATAGCCACCATTGTCTTACATTTTTGCAGTTCCAAAATAGGTGTTTAATGGTCTCCGTAGCTTTACAATTTGGGCATTTCCCATCTGAAATACATTTCTTAAGTAGCAGTTCTCCACAGGGTAGAGAGCCTCTGAGAAGTCTCCACAAAATAAACTTGTGCTTATTCGAACAAGGAAGACTCCATAATACCATCACCCGTTGTATCCACCACTCTTGTGATTTTTTGAACCTCCAATATCTGTTGCATCTAGTTGAGATGTCCAAATCTGGAATAAGCAAAGTGTAGAACTGTGCAGTAGAAGATTTCCACCAATCAACTGCATTCCCTGGTAAGTGCCAGTCTCGGAATCTTTCCCATAAGTTCTCTGTAAGGGGAACTTGAAGCCTGAATGTTTGAATACATAAGTCTATCCAACTTCTTCTGAAAGCATTCGACAGTTTGAATTGTCTCCTAGCTGCAAAAAAGGGAACAAACAACCCCTGAGAGTCCAACATTTGATCAATGCATATATATGATACCTTTTTTGAATAACCTGATGGATTGTTTTTTAATAATCAAGGCAGGGGGAGTTTTAAAGACAAAGCTCCAGAAAACATTTTCTTGACCAAGAGAATTGCCTCTATACCTAAGATGACCTTGCCATATCAAATTAGAGCACGTGTGTTTCCAAGAGTTAATCATCAGCTGAGAAGTAATGCAACCAGTTTTAAGAGGGGCATGCAAAAACAATTTGTCCCAGTCCGACATGTTCCATGTGCCATGATAGTAAACCATTGACAGAGAAATAATATCCCACATGCATCTGGACCAAATAGTGTCCCGTTTGAACATATGTTTGACCATAGTTGCCGTCGAGCGTGAGCATGTGCCTGCAGGTTAAGCACCCCCAATCCCCCTTGATTTCTAGGACTAATAACAAAGTCCCATTCAATGAAGGCGCAAGTTTTCCCTTTATTGCCCCAAAGGAATTTTGTCAACAACGTTTGTATTTGAGCTAGGTGCTTTTTTTTCCAGTCCAACAATGGCAGATAGTACAACAGATACGGCATGAGAATGGCCTGTATGATTCTAAGTCTGACATGCAACGGCCACTCATCACAGAGCCATGCAGCGAATTTCGTTCGGACTTTGGATAAAAACCACTAAACCAGCTGGTTATCATTTGAGTGTATTCCTATTGGGTACCCCAAATATCTGACAACATGTCCTTTTGGGATTCTCTTGCCAGCCCAAATAAGATTGTTAAACTGGTCTGCATTAATATCAATAAGCACAAATTTTTGCAAGTTCAAGTTCATTCTAGCAGCCAAAGAAAACAGGGTGAGGTAAGCCATACATTTATTCATATTTAAATTGGTAGCATGTAGAAAAATCAAAGTGTCATCAGCAAAACCTAGAGCCAGCAATTGTTCCTTGGACAATTTTATCCCATTGATTCTCCCTAGAGCTGATTGTTTCTCCAAAAAGCAGAATAAAGGATGAGTATTGATAGCAAAAAAAAGAGGGCTTAAGGGGCACCCTTGTCTCACTGATCTTTGGATCTGAACTGGGCCTGAAAGTCTGCCATTTACTATAATCCTTGATGTAGCCTGCTGCCCCAGCAAGAAGATGCATGTACTCATGTTGGTCCCAAACCCCATTTTTTTCATGATAGCATAAATGAAGTCCTAGGCTACAGTGTCAAATGCTTTTTCATAATCTAATTGTAGCATTACTGAGTTCTGATTTGTTTTGACAGCATATTCAGTCCCCACTTGAACAACCAAAATATTGTCCAAAATAGATCTACCCCCAATGAATCCCGATTGGTTTATATGGATATGTTTCCGTAACAGAGGGGATAATCTAATAGCCACTGATTTAGCTAGAACCTTATACAGTAACCCCATCATGGTTATGGGTCTCCATTGTGATAAAGTTGAGCAGAATTTTTGCTTAGGAATGAGTTCAACAATTCCTTCTTTGAGATGAGGATCCATAGCCTATGATGCCCAGATAGCATTCATTGCCTGCATAACCATACATTTCAGATGTGGCCAAAAATGCATCAAGAATTCCTTTGAAAGCCCACAAGCTCCAAGTGTTTTGTCATTTCCCAATTTAGTGATAGCAGAGTAGATTTCTTCTTCCTCAAAGCAGCCCTCAAGCCTCTGGGCATCAAAGTTATTAATGCAAAAGTCCACAGAGGCTAACATCACCTCCATTGCCTGTGCTCTTTGCTTCGAGGTATCCACTGGTTTATTTAAGATAGCATTATAATGATCCACGTAGGTTTGCATAAGGTTCTGGCTGTCAGTGACTTCGGACCCATCCTCTGTTATAATTCTAGTGATAGCCTCTCGATTATGTTTGGTTTTTAGCTTATGAAAAAATCCCTTTGAGGTGTCATTTACATCTCATAATTCTCTTACCCTGCATTTGAATTTGCATTTAGCAACCTCAGCCTCACTTATAGATAGAAGAGCACCCCTAATATCCTCAATTTTAGTACATAGTTGTGTGGTTACCTGTCCTTTATGTACCTGTTCTAACAAGGGTTTAAGTTTCGCACACAATGCAGCCAGTTTCTATCGCTTTTGGGCAGCTCTCATCTTACCATGATGTCTGATACATTTTTGCATTTCAGCACAGAAAAAATTCCAAGCATTAACCGGATCAGTTGTTATCTGCTTAGCATGATTAGCACAATGTAGGACATCTGCTTGAAAGTGTTCATCATGTAACAACAAATTATTCACCATGAGAGGTCTCGCTTTACCAAATTTAAGTGATCTAGCATTAGCATCAGAAAGATTCAAAACGAGAGGAAAGTGATCAGACATACAGAAGTCAATCTGAACTTGCATTTGACAATTAGCAGGTAGCCATTCATCTTCCATAAAATAAAGTCTATCCAATCTAGACGAAGATGATATGTGCGATTTTGAATGAAAAGTGACCCATTTGAGCTAAACCCATTTAACCAGGCATCTGACATTTGATGTAGGGATTCCAGGTCATCCCATCAAGCAGCTTCCTCTTTTGACATAACAATGGCTATGGATGTAGTATCCACCATTTTAGTAACCATATTGAAATCACCGCCAAAAATACCCTTGCCTAGAGTCATCAGTTTCAACCAAGACCAAGTTTCCATTCTGTGATTCCAATTATTATTAGCATACACATTAACAATATGTAGAGGTCCCCATGTCGAATCTACTATAAAGACAGAACAGCGACCCGAGGGATGATCCAGCACCCATTGAGGGTTAAGAGAATTCTTAATAAAAGTCAGCACCCCAGAATACTCTCCTTTTCTCCCCCCATAAAAGCACGAGTATCCTTTGAAATGGTAAGTTTCTCCTGCTCTTTTATGCCATTTATGCTCTTGTATAAGCACTACATCGAGATCTTTTTGCAGAATCCATTTATTAAGCATGGACAGCCTATTGGGGTCATTAAGACCTTTCACATTAAAGGTTGCAACTTTCATGAGGGAGTGTTCATAACAACTTGAGTGTTACCGCCTTCATTTGAGCTATCATCACTGTCCGCCATGTTGACCTCAAGGTTATGTTGAGAGAGAAGGAGAGAACACAGAAGTAGAACCCCAAAGTGTGTAGAATACACACATGAGATGATGTATATATAGAGGGGACCTGGGTGCCATATATAGAGAAGCCATATATTGAGTAGCTTCACATATAAGCTCAACACCCCCGCTCAAATAAGGGTCCCTAACTGTGGATGAAAAAACCCTTGGGGGATCAAGGGAAAAACCCACAGCTCTATATACACCCACCGTTATATTATAAAAATCATTGAATATACAAATGTTTACGAGGAGCTACATCACTCCTTTTACAATGAATGTTTTATGAGGAGTTACATTACTCCTATCAAATACAATAATGAATACAAAGGTTCAATAAAGAGGTGTAAAAGCTATCGATTAGCTTGTAATCAAAAGTGTCTCCGTGAATCTGCTGTGTAGCTTGTCATCAATATCGCATCACCAAACATGTCTTCATGTTGTCATCAATATGGCATCACCAAACATATCTTCATAAATCTTTTATTGTCACCAAGTTTGTCTTCATAAAATCAATTCTTTGATCAATCCTACATAGATCATAGACTCCAAAAAAAAACATGTCATGAAAATTATTAGCATCGTTAATGAAATAATTACGTTCACAATGCCATAAGAGATGGTTCGCGATGCCACTCTTTTGACGACATATATACGCACGACAACATATGGTACATAAAGTATAAACATAAAAGTACAAAATGTAAGATTACGTGATACAAATGATATGTGTATATACTACATAAAACAACATTTATCAATGTAGTGATCAATGAATACCATCAAAGTATTAACAAAATATCATCATTATGTCAATAAAAATGAATAAATGATCATGGTATCAACGAAAAGCATCATGATATCACCGAGAATAATCATTGTATCAACAGAACAACATCATGGCATCACCAAGAATAACCATGGTATCAACGAAATATCATCATGGCATCACCGAGAATAACCATGGTATCAACGAAACAACATCATGGTATCACCGAGAATAACCATGGTATCAACAAAACATCATCATGGTATCAATAAAAATCACCATGGAATCAACGAAATATCATCATGGAATCACCGAGAATAACCATGGTATCAACGAAATATCATCATGGCACCACCGAGAATAACCATGGTATCAATGACATATCATCATGGTATCAACGAAAATCACCATGACCAAAGTATTAACAAAACATCATCATGGTACCATCAAAATCACTATGGTATCAATGAGAAATTATCAATAAAACGACGTAAACTATATCTCTAAAAGAATAATTATACGAGAATCAATGAACGACTATATCATATAACAAAAGATCATGTACCAACAGTAGCTCGATAGAATTTGGACAATCATCAACGGCTCGACTGAATCGGAACGATGTGTAATTGGCTTCTGTAGCAAAGTTACGTCAGTAACAAATATATGATTGATGAAGAAAAATATAATTGAGAAGTTCTCAATTATGAGAAAAATCAAAAGCAAAAAGTAAAATTTTGATTTTCAAACATATTCGCAGTCCGAGACGATAACCCAAAATTGGTGCAGAATTTAGAGAAACTCTCTTCTGCAAAGTTATAGACCACATCGATTCCAATCCCCATCGCGGGTAGTTTCTTCTGCAAAGTTGTAGAACACATCGATTCCGGTCTCTCACGCGGGTAGTTTCTGCAAAATCGTTTTCAATAAGCAGAAAAATAAAAAACAAAAAACGAAAATTGCTTTTTAGGTATGTACGCAGTCCGCGAATGATAACTCAAAATTGGTGCAGAATTTGAAAACACTTTCTTTTGCAAAGTTGTATACCACATCGATTCCGGTCTTTCATGCGGGTAGTTTCTGCAAAATCGTTTTCAATAAGCACAAAAATCAAAAACAAAAAGCAAAAATTGCTTTTCAGGTATGTACGCAGTCCGCGAACAATAACTCAAAATCGGTGCAGAATTTGAAAACACTTCCTTCTGCAAAGTTGTAGACCACATCGATTCCGGTCTCCAAAACGAGTAGTTTTTGCAAAATCATTTTTAATTAGCAAAAAATCAAAAACAAAAAGCGAAAGTTGCTTTTCAGGTATGTACGCAGTCCGCGAACGATAACTCAAAATCAGTGCAGAATTCGAAACACTTCCTTCTGCAAAGTTGTAGACCACATCGATTCCGGTCTCTCTCGCGAGTAGTTTTTGCAAAATCGTTTGCAATTAGCAGAAAAATCAAAAACAAAACGCGGAAGCTATTTTTCAGGTATGTACGCAGTCCATGAACGATAACTCAAAATCGATGCAGAATTTGAAGAAACTTCCTTCTGCAAAGTTGTAGACCACATCGATTCTGACCCCTCTAGTGGGTAGTTTCTGCAAAATCGATTTTGATCAGGAGAAAAATCGAAAACAAAAACGTACTGCTCTGATACCATGTTGAGAGAGAAGGAGAGAACACAGAAGTAGAACCCCAAAGTGTGTAGAATACACACATGAGATGATGTATATATAGAGGGGACCTGGGTGCCATATATAGAGAAGCCATATATTGAGTAGCTTCACATATAAGCTCAACAGGTTAAGCGCAGGTTCCTCCCGAATAAGAGGTATTTTTTCAGCGGTATTGCATGCTGCCTCAATAGCAGCCAAAGTTTCAGGTGAAGGCATGTCTTGCAGGATGTCAAATACATTGGGACTAATGTAACCCGAGGAAGGCTGTCGGGGTTTGAAGGATTTCCTAGTCGAGACAGTTTGAAACCCATCCGCATCAATGGGTCTTTTCTCCTTATCAGCGGTTCTGTTAATACCATGAGGATTATTAGAAGAGGCTGGACCTTGATGCCCATTACCCGATTTATCCTGGTTCCCTGCATGAGTAGAGTTGAATAGAGGTATCGATACCCCTTTCACATGAGGATGTATGGTGCCAGGGGCATGCGCATACGCAGGGGAGACATTTACCGAGGTCTGCTGCACCCCAGGGCTACTAGCATTACCTGGATGAAGTGTACTAGGAGATTTCCCAAAAATTTGTTCCCGTGGAACCAAATTTTTACTGTCGGGATATGAAGGGATGAGATCTCCTGAGGATTGAGTTACCGTGGGGCAATTTATTGAGAAATGCCCTAGTTTGTTACAGTGAAAACATGCTCCTTCTAAAGAACCCCATTTTAAGTACAACACCATCCTTCCTACAGACGGGATGTTAATGTCTATAGTTTGTGGAAAGGGGTTTGTGGTATTCCACAGAAGACAAGCCTTGTTACGATTAGGAGAGTTAATGGTGGGGGCATGCAATACTTGCCCTAATGTGGCTGTAATATCTTTAATGCATGGCCACATGAAGGATGGCAGGTCTATGTACTCAACCCACACGGGGCACTAATATAGCAAGTCAGCTTTAATCATTTTAATGGTTTTCCAATCAAACACATGCACGACCGCTCCAAACAATATAACAGTGGGTTTCGACAGAAAAGCAACCTAATCTTGAGGTTTGAGAAACAGAACCTCGAAAAGTCCTTGCCCCGCATAGAAGATTTTATCTATTACCTGTGCTCCAAACCCTTTATCAATGGCCTGTCCGATATCGTTAATTTGGGGCAGTCGACCAGTGAAGAACAACACAACCGCACGAGCTTTGAAAACAGAGATTTGTTGCCAAATCATTTCGGAATCCAGAGAGACTTGGTGATCCCCTTTTATTTGGGGGTCATTGCTAATGGACTCTTGTAAAATGTTAAACAGGGCCGACGCATCATAAGAGGAAGTATTATCCAGTTTCTCATGCACTAAGCTCTGAACTTCTTCCCTAGGGTCTACTCTAAAAGAAGAAGGTAATACAGAGGAGGCCATAGCAAGAGAAGCAAATGAAGGACCTGAATGTGCCGAGTGCTAAGGATGCGTAGAAGCTGCAGTAGGAGTGAATGAGGTCCCGTGAAGAGTAATTCACGATGAGCGCGAGCGTAAGCCAGAGCACCACCGAAGCCCTAGGGAGGGAGTGCTCACTGCAGATCTATTCTCTCCTCTCTTCTCTCCCTCTCTCTCTGTCTCTCTCTCTCTCTCTCTCTCTCTCTCTCTCTCTCTCTCTCTCTCTCTCTCTCTCTCTCTCTCTTTCTCTCTCTCTCTCATTTGGTGTAGTGATAAGTAAATCATCGACATAAAGAACCACAATGAGAAGTACATCATCCTCACGCTTTACATACAATGTGCTTTCTGTTGGACTGTTACAAAAGCCTCGTTTGACCAAATAGTGTCGGATTTCTCATACCAAGCACGAGGAGATTGCTTCAACCCACACAAAGCCTTCTTACATCTACACGCTTTGTCCTCTGGTCCTTTTATGACAAAACCTAGAGGCCACGTTACATAAACTTCCTCAAATATGTCACCATTCAAGAAAGCAGTAACAATGTGTGATTGATGTACATCCCAAACAAAATGAGCTGTCAATGCACATAGAAAACGCACAATAGTCATACGAGAAGTGGGAGAAAATGTATCTTCATAATCTATGCCTTTTTGTTGTGCATAACCCTTCGCAACAAGTCGAGCCTTATGGCGATCAATCTCACCGTCCGGCTTGCGTTTCAACTTGTACACCCACTTCGTGCCAATGGCCTTTTTGCCAGGAGGCAAATCACATAAAGTCCATGTGTCATTTTCTATAGGTGCATCATATTGTGATTGCATGGCAACCATCCAATTTTCTAAATTCTATGCTTCATCAAAAGACAGAGGCTTCTCAACATCATGTAAGCTAGACACAGCCAAAGCATAACAATCTAATGCATAAGATGCATGGCGAGATCCTGAACGAGTACGACTAGACAAAGATGCATCCAATTTACTGTCACGCAAAGTGTGCACCAGCCATTTTGGCATACCTCTAGCTTGCTCATTTTCAGACCTTTCCTCATCAAGCACATCATGTACATCAGCATCAGTTATAGGCTGATCTGTAAGGTTTTCAGAAACCCCCATAGGCTGTACATTTGCCTCATTGGATCTTACGTTCGTATTTCCACCAATGAAAAGAGGCAACAAAGTGTCATAAATGTCCTATGAGCTTACACTACTGTCTCTAGTACATGACAACAAGCGTTGAACAGAATCTTCCACAAACACTACATCCCATGAAACCACAATACTCTTTGTTTGTGGATGATATGACATGTAACCTTTTCTTTCACCACTATAACCAACAAAAATACATTTGACAGCCTTATCATCCAATTTTTTGCGTTGTGTTTGTGGCACCAAAGCATATGCCAAACAGGAAAAACCACGCATGTGCTCAATAGAAGGCTTTCTATCATGCCATGCTTCATATGGAGTAATAGAATGCAAAGCTTTCGTAGGACACCTGTTAAGTACATAAGTGGGACAAATGATGGACTCAAGACAAAAAGAATGCGGCAAAGCTTAACTTTTGACCATACATCGTGCCATTTTCGTCAGTGACCTATTTTTCCTCTCAGCAACACCATTTTGTTGAGATGTATAAGGCACAATACATTGGTGTTTTATCCCATGACTAGCCAAAAATGCATTAAATTCATGAGACATACTCCCCCCCTCGATCGGAACGGAGGGTGCCCATAGTACATTTCGAGACATTTTCAGCCATAGCCAGAAATTGTTTGAAGCACATAAAAACATCGGACTTTGCTTTAAGCAGAAATACCCATGCATGCCTGGAGTAATTATCAATGAAACTCACGAAGTAAAGGTAATTGCCCAAGGACGGGGTTTGCATGGGCCCACAAACATCACTATGCACAAGCTTCAACCTGAATGTGGCCCTAACTGAAACATCCTTTGGTAACTTCGAACGCTGCATTTTACCCACAATACAAACTTCACAAAGATGTTTGACAGGTGCTTCAAGAAGCGGCAAAGAAGCAAACCATATTAGATTTCTGCAAACGCAGCAAACTGGCAAAATTCAGATGACCAAAATGTGCATGCCAAAGTTTTTCATCTGCAATAGCCCTTGAATTTGCAACTGCATTTGCAAAATTTTTTCCACACTCGTCATAAAAAGTGAGCTTATAAATCCCATGCCACAAAAGGCTAAATGCAACAATTTCATCACCAAAACTAAGATCATGAACTGTACATCTGTCATCCACAAATTTGACTACAAGTCCAAGTGTAGCAAGTGTGGATACAGACAAGAGATTCTTCTTGATCCCAGGTACATAAAGTGCATCAACAAGTGTGAAGGAACTGCCATTTGCAGCAGTAAGCACAATCTTTCCAACTCCTTGAACCGGATAAGAGGCACTGTTGGCACAAGTGACTTAATTCCCATGAGGGACAAACTCGAGAGAGGTAAACAATTCACGACTAGAGGTAATGTGCTTTGAACCACCACTGTCGAAATACCACACATGTTAATCTGCAGCAACTGACAAGCATGCATCATGGACAACAGGTGTCACGGGAACCGAATAATAGAGATAGACAGCAAAACAGAGGAAGAAATCTTTGTATTGATAGTGTTTGATACAACAGAGGAGAAAATGAATATATATATGGGCGCACTCCGTTGTACGGAGCTCGAACCTCCCGACCACCCCCGAGCTTCAATTCGCTTGCATGCAGCGTCTCACTCGCACTCGCACTCGCACTCGCAGAAGAGAGAATGGTGAACCCCCCCAAAACGCACCACCCGTCCTTCTATTCTCCTCCAAAAGCCTGCGACCTCTTAAAATAGCCGCTTTTCTATTTTTGGCGCTCGGTTGACTCGACTTGCGCGCCAATATACCTGCGAGAACAAGGTAAAAAAAAACGTGATCGCGAAGCGATCCGTAGAGGTTAGTTTTTTTTCAGTTGTCTTCAACTGAACATAACCCCCAAACGGAGCCAAAACAGCCCAAGTCCGTCTCATACAATCTTGTTGCCCTCGCTGCGCTCTTCGACGGCTATGTGATGGAAAATTTCCATAGCCTGCTCCGATTTGCTGAAAATCAACCTGCAAAACAGCATTTTCTACAAAAAGGATGCAAAAACAGCAAATCCAACTTTTTTCTTAATCTTTGGCCTTCAACGAGCATCAAAACATCAAAATCTCTAAAGACTCAAAGAACCAAAGTTGTTCCTTATAACGCAGACTTCAATCGCTTCATACATCACTTTTTCAAAATCCCACGTTAACGCCTTCAAAAATGCCCCAGAAAGTGCCTTCCGGATCAAAAAATTTTATCGGACGAAAACAATCCACACATCCTTCTACACAGTGGACTAACTTTAAAATGACAAAAACTTCCTAGAAAACAAAATTTATTACTAAAACACCTCGAAATCAAGTCTTGTTACAATCTCCCCTTTTCAAAATTAACTCTGTCCTCAGAGTTGGAAGGAGGGAAATTCGCTTTGCAAAACACTAAGATCAACCCAAGATGCATCCTCTACTGGATAGTTCTGCCACTTAACCAAAACTTCCACAATGTCTCTATTTCTCAAATGTTTGACACGCCTATCTAGCACTAAATCTGGTTCTACTGTCAATGTTCCGTCATCTTTCAACTTAGAGTTGTCCTGTAAAACATGGTGCACGTTAGGAACATACTTTTTCAATAAACTCACATGAAATATAGGATGCACTTTGACATGAGAAGGCAATTCCAATTTGTAAGCTAATGAACCAATGCGCTTCAAAATTTTAAATGGCCCAGCAAATCGTGGAGACAATCTTCTATCATTTCCAAGAATCAAATGAGACTTCTCAGGAATAACCGTTAAAAAACCATATCACCAGTTTCATACTCCACAACACGATGTTTCTTGTCATAATACAGTTTATGTCTCTTTTGAGATTCTCTAATATTCCCCCTGATTTTGGCCAACTCGTTATCCATTTTCTCAAGCATCTCACGTGACAGTTCTACCTTATTCCTCGAGCTAAGAAAATTTATAGGTGTGAGACAATTATAGCCATACATTGCCTCAAACGGAGTCATCCTAATAGATGAATGATATGAACTGTTGTATGCAAATTCAAGCAAAGGCAAATATTCATTCCAATTAGATTGGTTTTCATTGACATACATTCATAACATATCTTCTAAAATATGATTCACCCTCTCCGTTTCCGCATCGTTTTGAGGATGGAAAGCATTAGACATGCGTAACTGGGTACCTATAGAGTCAAAAGTCGCTCTCCAGAAATGAGAAGTGAACTTAGAATCTCTGTCAGACACTATGCTCTTGGGCATGCCATGCAAACGAAATATCTCTTTCATAAACAAGTATGCAATGGTCAATGCAGTATAAATTATTTTTACAGGAAAGAAGTGAGCTTGTGTTGTGAGTCTATCTACTACCACAAAGATCGAGTCATACCCTCCACGAGTAGTAGAAAGTCTAATGATAAAGTCCATGGATATACACTCCCACTTCTGTAAAGGAATGTCTAAGGGTTGAAGGTCACCAGGCATCCTCTTATGCTTAGTCTTAACTTGTTGACATTGAAAGCACTCACACACATAATTCTTAACATCCAATTTCATATGCAGCCAAAAGAATAAGGTTTTAATCTTTTCATATGTCTTATTTAATCCAGGATGACCACAAAAAGGTGAATTATGACACTCATGCAGAATTTGACTCTTAAAAGAAGAATTTGCAGGAATACACAAGCGGTCATAATAATATAGATTTCCCTTATACAAGTGATATCTGTTCTCATACATCTCACCAATATTCTCACGCAAGAATTTCAAAATAGGTATGTAAAAGGAATCATTTTCAACTTCAGCATGTATCTCATCAATCAAATTGGATTGCACAACAGTCAACAAATTACACATGGGCCTACGACTCAATGCATCTGCAACTTTATTTTCTTTTTCACACAAATACTTTAAATCAAAGTCATACTCATCCAGCAATTCAATCCATCTTCTTTGTCTGTTATTTAATTATGGCCGAGTGAAAATATACTTCAAGTTTTGATGATCAGTACGCAATTCAAATTTTACACCAAGCAAGAGATGACGCCAATGCTTCAATGCATGAACAACAGCAAGCAATTCTAGATCATGTGTTGCATAGTTCAATTCATGTCGTCTTAATTTCCTAGACTCATATGCAACCACTCTTCCTTCTTGTGTCAAAACACACCCTAGTTGTTCACCACTAGCGTCACAGGACACAACAAATGGTTTGCCCATCTCAGGAACTTTTAAAACAAAATTTTCCTCTATTTTAGCCTTCAAGGTCTCAAAAGCAGTCTCACAGCTAGAAGTCCACACAAAACCCTTGTCTTTCTTGGTCAATTCGGTCAAAGGACTTGCTATCTTAGAGAAATCTTTAATGTGTGCTCTCTCATATTGTGCTAGACCCATAAAGCTTCTTACATCTCTTACTAACATAGTCTTAACTTTATCAAGATCAATGTGAATCCCCTCTTTAGAAA
The DNA here is from genome assembly GCF_014529385.1 of Adiantum capillus-veneris. Classification (NCBI taxonomy): domain Eukaryota; kingdom Viridiplantae; phylum Streptophyta; class Polypodiopsida; order Polypodiales; family Pteridaceae; genus Adiantum; species Adiantum capillus-veneris. The sequence goes on along the minus strand of NC_140959.1, from coordinate 43,772,144 downwards.
TCACTCTTACCAAATACACAATCTGATCCTTTGCAAAAGAATACTTACTTGCTTTGGCATACAATTTATGTTCACGCAAAACCTCAAATGTTTTCTTTAAGTACAATGCATGATATTCTTCATTCATAGAATACACAAAAATATTATCCAAGAATACCAGAATGAAGTCATCAAGATACGGGTAAAAAATATTATTCATTAAGCACATGAAAGTTGTCGGTGCATTAGTCAAACCAAAAGTAAGAATTGTAAATTCATAATGTCCATAACGTGTACGAAAAGCAATCTTTGGAATGTCCTCGGCCTTGATACGGATTTGATGGTAGCCAGAACGAAGGTCAACCTTTGAAAATATTGTGGCACCACTCAAATGACTAAGCAGTTCATCTATGTGAGGAAGAGGATATTTGTTCTTAATGGTCTGTTTGTTTAACCCCCTGTAGTCAATGCATAACCTATATGTACCATCCTTTTTCTTTTGGAATAACACAAGACTGCCCCAAGGAGATACACTAGGTTTAATAAAACCCTTTTTCAAAAGATCATCAAGTTGTATCTTGAGCTCTTTAAGCTCATCAATATTGAACCCTTTTTCAAAAGATCATCAAGTTGTATCTTGAGCTCTTTAAGCTCATCAATATTGAACCTGTATGGAGCCCTTGAATAAGGTGTTGCTCCTGGATATAGATCTATGGCGTGGTCTACAGCTCTAGGCGGAGGCATACCAGGAAGATCATCCGGGAACACATCCTTAAATTCATGTAAGAGATCCTCTACAAATTCTGGATTTTCCCCTTTCTGTTTATGCCCAGATTCTTCTTTAATCTCATTAGCAAACACAAGCAACGTCTCACACTCTTATCTAAGTCACCTTATCAATTCCATTGCCAAAACTAGATTTAGAATCTCTTTCTTTCCACAAAGAGTTTGACTTATCATCATCAAATGATTAAAGATATATTTTTCTTTCTTAACAATCAATCAAAACATGATTTTCAATGATCTAATTGATACCAATGATAACATCATGCATATCAATGTTTATGTTATAGAAATCATCTTTATGATTTCGACTCTTCAAAGAAAAAAAAACAATTTTTCTACTAACTCTTTCGTGAAACTATTATTACCACTAGTTAAATCCACAAGACTTTTAACTTCTCGATTTAATTTCATGTTTAATTTCTCAATCAATTTAGACGATAAGAAGCAATGAATACTATCCAAATCAATTAAGAAATTCAAATTTTAATCTCAACTTCTACGCATAACTTCGATCTCATAGAAGCTTTCAAAGGACGTATCAAAGACATAAAACATCACAAAGAAGGGGTAGATGATTTACCTTTATCGTACGCATCGCCAAAAGTCTCCAATTGAGCCATCTTGGTACGTATTGTCTTATCGATCACCTTGCTCAAGCATTCGAAAGTCTCGTGGTCGTGTTCTCGATATTGAAAGTATAATCCGAATCTTTGAGTTCTTCAATCCACGCTTCTAAATCTTCGCATATCTTTCTTATGCCATCAAACTCTTTAAGCTTAGCCTTCGTTAAGAATGATTTGGTTGTCGCTTCTCCCATATCGTCATCGTTTCTTTTGGCGGTACCCCAGTGCCACCACGATGATTATTGTTTCCAGGTGGATTAGCATGGTTTTCACCTTCATGTTGGCCATCAAGGTCTACATAGATATCAAGCTCTCGTGCTGCTTTGCCCCGTAAAGCCTCAACACACTCCCGATTTGCAATTTTCAGATCTTCTCATAGTCGCCGAATCAGGTCTTCTTGCTCCTTCATCCTCCTCTCGTATCCTTCCATGTCCAGAATCAACCGCTCGCTCTGATACCAATTGTCACAGGAACCGAATAATAGAGATAGACAGCAAAACAGAGGAAGAAATCTTTGTATTGATAGTGTTTGATACAACAAGGAGCAAATGAATATATATATGGGCGCACTCCGTTGTACGGAGCTCGAACCTCCCGACCACCCCCGAGCTTCAATTTGCTTGCATGCAGCGTCTCACTCGCACTCGCACTCGCACTCGCAGAAGAGAGAATGGTGAATCCCCCCAAAACGCACCACCCGTCCTTCTATTTTCCTCCAAAAGCCTGCGACCTCTTAAAATAGCCGCTTTTCTATTTTTGGCGCTCGGTCGACTCGACTTGCGCGCCAATATACCTGCGAGAACAAGGTAAAAAAAACGTGATCGCGAAGCGATCCGTAGAGGTTAGTTTTTTTTCAGCTGTCTTCAACTGAACATAACTCCCAAACGGAGCCAAAACAGCCCAAGTCTGTCTCATACAATCTTGTTGCCCTCGCTGCGCTCTTCGACGGCTATGTGATGGAAAATTTCCATAGCCTGCTCCCATTTGCTGAAAATCAACCTGCAAAACAGCATTTTCTACAAAAACGATGCAAAAACAGCAAATCCAACTTTTTTCTTAATCTTTGGCCTTCAACGAGCATCAAAACATCAAAATCTCTAGAGACTCAAAGAACCAAAGTTGTTCCTTATAACGCAGGCTTCAATCGCTTCATACATCACTTTTTCAAAATCCCACGTTAACGCCTTCAAAAATGCCCCAGAAAGTGCCTTCCGGATCAAAACATTTTATCGGACGAAAACAATCCACACATCCTTCTACACAGTGGACTAACTTTAAAATGACAAAAACTTCCTAGAAAACAAAATTTATTACTAAAACACCTCGAAATCAAGTCTTGTTACAACAGGATTGTAAGCGCACTCTGCACTAAAAGCCCATTCTGCATCAACATCAGCATTACAGTCTCCTTTTAGAGAAGACTCAACAATGGCTGCATTTGCAGTGGAACCACCCTCTTTCTTCTTAGCCTCTTTGGCCTCCAACTTAGGACACGACTTGATCAAGTGATCATTAGCTTTACAATAATGGCAATGCATCTTCTTTTTGCCCTTATCACTAGAATAGCCAAACGAAGTGTTGCCAACAGAAGCATTGGGAACATAAATTTTGCCACTAGCAGCAGAACCATAAGAAGTGGCTGCATTGCTGTTACCACCCTTTGTTTGAGAAGAAATAAAAGCCTGTTCAATTGCACGCTGTCTAGTCCTGTTTTTGTGGAAAGTGACTCTTGCAACAGCAATGTGCATAATGCATCAAACTTGACAACTTATGGATTTCCTTGGGTCATAAGTCTCCAAGTACTAGCAAAAGTCTGGTAAGAATTTGGTAAGGCATCAAGAACTGTCTGCACAAGGGAACTGTCTGAAATGACTTCAACTACAGAAATAAGTTTCTCATTGATATCCTTGACACCAACAAGAAAAATGTCCATATCATCTTCCTCATGCATTGTCTTCGACTCCAGCTCTTTATGCAGCAAAGAAATTTTAGCCTCATTGCGGCTTGCATAAAGACCTGCTAGAATATCCCAAGCTTGTTTTGCAGATTTTGCTGAACGAATGTGAGGAACAATGGTGCACTTTACAGACAATGCAATCAATGCATGATCCTGCGCATCCTTTACATCCCAATGAGCTTGTTATATCGTAGGCAAAACAACTCTAGCAACAGCAATCCTTGCAGCAAGACCTACAACATCCTCAACATCACCTACATCCTCAGAACGAAGACGTACATCAATGCCCTGCACAATGTTCCAGACACCCTTTGACACAAGAACATGTTGCATCATATAAGCCCACATAGGGTAGTTGTCCCCATCCAACCAGTCCTTAGCAACAAACATCTTGAACACATCTGTGTTGTTGTCAGCCATGGTAAATGGTGCACCTGATGTGTTAACTGCTCGAAAATAGGAGAAACGGAGTGGGAACAACACATGATATATAGCACAAACCGTAGAAGACTATGATGCACATGTTATGTAGAAAAAGGCACTCACATAAATTTTGCACAAAATGACAAAATAGCCTGTGCAGTACTGCCTGTAGTGGAAACGGAGGCCGAGATGAGCCCGAATCGAAAATTTGAGCAGACATAGCTCTATGAGTTTTCCTGAAATTTTGTCAACCTGACAGCTTACCAAAGCTCACTGAAATCGGAAAAAGTGAGCAGGCGTGTGCTGGAGCAGCTGGCGAGTAAGCCCGGGAGGATGCAACCTGCTCTGATACCAATTGTTGGAATTAGGGTTGCAGAGAAATGCACACAGCTTGGAGAAGATGAAGGAAGCTCAAGGGACATAATAGAGAGTGTGCTACTTAGTGTGTAGTGGAAAGATAGATAGCCCTAGAGTGATGGGCATATATACAATGCACGGGAGAAAAAACCTCCTAAAGAGGGAAAAAATGCCCCGACGGTCCTAGTGTGTTTACACACATCACTATCACATGTATATGGTAACACACAGCATTTAGCATCACTGAAACCTTTCTTCTTTAAATTTTGAGCAATTTGTAGGACCCAAGTACAGACTATCCACAAAAAAAAAAAACTTAAAGTGATTTGGTATAGACCATACATCAAACAATACATGTAACCACCACTTCTCAGTCATGTGTAAATTCCATTGTTTATTATATCTATCCTGTATACATGTGTCTGACATCGTTGACTTTTGTTAAATATAGTAGATGGAGATTGCCACCAATTGGTTGCATAGCTTGGCAAGGCCAAGCCCTATGTCTGTTTGCTACATTTTCCTCTACATAATGATAAATTGTGTACATAAGTCATGAGCTGATGCCACAAGCCCCTGCTTCTAGTGCCCAATCTGTACTTCCTTCTAGTTGCAAAAAAGAATTTCAACTATAGATTAGAGTCCAACATTTGATCAGTTTGGCAAACCCCTTTTTTAAACAAAGAGAGTGTAGGTTTCCTAATCAATTTAGCATGTAGCACCTTAAAAGCAAAACTCCAAATCACACTTTCAAACCCCAAATAATTCCTTGTATATCTTTATCAGCCTTTCCACAATAAGAAAGCACATGACTTTTTCCAAGATTTAATAAGCATAGTACTAACATCAAAGCCAGTATTAAGTGAATCTGCTGAAAACAATTTATCCCAAGAATCTAGGTGCCAAACACCATGGAAGTAGACCACTAAAGCTTCTAAGATTTTCCACATGCATAAGGACCAATCATTGCCTGCTTCAAGCATATGCTTAATGAGACATGCCCTTCTACCATGAGCATGCAGAGTCAGGTTGAAAACATGAAGAGCCCCAAGAGAGTAAGGAAAAAAATTATTATTTTGAGAAATTGTAGTAGCATAAGTAGAGGGAGTCTTCCACAAGGATTTAGACATCAAGACAATACAAAATTGAAGCATTTTCTCAGACCAGTCCAATAATGGATGATAACAAAGCATATAGGGAACAAATATATCTTGTACTATTCTCAATATATCTAGCATGCAAAGGCCATAGATCACAAAACCAAGAAGCAATTTTCCCCTTGACTCTATCAATAAGCCACTGCTGCAATTGCTTTTGAGTAGCCCCAACTCCTATGGGATATCCCAGATGCCTGAAGATATGATCTTTTGGATATCTCTTGCCAGCCCAAATAAGAGCATCAAAGGATCTCACAAAGATATCAATCAAGAAAATAGTCAAGTTGATGGTTAACCCAACAACTAATGCATACAGATCCAACAGTATGGAAAGAATTATAGTAGTCTAGTAGTGGCAAAATAAGAGGACGTGGAGAAAGAAGAATTTCTTGCAGTCTTTCCGGCCCAAAGAGTAACACAATTCTCTATTGGAATTGGATTTTATGGCTAATACAAACGGTAATCCTAATATTTTGCACAAAGTGAAAGGGTTGAAAGGTTACACCATTGGGATTATTCATCTAAGAAAGGTTGGAAAGCAGTCAAACAATGGAGGAAAGAGATAAGAGAGACAACCAACACACAAAGACCCACACAAGCTCAAGCTAAAGAAGTGAAGCACACCTCAAGATTTTGTGGTCTTGTAGCCAACTTAAAGAAGTAGAAGATGAGTAGTAGTACTCAACACCATTTGCGAGCCACTAACAATGCATCTTTATTGATGAAAGAAGGGTAGAGTGTATGAGTATTACAAGTTAGAAGATAGAAGGCTTGATGCATGAAGTAGCAAGCTCAAGATGTGTTGGGCTGAAATTGAGACAAAGTTTCACTCAAGGAGATGGGCAAGAGGCTCTATTTATAGGTGAAGTTGCCCCTTGAAGAAGATATTTGCTTGGAAATATCCAAGGGATTTGTGTGACAAGTGTCTATCTTTTCAAAATATCTTCAAAGTTTCTGGATCTTTCTCTTCAAGAAATATCTAGAGGTTCTTCTAGATCTTTCTCCAAATATCTGCTCCTTGCTGTTGCCACATGTCAAGGGTTAAGCCTCCAAGAGTTGTTGAGCTATGGTGGGAACATGTGCATAAAGTATCTTCATAAAAAATTGAGAGAGATCTTGGCATACATCATGGATGACATCAAACAAACTCGTAACCACTTTTTAAAGGGATTTTTCTAGGTCCATAATCACTCCAAAGTGCACTTGCTATGTGTAGAATGACACCTCATGGGGTATACTATGACTAAGGCCACTTTTGGCCATGCTACACATGTCATATGCCACCTAGGATGCCTAGTAGATAGGAGGTATGTTTAATAGGCTCATTTCATCATGGCTCCAAGAAGAGGTTCACAAAGAAGCCCGGGATCATAGGACGAAGCCCATTCCCAACAAGAGTGACACATCAAACTTCAACTAGCTTTTTGCATGGTAAATAGAAAATGCATATACTTCTGCACACTTAAGGCATACACATGAAATCCATAATATTGTAGGGATTAGCTTCTGTTTCCCACTATGTACGTGCCACGGCACGACATCCACCCCCTCTAAATCTGCACATCCTCCGGTATGTGCCACAACCGATGTTTGCAGGTTTGACTCTCGTGGAGTTCCTTCTTCTTCATCTTCACTGGGTGATTCCAAACCTTCATTCTTGCTTACTTCATCAGCCGGATGACTATTCTCTCTTCTTTTGAATACCTTGATTCTCTTTCCTGTAATGGGCATCTTTATCTCTGTTCCATCCAATTCAGCCACGGTGTAAGTGGCATTGCCATGTATGTACTTTACTATATACGGTCCAAACCATATTTTTGAAACCTTTCGCATGATAGTATGCTGGTTATCAAGACTACTGCCATACACTAAAACCCAATCTTCTTGCTTAATTACCTTTCTTCTTAGCCTGTGTCGTCTATCAAAGTAGTCCTTGCTTTTCAACCTGGCATTCTTCAATCTTTCTTTTGCAACCTCAATGTCTTCAGGCATTCTTTCTAGCTGTCTTATACGCAAGGCAAGGAGCTCTTGTCTGCTAAGCCCATGTTGCCAAGGTATCACATTCCATGTGGGAATGGTCTCTTCAATGGGCATTATAGGCTTTTTAACATACATCAATTCTGCAGGTATGTAGCCAGTTACTGAGCTATGTGTCGTGTGATCAGCCCATAGAGCATATGGCAATAGTTTTGGCCACTCACTAATTCTCCCTTCACAAGCTTTAGCCAAGGCTTTGATGATTGGTGGATGCCCTCTTTCACTTTTCCCGTTGCCTTCCGGATTGTAAGCGGTGGTAAGGGAAAGCTTGATTCCTATCCTAGAAAAGAATTCCCTTGCTTCCTCTACATCCAGATCTCCTCTGTCTGCAGTTATCTTTCCCATACAACCATAGCGGCATATTACATCCTGAAGGAGAAATTTACATACTGCCTCTGTAGTCTTTGTCCTTAAAGCTCGCCCTTCAACGTGATCAGTAAAGTCTTCTCTTGCAAGAACCAAGTACCTCATCTGCCAGAGTCCTGAAGGCATGGTGACTAGATCCACAACCCATTTGTAATGCATGGCTAGTGGATAAGTAGAATGTAACCTATCACCATGTCGCACATTTGAATACATTTGACATGGTACACATTTCCACAAAGTGGGATACATCCTTGTACATACCTTTCCACCAATACCTTTCCTTTAGCTTTGAAAAGGTTGCCCACACACCATGGTGTCCAGCCCATAGGTTCTCATGAAACTCTGGCATGAGCTTTACTTGACTCTGTTTGTTACATACTACCCTTTGTGGTTTAGCACCCCTCTGTTTTGGATGTTTCCATAAGTAACTATCCTGCAGAAAGTACTCATATGATTTTTTTCATATCCTCTTAAACTCATGCTCAGACCAATCACCCTGCTTTGTTAAAGTACTCAAATAACGACCAATAAGCAACCAATCTCCTTCATACCCATCTTCTAAAAACAACTCAAGCGCACTAGGTGTGCCAACATCATTATGCTCAACATGATTAAATGGATTAGAACCTTGTGCCTACATCTTCACTATCATCTACCATGTCTTGCTCATCCTCATACCTTGCCCTCGATAGCATATCCGCTACTGGATTGTCTTTTCCTTCAATATGCTTGGACTCTGGATCAAGGACTTAATGTAGGCAATCCATCTTAGCATGGCAATGTCTGGTGTTGAGCAGCTTGTAATCATTCCAAGGAGTGGTAGACAATCTGTTTCCACAACCACATATGCTCCAATCAAGTACTCCTTTTCCCACTTTAGTGCTATAACCATGCCCCACAACTCTCGTTCTACCTATGGGTAGTTCCTTTGTCGAGTACTTAGAACCTTGGCTCCAAACCTTACCACATTCCTATGTCCCTCTTCGTCATCCTGCCCTATTGCCCATCCAATTCCTGTCGGACTCGTATCCAGTGTGACTATTACTGGCTTTCCACACTCATAGTTTACCTTTCTTAAAGTTGGTGCTAGTTGTAGAAAATCCTTTAGCTTTCTTATAGCCCTTGCTTGTGCGTCTCCCCAATGAAACTTTTGATTTTTCCTTAACGACTAGTACAAAGTATCTGCTACATGTGCATAATACAGAATCCATATAACATAAGACACACATGCACCAAGAAATCTGTGAACTTCACTCACATATATTCATCCCTCCTTCATCTTCTGAATTGCATCAATTTTTGCTGGACAAGGTCGTCTCCCATTGGGACCACACATGTGCCCAACAATCAATACCTCCTTCACTCCAAACACAGACTTTTGTCTTGAGAGGGTAAGGTTCACCTCTTCGAGTCTGGATAGTACCTTGTCACAATCATCTATGTGTTGTGTCACAAAGTTGTGGCACCCCTTGGAATCAAAAGCTTCATCTTCATTACTTACTTCACATCCTTTGATAGGAACATCATCAATAAAGGGCAAAGTTACTTGGGAATAAAGTCATGTAAGACCTTATTCATACCATTCATCATATGTGCAACTGAATTGGTTGCTCCCTATGGTAAGGTACATATCCTTACCAAACCCAAAGGTATCCTCATGGTAGTCAGATCCCTGCTTTCCATTGCTAGTTGGAACTGATCATACCTTGAGTACAAATCTTCCATAGAATAGATTGCCCTTCCTGCAAATGCTTCTGCAAACTCATCCACAATTGGCCCTATACCCATATTCCTAATTGTGAATGTGTTGACCAGCTGCATATCTTGGATGAAGCACAAAGCTCCATTCTTCTTTGGTACTGTGAACCACCTGTTTGAGTATGGAGGACATGAATGCTCCAAAATACCCATCTTGATCTTCTCATTTAGCAGCTCAATTAACTTTGGTAAGTGAGCCTTTGGAACTCGTATTAGTCGTAAGTTCCAAGGTACACGATGGATGGTAAAGATCACCATAGGAGCAACAATGGTAGGATCTACACATCCTATCTCATGTGGCTCAAATGCAAATGCTTTTCCATGTTTAGAGAGCATGTCTTCAAAACATTCCCTTTCAACCTGTGTCAAGGAGTCCTCATTCCAAATCTTCAATTGCTATAGAGACTCCTTTGTAAACCTGTGTCCAATCCCTTTTGGATCTCTGAGCCTAGGTTGCAAAGAAGCTTGTTCTAGCTTTTCCTTGCAATCCTTTGGCAAAGGAAGTGCCACTGGTTTTAACTTCTTTTCCACAGTCTTGTACTTGGTGTCTACCTTTACTTCATCTCCTGTTCCTTTTGAAATGCCTCAACCACATTGTACATTTCAAGTGAGCACACTTTCACTATCTCATTTTGGTCATGAAAAGGATAATCTACTATAGACTACAAATCCTATAATGTGTCCACAAAAGAAAACTCCTCAAACACACCTGTTATGTTTTCACTGTTTCCTAGCAGACCATGTTCTTTCCACTCCCTTTGTAGACTATGTACATGTTTGCAGGAACCTCGACTCAAGTTCTCACATTTTAGAAAAGAGACATATCCATATTCTGTTAGACCTGCAAAACCTGTACAAAAAACCTCCTTATGTGAGAACCTTTCCCTTTTTGTATCATCGTAATCCCGCTCTACAATGGTACCTGGCCAAAACCCATTCTCTCTCGATGATCATAAAACTCTTTACTCAATCTGGAAAATGGGCGCTCTCGGAGACTATCACGATTTCTTTCATGATTCACACAGGCAGTGAGAAATTGAACAACACATTTTTCAGCTTTACTTCTTATCCTAGCATAAGCAGAACCATCATCCATTACCTTTGTTTCCATTCTAAACCCTACAATGTAGGGTTGTCCAAGGATGAGATCATAAGAAGATGTGTCATGTACAAATAAAATTTTCTCTTTCTTTATATCTCCAATAGTCACTTTCACACTAGGACAAGCTGCATATAACTCACCTGATGAATTATTTGCTACCGTAACCATCGAGCCATTATATGTGTCCACTGGTAATTTGCACTTGTTGAATAAGCTCTTTGACATTATGTTTATTTCTGAGCCATGGTCAATCAAGGCAACAAATAGCTCTTCAAGATCACCCACCTTGACCATTGTCTCTATCGTAGCTCTTGCCAATGAATCCTGGAAAAGTGACTTCTTGGAATGGCTTCGTACTCCTCATCTCCATTTGAAAATTGTACTTGCTTTGTTCTTCCAGAAGAATGGTAGCACCCTACGACATCCTCATCATGCTCTCCGTCTTGCACCTGTATTACCTGTGTCTTTAATATTTCTCCTTCAACTTGCGGGCGAATGGTGTCAACAAGAGTTTGCCTCTTCCTCTTGATAATATCAATGATCTCCTTGTGAAACTCGTGCTTGGCTATGCCAAGGACCTCCCCCAAGGTAAACTCTATTTTTCTATTCAAAATTTCTTTCTTCTAGAACTTTCTTTAAGTCTGTAGCAGCCTCAATATCAGACTCTAGCTTATAAGTTTGAGTTTCAGGCTTACCTTTTGATGACTCCTTTTTCCTTCGAGTTGTACTTTCTTCCATAGTCGCGTCAAGTGGGGATGCTTCCTGTGTCGGAGGCGCTTGAGGATTTATTATGTAGCTTCTTCTACTAATTCTGTTTTATGGTCCTTCATCACCACTCTCTCGCCTGCTCTTTTCTTCCACAAACACTTCGTTGTTTTGACATTTTTCAATATAGGCATGCACTGACAAGGAGTCCACAGGGTCATTCCATCCTATTTCTAGATGGATACAGTCACCTGCTTCATGTAGGACTTCTCTTGTAAGCTTCCCTTTCCTTGCTAGCTTCATAGCACTTGGCCAAAACTTACCATTTTCTTCAAAACTCCTCAATGGTTCAATCTTGACTGTATAAGTAGATGCCTTGGATGCAGAGATGGCATGGGTAGTGGCCATATCCTCTACCAGACTCTGCATTCCTCCTTTCCCAAATTTAGTCCTTAAAAGTAAACTTGTCTCCCTTAAGTGAATCATCCCATCCTTGAAGAAGACAAGATCTTTTCTCAAAGCTTCACTGAAGCTGTCACATTCTCTCCTAGCATGCTTTGTGCTATCACACCGTATGCATCTATGAACAAAACCTTCTTTAGGTTGTTGTTTTTTCCTTGAAGATGGTGCCAATGGTTGCACCTTCTCTTCAAGATTTGTGAGTTTTACTTTTAAATCCCTCATACCTTTCACAAGCTCATTTATTACGGTGTCATGAACTTTTGGAAGTATAAAGGAAGAAGGCTTTACCATCTTTTTAGAAGTTGTGAAGGTAGATGGTGCACTACCAACAACCATCTTATCCCGTCTCCTTTGGCACTTGGAAAGTAATGAAACAACAGTTTCAACTTCGTTCCAATTTGTCTTCAGTCCCTGCTTAGCATCTTTGTCCTCAAGAAGTAGCTCCAATTGCTCCCGTTGCTTGTAAGATAAGCCCTGTCTTTTCTGAGTCAAGTGTGGCCTTCTCTGTCTTTGTGAGTTGATCATATCATCGCTCAAAATCCCTGAGTAGCTGTGTTGGAGAGAGCCCCTCCTTCGGCTTGGCTACCCACTCCAGGAAAGTTCTCTTTGTTACTCTCTCAAAGTCCTCCATGAAATATGCCTCCTTCATCGCTAGCTTGAACTCCTCCCAATTTCTTCCATGCTCATTCCTGATTCCTCTCACATGCTCTCTAATCTCGGGAGTCAAAACAAGATCAAAGCTTTGGAGCATTTCATCTTCTGGCACACGATACAACTCCATCTCCTTTACATAGCCACGAAAATACTTTGTCACATCTTTCCCATTAAACTGATCCATTTTGTGCACCACTGCTTGAATATCTTTGGTTGCTGACAGTTCTCGTCTTTTTGTAGGATGCTGTTGTTGCATAACAAGGCAATGCTTGAAGTATTTGCATTGTAGTGGGATCAAAAGGCATACCTTGCTGCTGCGGATGATGATCACCCATGGTTGAAGTAGCTTGCAGATCCCCACTAACTCACCCTGACAAATTTCGTGTTGGGTTCACCAAAAAGTGTGTCAAAGAGTTGACGGTCTTGCCAGGAAGGCGCCGGGCCTCTAGCTTTGAGGGTTTGTGGGGAGACTTTGAAGGCTTTCACGTAAGCAAGCTTAGTGTTTGAAAATACATTGTGTGTAGCCATTGGAATCTTACATGCAGACACACACATACGCACACGTGAAACCCTCAAAACAAAACAAAGATGAAAACATCAAGGCTTTGATCGTATCTAATCAAAGGTAAGATGAAAGGGTTCACTGATGCATTTATAGCAGCAAGTCATTGTGCTCCAAAATAGACTGTGAATGGTTATTTGAAACTGTAACTTAGTGCTTACAAAGATGTAGATGTTTTGCCTAGTGATAGGAGTGTACAAATCTTCTTGGTTCAAAGTAATATTAAGAAAGCAAGACTCAACCCCTAGAGGAGAATAAATATGTGCACATTGAAAGAATTAGAGTAGTCTAGTAGTGGCAAAATAAGAGGACGTGGAGAAAGAAGAATTTCTCGTAGTCTTTCCTGTTGGAATTAGGGTTGCAGAGAAACGCACATAGCTTGGAGAAGATGAAGAAAGCTCAAGGCACACAATAGAGAGTATGTTTCTTAGTTTCGAATGGAAAGATAGATAGCCCTAGAGTGATGGGCGTATATACAATGCTCGGGGGAAAAAACCTCCTAAAGAGGAAAAAAATGCTCGGACGGTCCTAGTGTGTTCACACACATCACTACCACATGTATATGGTAACAAATCCCCCCTGGAGTGATGCGGTGAACGAGAGCTGTCACATGAGTAAAGGGAAGTGCCATGCCCTGAGGACATGATCATTCCACAAAGGGGAGTAAGCCCAAATCTTTGCAGAAACCTTCAAGCTTCTCATGAGAAAATGCCTTTGTGAAAAGATCTACAAGGTTGTCCTGTGTTGGCACATAAGCCAAGCTGATCTCTTCTGCTGAGAGCCTCTCCCTGACATAGTGGTAATGCACCTCAATGTGCTTTGTGCAAGCATGAAAAACTGGGTTCCTCGCAACTGCCAATGTGCTCTGACTGTCAGTGTAGATAGTATTGGTAGTGTCCTGTCCAACACCCAAATCATCCATAAGGCATCTGATCCATACACACTCAACCGTAGCTATGAAGACTACCCTATACTCAACCTCACAACTCGAAGTGGCCACAATATGATATACATGAACTGCCAAGCATGAAAAAAAAACCAGTTGTGGACACTCGCGTGTAAAAACGACAAGCCCAATATGAGTCTAAAAAAGCATGTAAGTCTGGCGGCAATGATCCCCCCTTGGGATAAACCAAGCCAAGGTATAAAGTGCCACTAAGGTAGCGGAAAATCCTCTTGACAGCCTACCAATGCTTAGACCCTCGGCCATGCATGAATCTGCTGACCTGTGAGACTGCAATTTGAATATCTAGCCTCGTGTTGCATACATACAGTTTGGTAAAGAGTGACATCAGCAGGATCGCCAGCATCATGTAGACTCAACTTCAAACCTGTTTCCATGGAAGTGGCAATAGGTTTGCAATCCTCAAGTCCAAACTTACATAGCAATGTCTCTATGTAACTTTTCTGACACAAGTAAATACCACCATCACACTGCTTAAACTGTATACCCAAGTAATGATGCAACAGCCCCAAATATTTCATCTTGAAAGTAGTATTCAAATGAGCCTTAAATTCATAAATATGTCTCTCATTTGGTCCGGTGATCAACAAATCATCAACATAAAGAACCAGAATGAGAAGTACATCACCCTCACGCTTTACATACAATGTGCTTTCTGTTGGACTGTTATGAAAGCCTCATTTAACCAAATGAGTGTCAGCTTTCTCATACCAAGCACGAGGAGATTACTTCAACCCATACAAAGCCTTCTTACATTTGCACACTTTGTCCTCTTGTCCTTTTATGACAAACCGCGAGGCTGCGTTACATAAACTTCCTCAAATCTATCACCATTCAAGAAAGCAGTAACAATGTCTGATTGATGTATATCCCAACCAAAATGAGCTACCAATGCACATAGAAAACACACAGTATTCATACGACAAAGGGGAGAAAAAGTCTCTTCATAATCTATGCCTTTTTGCTGTGCATAACCCTTTGCAACAAGTCAAGCCTTATGGCGATCGATCTCACCATCCGTCTTGTGTTTCAACTTGTAAACTCACTTCGTACCAATGGCCTTTTTCCTAGGAGGCAAATCACATAAAGTCCATGTGTCATTTTCTATAGGTGCATCATATTCAGATTGCATGGCAACCATCCAATTTTCTGAATTCAGTACTTCATCAAAATACAAAGGCTCCTCAACATCATGTAAGCTAGACACAGCCAAAGCATAACAATCTGATGCATAAGATGCATGGCGAGAGCCTGAACGAGTACGACTAGACAAAGGTGCATGCAATTTACTGTCACGCAAAGTGTGCACCAGCCATTTTGGCATACCTCTAGCCTGCTTATTATCAACCCTTTTCTCATCAAGTACATCATGTACATCTGCATCAGTAAATAGGCTGATTTGTAACATTTTCGTCCATAGCTAGAAATTGTTTGAAGCACATAAAAACTTCGGAATTCGCTTTAAGCGGAAATACCCATGCATGCCTGGAGTAATCATCAATGAAATTCACAAAGTAAAGGTAATTGCCCAAGGACGGAGTTTGCATAGGCCCACAAACATCACTATGCACAAGCTGCAACCTACATGTGGCCCGAACTGAACCATCCTTTGGAAACTTTGAACGCTGCATCTCACCCAAAATACAACCTTCACAAATATGTTTCACAGGTGCTTCAAGAGGCGGCAAAGAAGCAACCATATCAGATTTCTGCAAGCGCAGCAAATTGGCAAAATTCAGATGATCAAAACGTGCATGCCAAAGTTTTGCATCTGAAAGAGCCCTTGAATTTGCAACAGCATTTGTAAAATTTTGTCCAGACTTGTCACACAAAGTGAGCTTATACAGCCCATGGCACAAAAGGCCAGATGCAACAATTTCATCACCAAAACTGAGATCATGAACTGTACATCTATCATCCACAAATTTGACTACAAGTCCAAGTCTAGCAAGTGCGGATACAGACAAGAGATTCTTCTTGATCCCAGGTCCATAAAGTGCATCAACAAGTGTGAAGGAACTGCAATTTGCAGCAGTAAGCACAATATTTCCAACCCCTTAACTGGATATGAGGCATTGTTGGCACAAGTGACTGAAATCCCATGAGGGACAGACTCAAGAGAGGTACACAATTCACGATGTGAGGTAATGTGCTTTGTAGCACCATTCTCGAAATACCACGCATGTGAATCTATAGCAACTGACAAGCATGCATCATGGACATCAGGATTGTAAGTACTGCACTCTGTGCTAAAAGCCCATTCTGCATCAACATCATCATTACAGTCTCCTTTTACAGAAGACTCAACAATGGCTGCATTTGTAGTGGAACTAGCATTTGCAGTGGAACCAACCTCTTTCTTCTTAGCCTTGTTGGCCTTCAACTTAGGACACGACTTGATCAAGTGATCATTAGCTTTAGAGTAATCGCAACGCATCTTCTTTTTTCTCTTGTCACCAGAATTGCCCGACAAAGTGATGCTAGCAAAAGAATTAGGAACATATGTTTTGCCACTCACAGCAGAACCATAAGAAGTGGCTGCATTGCTATTACCACCCTTTCTTTGAGATCAATAAAAGCCTGTTCAACTGCACGCTGTCTAGTCTTGTTTTTTCTAAAAAGTGACTTGCAACAGCAATGTGCATAATGCATCAAACTTGACAACTTCTGGATTTCCTTGGGTCATGAGTCTCCAAGTACTAGCAAGAGTTTGGTAAGAATCTGGTAAGGCATCAAGAACAGTCTACACAAGGGAACTGTCTGAAATGACTTCTTGTGCAGAAATACGTTGCTCATTGATATCCGTGACAGTGGTAAGGAAATTTTCCATATCATCTTTCTCATGCATAAACTTTGACTCCACCTCTTTACGCAGCAAAGAAATTTTACCCTCATTGCGGCTTGCATAAAGACCAGCCAAAATATCCCAACTCTGTTTTGCAGATTTTGCTGAACGGATGTGAGGAACAATGGTGCATTTCACAGACAACGCAATCAATGCATGAGCCTGCACATCCTTAACATCCCAACGAGCTTGTTCTGCCCCATAGGCAAAACAACTCTAACAGCAGCAAGACCTGCAACATCCTCAACATCGCCTACATCCTCAGAACCAAGACGTACATCAATGCCCTGTACATTGTTCCAGACGCCCTTTGACACAAGAACATGTTGCATCATCTAAGCCCACATAGGGTAGTGGTCCCCATCCAACCTGTCCTCAGCAACAAACATCTTGAACACATCTGTGTTGTTGTTGTCAGCCATGGTAAATGCTGCACCTGATGTGAAAACTGCCCAAAAATAGGAGAAACGGAGCGGGAACAACACGTGCTATATAGTAGAAACAGAGCGGGACAACACGTTCTATATAGCACAAACCGTAGAAGACTATAAGACACATGTTATGCAGAAAACAGCACTAACAAAAATTTTGCACAAAATGACGTAATAGCCTGTGCAGTACTGCATGTAGTGGAAACGGAGGTCGAAATGAGCCCAAATAAAAAATGTGAGCGAACGCTTGCCAAACCTCACTGTAATCGGAGAAAGTGAGCAGGCGTGTGCTGGAGCAGCTGGAGACTAAGTGTGGGAGGACGTAACCTGCTCTGATACCAATTGTTGGAATTAGGGTTGTAGAGAAACGCACACATCTTGGAGAAGACGAAGGAAGCTCAAGGCACACAATAGAGAGTATGTTTCTTAGTGTGCAATGGACAGATAGATAGCCCTAGAGTTATGGACGTATATACAATGCTCGGGGGAAAAAACCTCCTAAAGAGGGAAAAAATGCCCCAGCGGTCCTAGTGTGTTCACACACATCACTACCACATGTATATGGTAACATTTTCGGCCCAAAGAGTAACACAGTTCTCTGTTGGAAGTGGATTTTATGGGTAATACAAACGTTAATCCTAATATTTTGCACATAGTGAAAGGGTTGAAAGGTTACACCATTGGGATTATTCATCTAAGAAAGTTTAGAAAGCAGTTAAACAATGGAGGAAAGAGATAAGAGAGGCATCCAACACACAAAGACCCACACAAGCTCAAGCCAAAGAAGTGAAGCACGCCTCAAGACTTTGTGGTCTTGTAGCCAACTTGATGAAGTAGAAGATGAGTAGTAGTACCCAACACCATTTGCGAGCCACCAACAATGCGTCTTTATTGATGAAAGAAGTTTACATAGAGTGTATGAGTATTACAAGTGAGGAGATAGATGGCTTGAGCCATGAAGTAGCAAGCTCAAGATGTGCTGGGCTGAAATCGAGAGAAAGTTTCGCTCAAGGAGATGGCTAGGAGGTTGGTGATGGCTTGTTAGAGTGGATTGATTATGGGGATTTTCTTGAGCGCTTGATTGCTTGATGGTTTGCTTCATGCCCAAGTGAGGGGCAAGAGGCTCTATTTATAGGTGAAGTTGCCCCTTGTAGGGCTTAGCTTCCGTTCCCACTATGCCCGTGCGACGGCATGACAACGCTCCAGGTACCACTGCCTTTGCTGGGGTGACAAAGAAGAAAGAAACTCATCATGATCCAAACCTGCATTAAGCACACGAACATTTAATCTTAATATTGAATGAATGGAGAAGAAAACAAGGACAAATAGAGAGAGAGAGAGAGAGAGAGAGGACTCATAAAGGGGGAGGGATTCCTATGTAGAGAGATTTTGTTGAATTTCTGTGAATTTGCAAAAGCACTGCACTCCGGGTGCGATGGAGATTGAAGCTGCATCGCGAAGGTTTGCTCATAGATGTTCCTTGTCCCACCACTAAACTAATTGATTGGGTGAAAGAGACGCTAAGAAGCAGTAGTAGTGCTTCTTAGCGTCTCTTTCACCCGATCAACTAGATCTAGCGATGGGACAAGCAACATCTATGAGTAAACCTTCGTGATTGCACCTTCAGTCTCCATCGCACTCTGAGCGCAGTGCTTGTCGTCCCTGCCTGTGAGAACATACCTAGACCATACGTACGTGGAGTGGATACAAAGACCATTAAATACAATGATGCAATGATGCATATAGATAGGAATGGAAAAAAAGCCATGTAAATACAATATATATTATAAAACGGAGCAAAATTATTCAAATACAATATTATGGCTGTAAGAGGTCTCTCTTTCATTCTCGCAAAGGTCAACATAACTTCCTATATCTATATAGAGCTCTCCGTTTAGACATATGTCCTCCGTTTCATTTTGTAGATCCTCTGCATGCACCCCATAGAGAGTAGCAACTTGATGCTCATCTTGCACCACCTCAACGGCTTCTCATCTTCTCCAATCTCCTCCATTGATGCCGCTGTGATTGGCACATGGTAGCCTTCATGCGTCCGTGCACTAGGGACTCTACTACCAACCAACCTTCTGCCATGCTACCCTCCGGACGTGCCTTCTGACGCACATATCCCTTGAGCACTTTCATGAAACGTTCTAAAAAGAACATCCATATGGAATGTACTGTGCTAGCTAGTTCCACCTCATCAACTATCTGAACAAGAAGATGCACCTGAATGGTTAGCATGGTAGTAGGAAAGTGTTTCTCAAACATGCACACAACCTCTGCATCATTTAGTTTGGCGAATGGTATGGAGTCTACATTGATCTCCTTTTGTGAGATCCATTGCACTAACTTTGCAAGTTTGTAGATTGTGTTACGGACGTCAAGAGACAAACATCCCTCAATGGCCACTGGTAAAATAAACTGCAAAACACGTGCACTAATGATATTAAAGTCCTTACACAAATTTGTTACACAATTCCCACTATGATATATTCCACTATGAACATACCTGACAAATTTTATGTCACTCGTGTGACTTAAAACCTGTAAGCTTTCCTTCTTTAGTAAAACACATTCGGAGCGAGTGCATTATGCCAGTGGGGGTCTGTGTTAAGTATGGAGCCTAATTTACCCTTGTAATTTTTTGTGGTAAAAGCGCACATTTGTAAGGCCCCCATTATGAGGAGAAGCCATCGTGCGTGAAGGAAAATCACTCACCGGAAACCAAAATTTTCACGGACAAGAATCAGGGGCAACTTTAAAGGGAATATTCTTTTTCGCCGGAATATTATGGCCAGGCGGCGGCCAGAAAGTGGTCGGAAAACAACCGGTTGGTTGGCCGGTGGCCGGTAGTCAATGGCCGATGGCCGATGGTTGGAAGTCAATGGCCGGTGGCCGGTGGTCGGAAGTCAATGGCCGGTGGCTGGTGGCCGAATTCAATGGCCGGTGACCGAATTCAAAAGCGGACTTGTCTTCTCAAGGGCGGCCACACATGGGCAGATTGGAGGGTCCGATTTGGACTTATTCGCACAAGGGCGGCTACAGATGGCTGTCTCTCATAAGAGAGGGCAGCCCTTTTGGCCTATAAAAGGAGGCCATTTCTACACACATTTCATAGTGTGAAGTTGATGCAACAAGGTGAGTGTGAGGTGGTGAGAGTGAAGCAAGGCGGGAGCTCCATTAAGGGTATAATCCCTTTGTAAACTACTTCTTGTTTTGAAGTACTAAAGCCATTGAGTGGATGCTTTCCCGTGGACGTAGCCCACATTGGGTGAACCACGTATATCGTGTGTACTCTCTCTCTCTCTCTACTTTATAATCTCGTGTATATAAATCTGTCTCTCTCCATTAAGTAATCTACTCAATTATCTATTTAGCTGCATCTTATTTCCTAACAGCTGGTATCAGAGCAAGGTTTGCTCGTAGCTAAATTATCTCAAGGAAAGGATTCCTTGAATTGAGTGGGAGTTATGGCGGAGGAAGGGAAGCTCAAGATTGAGAAGTTCAACGGCAAAAACTACCAACATTGGAAGATGCAGATTGAAGACTATCTCTACCAGAAGGACCTCTATTTGCCACTAGGCGGTCTTGCGAAGAAGCCCGCAACAATGGCAGATGAAGCATGGATTGTCCTTGATCGAAAGGCACTAGGAACAATCCGGTTAAGCTTGGCGTCAACGGTGGCCTTCAATGTTTTGGAGATGAAGACCACGGAGGACTTGATGAAGTCACTTGACGACTTCTACGAGAAACCATCGGCATCCAATAAGGTATTTCTTATGAAGCGCTTGTTCAATCTAAAGATGGCAGAAAATGGTTCAGTTGCAGAACACCTAAATGACTTTAACACAAACATAAGTCAACTTCGATCAGTGAAAATCAATTTCGATGACGAAGTACGAGCTCTCCTTATACTATCATCTCTACCGGATAGTTGGGACAACCTTGTGATGGCTGTAAGTAATTCTATCTCTGGCACAAATACTCTTAAGTTTGATGATGTTGTGGGTGTTCTCCTAAGCGAGGAAATGCGAAGGAGAAGCACAGGAGAATCATCAAGTTCTGCACTATCAGTGGAAACAAGAGGAAGGCTTAAGGAGAGGTTCAAAAACCAAAAGGGTCGTGATCGCTCAAGGCGGAGCAAGTCACGCACAAAGCCAATTCTTGAATGTTGGAACTGCGGCAAGAAGGGCCACGTCAAGAAGTATTGCTGGTCCAAGAAGAAGAAGGAGACAGAGTCTCAAGACAACAAGCCAACATCGGAGGCCAATGTGGCAGGTAAAGTAGAGCAAGATGCTCTAATTCTCTCATTAGACAATGTGTCTAATTCCTGGATAGTAGATTCCGGGGCTTCATTCCATGCGACACCACACAAGCAACATTTCCAAGACTACACTAAAGGTAATTTTGGGTATGTATACTTGGGAGATGATGAAGCTTGTGAGATTGTCGGCAAAGGTACAGTTTCTGTCAAAACTGCTAACGGAAATGAATGGAAGCTTAAAGATGTTAGGCATGTTTCTTCTCTTCGCAAAAATTTGATCTCTACAGGACAATTGGATGATGGAGGTCACAACATTGCATTCGGAAACAAACGGTGGAAGATCTCAAAGGGATCTTTGGTGGTTGCCAAGGGTGAAAAAGTCGGTACACTTTACTTGTGTACTGTTAGCACGCAACCTTCAGCTTGTGCAGCAACTACAGAAGTTGACAGTGCGGTGTGGCACTACCGACTTGGGCATATGAGTGCCAAAGGAATGCAAATCCTTCAAACAAAAAAGCTTCTACCAGGTTTGAAAGAAGTGGACTTAGAGTTCTGTGAAGATTGTGTTTATGATAAACAAAAGAGGGTAAAATTTCAAAAATCACTAAATGAAAGAAAAAATAAAAAACTCGAGTTGGTTCATTCTGATGTTTGGGGTCCTGCAAGTACACCATCACTTGGTGGCTCATTGTACTATGTAACATTCATAGACGATGCGACTAGAAAAACATGGGTTTATGTCATGAAGAATAAATCCGATGTATTTTCCATATTTCAAAGGTGGAAAGTCTTTGTGGAGAATGAAACAGGTACCAAGGTTAAATGCCTCAGATCCGACAATGGAGGCGAATATTGCAGCCAAGCTTTTGAAAGATTTTGTGCTAGCAATGGCATTCGGAGGCAAAGGACAACCCCAAGGACACCTCAGCAAAATGGGATTTCGGAAAGGATGAATAGGACAATCATGGAACGAGCACGAAGCATGCGGCTACATGCAGGCCTACCGCTTGAGCTTTGGGCGGAAGCTGTAAGTACATCTGTGTACTTAATCAATCGGTCACCCTCAACGGCATTGGATGGGGGAGTTCCAGAAGAGGCATGGACAGGTAAACCGGTGAATTATGCATTTCTCAAAGTGTTTGGGTGTGAGGCTTTCATGCACATAGATAGAAGCCTAAGATCAAAGTTAGATGCAAAGTCCAAAAAGTGTTTCCTCATTGGCTATGGAGAAGGAGACTTTGGGTATCGCCTATGGAATCCTGAAGATGGTAAAATCTTAAGGAGTAGGGATGTAATTTTTAACGAACAAAATATGTACAAAGATTACTTGGAAAGAAAACAAACAAAAGAAACAGGTGATGAGTACATGGAGCTTGAGGACGGTGAAGACTCAAGGACTGCAAACGGTGACAATGTGCAACAACGTCAACCAAATGAGGAGCCTCAACCTATTCCCCGAAGATCTACAAGAGAAAGTAGACCTCCAGAAAGGTTTGTTCCTTCCTTCAACCATCTCTTCATCTCAGATTCTGGAGAGCCGGAATCATATGAAGAAGCTATGCAACATGAATCCAAAGAAGAATGGACGAAGAGCATGCAAGTGGAGATGGACTCACTACATCGCAACCAAACATGGGAGTTGGTTGAGTTGCCTAAAGGTAAGCGGGCACTTCAAAACAAATGGGTGTACAAGCTAAAGGAAGAAGAAGGTGGGAAGAAAAGGTACAAGTCTAGGCTTGTGGTAAAAGGTTTTTTTCAAAAGAAAGGTATTAACACCATATTAGAGAGTTTGAGACTTTAGAGATAATTTGGGAATCACCAATGTCTTAAAGATTTGGCCATATGACAAATCTCAAACTATTTTTAAAGACCAAAGCCTTCCCCAAGGTAGTACTTGAAAAGATCTTCCAAGCCATGCTCCCAAAAAATTGGCTAAGATTTGACCATGTGATCAAATCTTAATCTCTTTTTCAAAGTGGGAATCAAGAAATTCCCAAATTCACTAATATGGTGTTTATTGACTTCAATGAAATATTTTCTCCTGTTGTGAAAATGAACTCAATTAGGCTTGTCTTAAGCCTTGTGGCTGCTCATGATCTAAATCTCGAGCAAATGGATGTAAATACGGCATTCCCTCACGGTGACTTAGAGGAGGAAATCTACATGCTTCAACCAAAGGGGTATGAAGTAAAAGGTAAGGAGAAAATGGTTTGCAGATTAAAGAAGAGCTTGTATGGTTTAAAGCAAGCATCAAGACAATGGTACTTGAAGTTTGATCGATGGATGTTGGATCATGGATTCACAAGATGCAACTCGGATCACTGCGTCTACATGGAGAATTTGGGAGATGGGAAATTCATCATCCTTATGTTGTATGTTGATGACATGTTGATTGCAAGTGCTAACATGCAGGACATCAAAGACCTAAAAGAGGAGCTGTCCAAATCTTTTTCAATGAAAGATTTAGGTGCTGCAAAGAGGATACTTGGTATGAAAATATCAAGGGACAGGACGAAAAAGACAATAAAGCTATCTCAAGAAGATTACATCAAGAAGGTACTAGAAAGGTTTGCAATGCAAAATGCAAAACCAGTTTCTACACCTTTGGTTGGTCATTTTAAACTAACGAAGGATATGTGTCCAAAGACACAAGAGGAGATAGCCTATATGTCTAAAGTTCCATATGCTGCAGCGGTAGGTTCTCTAATGTATGCTATGGTCTGGACAAGGCCAGACATTGCACATGCAGTGGGAGTTGTGAGTAGGTTCATAGACAACCCAGGTAAAGAGCATTGGCAAGCTGTGAAGTGGATACTTAGGTATCTAAAAGGGACAACAACAAATGCTTTGTATTTTGGAGGAACTAATATTTTTCTAGAAGGGTATGCTGATGCAGATATGGCAAGTGACAAAGATACTCGAAGGAGCACTACTGGATATGTGTTCACGGTTGGAGGCACAGCAGTAAGCTGGGCTTCAAAGCTGCAGAAAGTGGTTTCACTTTCTACCACGGAAGCAGAGTATGTAGCAATGACGGAGGTAAGCAAAGAAATTCTATGGCTTCACAGATTCTTAGAAGAACTTGGATTCAAACAAGACAATTGTGTCTTGTACAGTGATAGCCAAAGCGCTATCCATCTTGCGAAGAACTCAGCCTTTCATTCAAGGACAAAGCACATTGAGGTGAGATATCACTTCATAAGCACTCTTTTGGAAGAGGGACAACTAAAGCTAGGAAAGGTGCATACAAGTGAAAATCTTGCAGACATGTTTACAAAGGTGGTCAAGAAGGAGAAGTTGAGCTTTTGCTCATCTTCAATCGGCAGTCACAGGTTTGGTTTGGAGATGAGTCTCCAAGTGGGAGATTGTTAAGTATGGAGCCTGATTTACCCTTGTAATTTTCTGTGGTAAAAGCGCACATTTGTAAGGCCCCCATTATGAGGAGAAGCCATCGTGCGTGAAGGAAAATCACTCACCGGAAACCAAAATTTTCACGGACAAGAATCAGGGGCAACTTTAAAGGGAAGATTACTTTTCGCCGGAATATTATGGCCGGACGGCGGCCGGAAAGTGGTCGGAAAACAACCGGTCAGTTGGCCGGTGGCCGGTAGTCAATGGCCGATGGCCGATGGTCGGAAGTCAATGGCCGGTGGCCGGTGGTCGGAAGTCAATGGCCCGTGGCCGGTGGCCGAATTCAAAAGCGGACTTGTCTTCTCAAGGGTGGCCACACATGGGCGGATTGGAGGGTTCGATTTGGACTTATTCGCACAAGGGCGGCTACACATGGCTGTCTCTCATAAGAGAGGGCAACACTTTTGGCCTATAAAAGGAGGCCATTTCTACACACATTTCATAGTGTGAAGTTGATGCAACAAGGTGAGTGTGAGGTGGTGAGAGTGAAGCAAGGCGGGAGCTCCATTAAGGGTATAATCCCTTTGTAAACTACTTCTTGTTTTGAAGTACTAAAGCCATTGAGTGGTTGCTTTCCCATGGACGTAGCCCATATTGGGTGAACCACGTATATCGTGTGTACTCTCTCTGTCTCTACTTTATAATCTCGTGTATATAAATCTGTCTCTCTCCATTAAGTAACCTACTCAATTATCTATTTAGCTACGTCTTATTTCCTAACAGTCTGCACAGATCGTATGATCTCTTTTACTCTGCATTCTTGGGCTCCTGTGAAAATCCATGGTGCTTTAGGGAGTATTATTGATCCATCGGATGCTATCTGCAGCCAATATTGCTCCATACGATCCACATTTCTAAGGTCAACCCTGGCTTCCAAAGTATCTTTCTTGCCGGTAAGATGGTCCCATAGCAGATTACCCACATTCTTGAATATGTGCATTGGATCAAGTAAGTGATTGATCATGAGTCGGGGCCAATATGGTAACTCATACCATAGAGAGATTCTCTTCATCCTTGGGGGCAAACCGTCATCCTTCTGCTCTAACCATCCTTGTGCAGACATCCTCAGTGGCTCTCTTCCAAAAAAGCCATCACATAACACATGATTCTCTGGAAGATATGGTTGATGAACTTCATAGATTTGCTTCTTCAACGAGGGCGCCCGACGTGCACTCAATCTAGGTCCACATGTGACATGTGCTCTGTATCCGCTTGTTTGAAGCACTGCATGTATACACATGATAATAGATAAGCTTGAGAAAAACCAAGATTTACAATGTTTGATTTTAAGTGTAAATCACCTGAGCATTTTGTTAGTCCAGGATAGTCATGCATGGTCCACATTAGAATGCCTATGATCAAAGCATTCTATGCCAATCCACAATTGTTGTAGCTCTTCCAATAGTGGACGAAGATACACATCCATATTCTTCACTTTATACCGCCCCGACACAATCAAGCTTAGCCATAGGTGCCTTTTCTTCGTAGTCAACCCCCCACGAGGGAATGTTGTAGTTGACGATGACAATGGGCCATACACTGTAAGATGTTGATCTTTGACCAAATGGATTTACGCCATCTATAGCCAAGCCTAGGTGCAAATTTTGAGCTTCCATGACAAAATCCAACCATGTTTCATCTATATGTTTCAAGGCTGCACAATCTGCAGGAATCCGTAGCACACCATCCGAAGATTTATTCTCCTCATGCCATGATGCTAGGGCGGCCATAGACTTACATTCAAAGAAATGCTTGATGCGAGGAAGTAGAGGAAAATGTCGCAAAACCTTTTGTGGAATTTTTTTTCTATGGAGATCTACTCGATATCTCTCGGAATCACAATTCTGACACTTCTCCATGTCTATGTATTCTCCTCTGAAAACAATGCAGTGGTTAGGACAAGCGTGGATCCAATTGTAATCCATCCCCAAGTTTCGCAAGATCTTTCTTGCTTCCTCTTTAGAATCTTGCATCACATTATCAGCTGGCAGTATGTGCTCTTTGAGCAATCTACACAACCAAAAAAATGCGATACAATTGTGTAAAAATCTATCAGATCATTATACATCTAGAGTTTTTTATTAAATTAAACACATTGTAATAGATCACCTGAAAAGCGTTGTGACGCTAGTGGCACTCCATCCAAATTTGGTCTGCACGTTGAGAAGAACCAGGAGCGCCTTCAATCTAGAAACACGTGCTCCATCATACAATGGCGTATCGACTTCACTTTTCATATATATCATCATAGATAAGCCTTTATGAATCCATGATTGTCTCGATCATTTCATCGATCTTGAGCTCAAACATTGCCTCATTGGGTATGGGGTCTGCATGATCATCCCCCGAGCTGTTAGAGGCTACATCTTGTGGCCTCACATATGCTGCTTGACCAAAGCGCCTGCGAATACGTCTATTGGGTTGCAAGATTGTTGCTTATTGGCCAGTGTTAGAGTCCAATGAGTTATAATTGGCAACAACTCGATCTATAATAGATGGATTGAACTCGCCAAATTCACGAACATGCTGCAAAGAAATGCATCTTGTCCATCACACAACATACTTGAATTGATTACAAGGACATAAGATCCTCGTTGAGAGATAGGTGTTTTGGTTGGACGACCCCACATCCTCGTCACTACTCATAATGAGGGTAAAGCCTTATAACCTGAACATAAATTTAATCTTCTATTGGCATCCTCCATCTTATCTCTCTCTCTCTCTCTCTCTCTCTCTCTCTCTCTCTCTCTCTCTCTCTTTGTTCACACTGTAGACTACCTCACATTCTCTAGTCATGTCCAATCCCCACACACCTTGGTCTAGAGGTGCACGAAGATCAGAACCACTGGGTTATAATCTCGTCTTTATTGGTCAATGCTTATTATTTGTGGGTACGAGAAATCTACACACCCACATCTTCTGTAGCTGTAGCATTTCACATCATCTTAACATCTTTTCACAGTAGATCTTTGTTCGAGGGATTACTTAGCACATTACATGTTGGCATCCAATCTGAGTATCATGCTGTTGAAAGCTTTCCAACTTAAGGTTGCATCCATAGAGAGGAAGAGAGGGATCACCGTTCGTCTAACTCTACGTTTTTTACCGTAATCCCGAAGGTAGACTCTAAGATAAAAACTCAATCTAAAACCTAATCTTTAATCTAACCTAATTGAACATGTGGTGATTTGCAGCTAATTGAATATGGATAATGTGTCAGTTAACAGGTGCCAAATTTTGATGGGAATATACATATTGTTGTGTAACTAGTGTTTGCTCTTTGGGCAAAGCACGCCTACATTGACATGCACTAAAATCTAACCTAAATCTAAAAAAATTTAGTCCATCAAACATAAATTTATATGTAATCTAATCTTAAACTCAAAATAAACATAAATCTTGTTGAGCTTATATGTGAAGCTACTCAATATATGGCTTCTCTATATATGGCACCCAGGTCCTCTCTATATATACATCATCTCATGTGTTTATTCTACACACTTTGGGGTTCTATTTCTGTGCTCTCTCTTTCTCTTTCAACATGGTATCAGAGAAGAACGTTTTTGTTTTTGATTTCCCTGCTAGAGAGACCAAAATCGATGTGGTCTACAACTGTACAGAAGGAAGTTTTTTCAAATTCTTCACCAATTTTGAGTTATCGTTCACGGACTGGGTACATGCGTGAAAAGCATGTTCGGCTTTTTGTTTTTCATTTCTCTGCTAATTATAAACCATTTTGCAGAAACTATCCACTAGAGTGATCGGAATCGATGTGGTCTACAACTTTGTAGAAGGAAGTTTTTTCAAATTCTACATCGATTTTGAGTTATCGTTCACGGACTGCGTACATGCTCGAAAAGCAACTTCCGCTTTTTGTTTTCGAGTTTTCTCCTGATTAAAAATGATTTTGCAAAAACTACCCGTCAAAGGGACTGGAATCGATGTGATCTACAACTTTGCGGAAGGAAGTTTTTTCCAATTTTGCACCGATTTTGAGTTATCGTTAGCGGACTGCATACATACGTGAAAAGCAAGTTTCGTTTTATGTTTGGATTTTTTTGTTGATTGAAAATGATTTGCAGAAACTACCGGCATGAGGGATCGGAATCGATGTGGTCTACAACTTTGCAGAAGGAACTAGCCGTTGCAGGCATCGGAATCGATGACAAACTATTCGCTTGAGCCATCGGAATTGATGTGGTTTATAACTTTGCAGAAGAAAGTTTCTCTAAATTCTGCACCGATTTTGGGTTATCGTTCGCGGACTATGAATATGTTTGAAAAGAAAAATTTTACTTTTTGCTTTTGATTTTTCTCATAATTGAAAACTTCTCAATTATATTTTTTCTTCATCAATCATATATTTGTTACTGACGTAACTTTGCTGTAGAAGCCAGTTACTTATCATTCCGATTCAGTGGAGCAGTTGATGATCGTCCAAATTCTATCGAGCTACTATTGGTACATGATCTTTTATTATATGATATACTCGTTCATTGATTCTCGTATAATTATTCTTCTAGAGATATAGTTTCGTCGTTTTATTGATAATTTCTCGTTGATACCATAGTGCTTTTGACGGTACCATGATGATGTTTTGTTAGTACTTTGGTCATGGTGATTTTTGTTGATACCATGGTTATTCTGGGTGATGCCATGATGATGTTTCGTTGATACCATGGTTATTCTCGGTGATTCCATGATGATATTTCGTTAATTCCATGGTGATTTTTGTTGATACCATGATGCTGTTTCGTTGATACAATGGTTATTCTCGGTCATACCATGATGTTGTTTCGTTGATACCATGGTTATTCTCGGTGATACCATGATGTTGTTTCGTTGATACCATGGTTATTCTCAGTGATGCCATGATGTTGTTTCGTTGATACAATGATTATTTTTGGTGATATCATGATGTTTTTTGTTGATACCATGATGAATTATTCATTTTTATTAATACAATGATGATGTTTTGTTAATACTTTGATGATATTCATTGATCACTACGTTGATAAATGTTGTTTTATGTAGTATATACACATATCATTTGCATCACGTAATCACGCATCTTGTACTTTTACGTTCATGCTCTATGTACCATATGTTTTCGTGCGTATATATGTCGTCAAAAGAGTGGCGTCGCGAACCATCTCTTATGGCATTGTGAACGTAAATTATTTCACTAACGATGCTAATAATTTTCATGACTATGTCTTTTTTTTAGTCTATGATCTATGTAGGATTCATCAAAGAATTGATTTTATGAAGACAAAGTTTGTGACAATAAAAGATTTATGAAGATATGTTTGGTGATGTCATATTGATGACAACATGAAGATATGTTTGGTGATACGATAGTGATGACAAGCTACATAGCAGATTCATGGAGACACTTCTGATTACAAGCTAATCGATAGCCTTTACACCTCTTTATTGAACCTTTGTATTCATTATTGTATTTGATAGGATAGGAGTAATTGATTTTATGAAGACAAAGTTTGTGACAATAAAAGATTTATGAAGATATGTTTGGTGATGTCATATTGATGACAACATGAAGATATGTTTGGTGATACGATAGTGATGACAAGCTACATAGCAGATTCATGGAGACACTTCTGATTACAAGCTAATCGATAGCCTTTACACCTCTTTATTGAACCTTTGTATTCATTATTGTATTTGATAGGATAGGAGTAATGTAACTCCTCATAAAACATTCATTGTAAAAGGAGTGATGTAGCTCCTCATGAACATTTGTATATTCAATGATTTTTATAATATAACGTTGGGTGTATATAGAGCTGTGGGTTTTTCCCTTGATCCCCCAAGGGTTTTTTCATCCACAGTTATGGACCCTTATTTGAGCGGGGGTGTTGAGCTTATATGTGAAGCTACTCAATATATGGCTTCTCTATATATGGCACCCAGATCCCCTCTATATATACATCATCTCATGTGTGTATTCTACACACTTTGGGGTTCTATTTCTGTGCTCTCTCTTTCTCTTTCAACAAATCTAATCTAATCTTAAATCTAACCTAAACCTAAATGTAATATAACTTAAATCTAAATTTAATCTACTAAATTTTAAATCTTGTCTTAATCTTAATCTAAATCTAATTTAATATTAAACTCAACATAAACCTAAATTTAATCCAATCTTAAATCCTAAACCTAAATGTAATCTAACTTAAATCTAATATAGCTAGCTAATCTTTAATACTTTCCTAATTTTAAATCTAACTTAATCTTAATCTAACGTAAATCTAATTATAACCTAGTCTTAAACTCAACCTAAACATAAATCTAAATGCAATCTAACCTAATCTAATTTAAATTTTAACCTAATCTCTTTCTCTCTTTGTTTTCTCCTCTTACCTCTCTCTTTCGTCTTCTCCCCCCCCCCCTCTCTCTCTCTTTGGTTTTTTATTCTCTCTTTCTTTCTTTTTGTTTTCTCCGATCTCTCTCTCTCTCTCTCTCTCTCTCTCTCATTTGGTCTAGTGATCAGCAAATCATCGACATAAAGAACCACAATGAGAAGTACATCACCCTCACGCTTTACATACAATGTGCTTTTTGTTGGACTGCTAACGAAAGCCTCGTTTGACCCACACAAAGCCTTCTTACATCTCCACACTTTGTCCTCTGGTCCTTTTATGACAAAATCGCGAGGCTGCGTTACATAAACTTCCTCAAATATGTCACCATTCAAGAAAGCAGTAACAATGTTTGATTGATGTACATCCCAACCAAAATGAGCTGTCAATGCACATAGAAAACGCACAGTAGTCATACGAGAAGTTGGAGAAAAATTCTCTTCATAATTTATGCCTTTTTGCTGTGCATAACCCTTTGCAACAAGTCGAGGCTTATGGCAATCGATCTCACCATTCGGCTTGCGTTTCAACTTGTACATCCACTTCGTACCAATGGCCTTTTTTCTAGGAGGCAAATCACATAAATTCCATGTGTCATTTTCTATAAGTGCACCATATTCTAATTGCATGGCAACCATCCAATTTTCTAAATTCTGTGCTTCATCAAAAGATAGAGGCTCCTCAACATCATGTAAGCTAGACACAGCCAAAGCATAACAATCTAATGCATAAGATGCATCGCGAGAGCCTGAGCAAGTTTGACTAGGCAAAGGTGCATCCAATTTACTGTCACGCAAAGTGTGCACCAGCCATTTGGCATACCTCTAGCCTGCTCATTTTCAGCCCTTTCCTCATCAAGTACATCATGTACATCTGCATTAGTTATAGGCTGATCTGTAACATTTTTAGAAACCCCCATAGGCTGTACTTTTGCCTCATTGGATCTTAGATTCGTATTTCCACCACTAAAAAGAGGCAACAGAGTGTCATAAATATCCTGTGAGCTTACACTACTGTCTCTAGTACATGAGAGCAAGGGTTGAATAGAATCTTCCACAAACACTACATCCCGTGAAACCAAAATACATTTTTTTTGCGGATGATACAACCTGTAACCTTTGCTTTCAGCAATATAACCAGCAAAAATACGTTTGACAGCCTTATCATCCAATTTTTTGCGTTGTGTTTGTGGCACCAAAGCATATGCCAAACAACAGAAAACACACATGTGCTCAATAGAAGGCTTTCTATCATGCCATGCTTCATATGGAGTAATAGACTGCAAAGCTTCCGTAGGACACCTGTTAAGTACATAAGTGGCCCACATGATGGCCTCAAGCCAAAAATAATGTGGCAAAGCTTAACTTTTGACCAACATCATGCCATTTCCGTCAGTGACCTATTTTTCCTCTCAGCAACACCATTTTGCTGAAGTGTATAAGGCACAATACATTGGTGTTTTATCCCACGACTAGCTAGAAATGCATTAAATTCATGAGACACATACTCCCCCCCTCGATCGGAACGGAGGGTGCCCATAGTACATTTCGAGACATTTTCAACCATAGCCAGAAATTGTTTGAAGCACATAGAAACTTCGTACTTCACTTTAAGCAGAAATACCCATGCATTCCCGGAGTACTCATCAATGAAAGTCACGAAGTAAAGGTAATTGACCAAGGACGGAGTTTGCATGGGCCCACAAAGATCACTATGAACAAGCTGCAACCTGCATGCGGCCCTAACTGAACAATCCTTTGGAAACTTTGAACGCTGCATCTCACCCAAAATACAACCTTCACAAATATGTTTCACAGGTGCTTCAAGAGGCGGCAAAGAAGCAACCATATCAGATTTCTGCAAGCGCAGCAAATTGGCAAAATTCAGATGATCAAAACGTGCATGCCAAAGTTTTGCATCTGAAATAGCCCTTGAATTTGCAACTGCATTTGCAAAATTCTGTCCACACTTGTCATACAAAGTGAGATTATACACCCTACGACACAAAAGGCCAGATGCAACAATTTCATCACCAAAACTAAGATCATGAAGTGTACATCTGTCATCCACAAATTTGACTACAAGTCGAAGTCTAGCAAGTGCGGATATAGACAAGAGATTCTTCTTGATCCCAAGTACATAAAGTGCATCAACAAGTGTGAAGGAACTGCCATTTGCAGCAGTAAGCACAATCTTTCCAACTCCCCGAATCGAATAAGAGGCATTGTTGGCACAACTGACTGAATTCCCAGGAGGGAAAGACTCGAGAGAGGCTAACAATTCACGATGAGAGGTAATGTGCTTTGTAGCACCATTGTCGAAATACCACACATGTGAATCTACAGCAACAGAGTCAGTGCACGTTGCAATAAAAGCCATTCTGCATCAACATCAGCATTACAGTCTTCTTTTAGAGAAGACTCAACAATGGCTGCATTTGCAAGTGAAACTAGCATTTTCACTGGAACCACCCTCTTTCTTCTTAGCCTCTTTGGCCTTCAACTTAGGACACGACTTGATCAAGTGATCATTAGCTTTACAATAATGGAAACGCATCTTCTTTTTGCCCTTATCACCAGAATAGCCATACGAAGTGTTGCTAGCAGAAGCATTGGGAACATAAGTTTTGCCACTCACAGTAGAACCATAAGAAGTGGTTGCATTGCTGTTACCACCCTTTCTTTGAGAAGAAATAAAAGCCTGTCCAACTACACGCTGTCTAGTCCTGTCTTTTCTGGAAAGCGACTCTTGCAATAGCAATGTGCATAATGCATCAAACTTGACAACTTTTGGATTTCCTTGGGTCATAAGTCTCCAGGTACTAGCAAAAGTCTGGTAAGAATCTGGTAAGGCATCAAGAACAGTCTGCAGAAGGGAACTATCTGAAATGACTTCACGCTGCAGAAATAAGTTGCTCATTGATATCCTTGACACCAAAAAGAAAAGTGTCCATATCATCTTGCTCATGCATAATCTTCAACTTGAGCTCTTTACGCAGCAAAGAAATTTTAGCCTCATTGCGGCTTGCATAAAGACCTGCTAGAATATCCCAAGCCTGTTTTGCAGATTTTGCTGAATAAATGTGAGGACCAATGGTGCACTTTATAGACAACACAATGAACGCATGATCCTGCGCATCCTTTACATCCCAATGAGCTTCTTCTACCGTAGGCAAAACAACTCTAACAACAGCAATCCTTGCAGCAAGGCCTGCAACATCCTCAACATCGCCTACATCCTCAAATCCAAGACATACATCAATGCTCTGCACAATGTTCCAGACACCCTTTGACACAAGAACATGTTGCATCATATAAGCCCACATAGGGTAGTTGTCCCCATCGAACCTCTCCTCAGCAGCAAACATCTTGAACACATCTATGTTGTTGTTAGCCATGGTAAATGCTGCACCTGATGTGAAAACTTCTCGAAAATAGGAGAAATGGAATGGAAAAAACACATGCTATATAGCACAAACCGTAGAAGACTGTGAGGCACCTATTATGCAGAAAACGGCACTCATAGAAATTATGCACAAAATGACAAAATAGCATGTGCAGTACTCTCTGTAGAGGAAACGGAGGGCGAAATGAGCCCGAATCGAAAATCTGAGTAGACTAAGCTCTATGAGTTTTCTTGAAATTTTTGTCGACTTGCAAACGCTTACCAAAGCTCATTGAAATCGGAGAAAGTGAGCAAGCGTGTGCTCGAGCAGCTGCCCACTAAGCCCGGGAGGATGCAACCTGGTCTGATACCAATTGATGGAATAAGGGTTGCAGAGAAATGCGCACAGCTTTGAGAAGACGAAGGAAGCTCAAGGCACACAATAGAGAGTGTGTTACTTAGTGTGCAATGGAAAGATAGATAGGCCTAGAGTGGTGGGCGTATATACAATGCACGGGGGAAAAAACCTCCTAAAGAGGGAAAAAATGCCCCTGCGGTCCTAGTGTGTTCACACACATCACTACCACATGTATATGGTAACACACAGCATTTACCATCAGTGAACCCTTTCTCTTTAAATTTTGAGCAACTGGCAGGACCCAAGTATAGACTATCCACCAAAAAAAAAAACTTAAAGTGATTTGGTATAGACCATACATCAGACAATACATGTAACCACCACTTCGCAGTCATGTGTAAATTCCATTTTTTATTATATCTATCCTATATACATGTGTCTGACACCGTTGACTTTTGTTTAATATAGCAGATGGAGATTGCCACCAATTGGTTGCATAGCTTGGCAAGGCCAAGTCCCTGTGTTTGTTTGCTACATTTGCCTCTACATAGAATGATAAATTGTGTACATGAGTCATGAGCTGATGCCACAAGCCCCTGCTTCTAGTGTCGAATCTGTACTTCCTTCTAATTGCAAAAAAGAATTTCAACTATAGATTAGAGTCCAACATTTGATCAGTTTGGCAAACCCCTTTCTTAAACAAAGAGAGTGTAGGTTTCCTAATCAATTTAGCATGTAGCACCTTAAAAGCAAAACTACAAATCAGACTTTCAAACCCCAAATAATTCCCTGTATATCTTATTCTTCCTTTCCACAACAAGAAAGCACATGACTTTTTCGAAGATTTAATAAGCACAGTACTAACATCAAAGCCAATATTAAGTGAATCTGCTGAAAACAATGTATCCCAAGAAGCTAGGTGCCAAACACCATGGAAGTAGACCACTGAAGCTTCTAAGATTTTCCACATGCATAAGGACCAATCATTGTCTGCTTCAAGCATATGCTTAATGAGACATGCCCTTCTATCATGAGCATGCAGAGTCAAGTTGAAAACATGAAGAGCCATCGTAGCAGCAGAGGTAGAGGCAGTCTTCCACAAGGACTTAGACATTAGACAATAAAAATTTGAAGCATTTTCTCAGACGAGTCCAATAATGGATGATAACAATGGATATAGGGAACAAATATAGCTTGTACTATTCTCAATCTAGCATGCAAAGGCCATACATTAAGAAATCCATACTGCATTCAATAGTGGGCATACAATGCCCCTGAGTCCTAGGAAAAAAAAGCATAAACTCTTTGGACAATCCAAAAATACATGGGCATTTATCATTTGGTAGTTTAATGACAGCATAGTAAATTTTTGCCTCTTCCAATGGCTCTTCAAGTCTGTTTGGAGTGGCCTCTTCAATGCATGGATCCACAACACTCAAGAGGGTTTGGACAGCATTACTTCTTGCAGGTGAATCCACAGGAGAGACATTGAGAAAAGCATTATAGTATTGAATGGCAGCTGCCATAATATCTGCACCTTTGGCCAAAGGAGGCCCATCATCGTGATGGAGTACTGCTTGTTGGGATGCGAGGTCTTGTTGCATCTTTTATCTCTTCCACCTAGAAAAGTGTCATGTGTTAATAACCCATGTGAATAACCCCTTACCACCCATGTCTAAAGAAAATCCAGTTGTTTTTGTGCATAGGTAGCCACATCTTGTGTTCATGTGTCAAAAGGTTGTCTCTTTTGTATAAGCCTACATAGAGGCACATTCTGTTGAATAAATGTAAGCTTTATCATTCTGCAATTATACTCTATATTGTATTGTGCAATAGTTTCTCTCTCAAGCTCTACACTAACCTCTCCAAGTATACCATTAAAATGAATGGCACACTAACCTATCCACCTAAACCCTACAATTGGTATCAGAGCATGGCCTAGATTAGAATTTCCTAATCTGTTACATCTTAGGCACTCTTACTATACTAGATTGCAGTGGCCCTCTCTCTCTTAGCCACTGCAATTAGTAATCATAATTTCCCATGCATTGCATAATAGCATTAGAGATTATTTCACTCTTTGATTGCTTGATCGAGACCTTCCTCGTCCAATATTACTAATTATTGAGTGATTAGAGTAGATTTCCGCTTCATTTATTTATTTATTCGTGTTCTTTTTTGGCTTGATTTCTATCACAAATAAAAAACTCCATCAACTTGCATTGGATGGTGTGCGTTCAGCTTTCTACTTTTAGATTCAATTTGAACCCTCAAGTGTTTCATTTGGAAAAGATAAGTTTATTAATCTATCCTCTAATTTTGTGTGAATGAGTGTGGCTATGGAGACAAACGAGGTGGGATCCACCTCTTAAAGGAGAGTTCAACGGACCACAGCTTTGCTCCCGCTTTATACTGAATCTGGCTTGTCCACCCAATTAGAGCCAAATTCTCATCAAAATCTACAACCACCGTAGTGCACCTCTAACCATCCTCGCCATTGAGTACTCTCTACCCACACTGCTTTGTCATCGACCCATTCACACCACGGCTCTGCTCTCATCAAGAACCTTGCCCCAACCTTTCCATTGGTGGTACTGCAGGTGCATCATGAATCTTTCGTTCTTGGTTGTCCATCCTCTATTGGCGTCAATAATTTCTCAACTGAAGTTTGCCAAAGAGCCTACTCGAAAGCTCGCCCCCCATTACTCTCTGCTTATCTATCAAGTTTCACGTTCGTTAGCATTGTCATCACCTACAAGATTTGCACATGTCGTCAGCTTCGTCAAAGCCTGCTTAACACTAGGTTGGTAATGGGACACTTTTATGTCCTGTGAAGTGACCATTTTCCTTGAATTATGTCAAGAGTTTCAAAATGGATTTTGAGGTGCTATCTATCTAGAAAGTTGTCTCATGAGCTGAAAAAAACTCGACATTTTTTTGGAATATCAATTCCATCTTTAACATTGTCCTTGCACAACATTTCACAACCTAAACTGTGCGAAAAAACGGGTCCTGTTTTTGGCTTTTTTCAACTTTTTGCAACTATACCACTCTAGAATTCATGTTTGTGAGGTCTATAATGCTAGAGAACTATCTTTAGTAGTCCTCAACATGTCCTGATTCTTCTAGGGAGAAATAAATATTATAGTTGTAAGTTATGACCAAATTACAAAAATTGTCAAATCTTGTTTTTTAGCGAATTTTAGCTCTTCTATGATTTTTTTGGTGGATTTCATGATATCCAAATTCATTTTTGATTTTCTATGTCGCATATTGTAACATAAAGCTAACATTCCTTGAGTTTTGGGGCACCTAATACCCTATTTTGCATAGTACACAACGATGGTTGATTTTTTCAATTATGGAAGAAAACGAAACATTCTAGTATATCAAGTATAGCTTTTTCAATATTGTTAGTTTCTTGTGACAACTACATGCATTTTGTAGGTAGTAACCATATCTAGTCATAAGGATCAAATTTGGCTAGATATTGAATAGTTTCTATGGGATTCTACAACTCATAATGTTCAACCCAGTTTTTTCATGTTTGCTGTATTTAACACTTCATCTTTGTCCCCAAGAGTCCCCTTGGTAAGAGATGTATTATTCTTTTGACATGCTCCATGGCTCCTTGTAAACATAAAGGACAATAGAGAACAAAGAAAACATGCATATATTATATTGTATTGAGCGTGGATATAGAAACTTTGATGATAGGTTTGCGGAATGGTAAACATTCAACTTTTTTGTACCTATTTATTTTGGCAAAACAAAAAATAGTGAGTGAGAAGCAATCATATGTTCTGATCACCAACCCATTGAAGTTAACTAGGGAATTTATCTCAAGTCCTACAAAAATCCCTAGTCTTATTTTTATGCAACAAAACATAAGAAATGATTTTTTTGATGAAAAATCAGTGGTCCATCAACTTTGGAGGCTTGGTGTGACCAAAAGATGAGAAATTTTACAAGTTTCTTATTTTTTCCATGTTTAGTAGGCCTCGAGCTATAACCTCATGAAAGGATTTTACAAAATGAGTGGATCTACTATGGTTTTGGAGGTTTTTTTCAAAACCCTGAAACGACACTTTTATGTCCTGTTAGGTTACCAACCTAGTGTTAAAGCCTCTTCATCACTATAGTGTAGCTGTGCAACTCACTGGCCCAACTCCTACACCTGGCACGCTCGATGACCTCGTTGCTCAGTGCTCACAAGTCACAATAGCAATAGCTATTCAATGGTTGGCGCCAAAAAAATCAACTCCCTTTTGCTCACTAGTCGATGCGCGTCTGCACCACCTACCACCAATCTCGTCCATTCCGCAAGCTCTCATTCCTGTGGGCTTGGACTTCATAGTCATTGGGCATTGTTCCCACAATTTTTCTACCTGCACAAGTAGATCAAAACATCGACGACAACAACAACAACATCAAAATGTGGCAAGGAAAATGATGACATTACAACAAGTTGTGCATTATGTGGGGGAGAAAATCCTCCATTAAACAACAAACGACATGTGATGTGAGCATTCTCTCAATTGTATTGTACCGTCTATTTTGTGCCAGAAGAGGCTTGTATATGCCTATGCCATGATATTTTGTGTGCTAGGGGAGGAAGATTTGTGTTTAACACTAGGTTGGTAACCTAACTGGAGATAAAAGTGTCCTTTCAGGGTTTTGAAAAAAACCTCCAAAACCATAGTAGATCCACTCATTTTGTAAAATCCTTTCATGTGGTTATAGTGTTGAGCTTATATGTGAAGCTACTCAATATATGGCTTCTCTATATATGGCACCCAGGTCCCCTCTATATATACATCATCTAATGTGTGTATTCTACACACTTTGAGGCTTGCATATGATGGTGTCGTCTCTCTCTCTTCTCGTCTACATGTCGCTCTCTCCCTCGAGCTCAACATGGTATCAGAGCTTTTCTCATCCAGTGAGCTTTTCTCAACCTGATTCGTAAAAGCACTCCTATAATTCAAATCCAATATGGGCCGTAGAGATAAGTCCTATTATTTGCTCTATTTAACATTCTTTTGTTTGTATTTGACTGTAGTACATACTTTCTTTTATTTAATTAATAAGCATGGCATCCTAATTAGGATGAACACACTAGGTGTTGATGAGCATAGAGTATTTCTGCATGGTCTCGTAGCTACGTATATCTATGTATAGGTTGTCACAGTGGGCATGAGGAGCATTTTTTTGTGAAGAAACTTGCAGAAGCAATAGCAGAAATACCTAGTGATGGCAAAGGCCGCCTCACTACAGCGACGTCGACATACTGTTGGCCCCAATTGCTTGTGTATAATGATCGCAGCATCGCTATTATTATTATTTTGATGCTATTTTAAGGAAACATAAAGCTACTTTGATGTGGGTACATGAATAGCGTATGCTGCGATTTCCCTAAATTTAGCAGAACTCGCGGGTTTGTGTGATGCGTAGCAACAAAACTGCTAGAATATGGTGTGCTTATTGCATGTTACAAACTGCTAGAACATGCCTTCTCAGAGGTTCAGTCCATCTTTCTAGCAAGCATGGCAGTAGCAACTCTTCCTAGCTACAAGAGAGAGTTGGTCATGGTCATGGTGATGGTATGGTCATGGTGATTTTTGTTGATACCATGATGATATTTCATTGATACCATGGTTATTCTTATTGATGCCATGATAATATTTCGTTGATACCATGGTGATTTTCGTTGATACCATGATGATATTTCATTGATACCATGGTTATTTTCGGTGATGCCATGATGATATTTCGTTGATACCATGGTTATTCTCGGTGATTCCATGATGATATTTTGTTGATTCCATGGTGATTTTTGTTGATACCATGGTTATTCTCGGTGATACTATGATGTTGTTTCGTTGGTTCCATGGTTATTCTCGGTGATGCCATGATGTTGTTTCATTGATACAATGATTATTCTTGGTGATATCATGATGTTGTTTCGTTGATACCATGGTTATTCTCGGTGATACCATGATGTTGTTTTGTTGATACAATGATTATTCTATGATGCTTTTCGTTGATACCATGATGATTTATTAATTTTTATTGATACAATGATGATACAATAATGATTTATTCATTGATATCACTACGTTAATAAATGTCGTTTTATGTAGTATACACACATGTCATTTGCATCACGTATCATGAATCTTGTACTTTTTATGTTCATACTTTATGTCCACATATGTTGTTGTGTGTTTATATGTCGTCAAAAGAGTGGCGGCGCGAACCATCTCTTATGGCATTGTGAATGTAATTATTTCACTAACGATGCTAATAATTTTCATGACTATGTTTTTGAGTCTATGATCTATGTAGGATTGATCAAAGAAGACATATTTGGTGATGTCATATTGATGACAACATGAAGATATGTTTGGTGATACGATAGTGATGACAAGCTACATAGCAGATTCATGGAGACACTTCTTATTACGAGCTAATCGATAGCCTTTACACCTCTTTATTGAACCTTTGTATTCATTACTTATTTGATAGGATAGGAGTAATGTAACTCCTCATAAAACATTCATTGTAAAAGGAGTGATGTAGCTCCTCATAAAATATTCATTGTAAAAGGAGTGATGTAGCTCCTCATGAACATTTGTATATTCAATGATGTTTATAATATAACGGTGGGTGTATATAGAGCTGTGGGTTTTTCCCTTGATCCCCCAAGGGTTTTTTCATCCACAGTTAGGGACCCTTATTTGAGTGGGGGTGTTGAGCTTATATGTGAAGCTACTCAATATATGACTTCTCTATATATGGCACCCAGGTCCCCTCTATATATACATCATCTCATGTGTGTATTCTAGACACTTTGAGGCTTGCATATGATGGTGTCGTCTCTCTCTCTTCTCGTCTACATGTCGCTCTCTCCCTCGAGTTCAACATATATGTAATAGAACTAGTCTTTGAAGTTCTTAAAGTCAAAAAGAATGTAGTAGAACATATCTTTCGTTAGCATGATTTGAAAGATTGTTGAATAGTCTATTAAATAGAGCTTATACGAATGAGTTGAAATATTAAGAGAGAACATATATTCTTTTTTTTTAATAATACACTAAAGACGGATTTGATAAAGATTAATGAATAACAGATAGTCTGTCTATGAACAGTAAAATTGAGATTTTTATTAATATCAATGTTTTATATTTATGTGTTTTAGCTTAAAATGCATGGGTAGGCTTAAAATAAGTTGTAAAAGTAGTGGAGACCCAAAAAAATAGAGGTTTTATGAGTCGCGACTTAAAAATTGCGTTTTTAGTCAAACAGAGACGTTTTTCGCAATTCTGTCCGCGATGCCTTGTAGACCAGACCTATTCCCGTCGTTTTGAGTACCTGGATCGCTCTGTTCTGAGGTCGTTTGTAAAAGTTATGATGAAAACAAACAGAAGGCAGCAGCAGTGTAGTTTACACAGGGACAGACAGACATACAACATCATACAGTTCTCCCTGCTATCAACCAAGAAGTGGATTGTTTCTTCACGATAGAGTATGGAAATTGAGATTATGAAGGTATAGAATTATGTTTTTTTAACTTTGATTATCATGTTGAATTGGTTGCACGAGTATGTTCTTTTGGCTATTTTGTAGGCGATGCAGAAATCAATGTGTGAAACAGGATCTGTGCAAAGTGTCATGATAAAAATCTAACCTTTACGGATCGCTTAGCGATCACGTTCTTATATTATTCTCGCAGGTATACTTGGTACGAAAATCGTGCAGGCTTTTCGAGGAAAAGAAGGATAAAAGCACGACGGGTGGTGCGTTTGGGGATCATTCACCGATCTCTTCTTCTACGAGTGCGAGTGCGAGTGCGAGTGAGAGTGAGAGTGAGAGTGCGAGTGCGAGTGCGAGTGAGAGTGAGACGTTGCATGCAAGCGAACTGAAGCTCGGGGGTGGTCGGGAGGTTCGAGCTCCGTACAACGGAGTGCGCCCATATTCAATTGCTCTTCTGTTGTATCAAAACTCTACAAAGATTCATCAATACAAAGATCTCTTTCTCTATCTTTTGCTATCGATCTCTATTATTCGGTTCCCGTGACAATTGGTATCAGAGCAAGCGGTTGATTCTGGACATGGAAGGATACGAGAGGAGGATGAAGGAGCAAGAAGACCTGATTCGGCGACTATGAGAAGATCTCAAAATTGTAAATCAAGAGCGTGCTGAGGCTCTGCGGGGCAAAGCAGCACGAGAGCTTGATATCTATGTAGACTTGATGGCCAACATGAAGGTGAAAACCATGCTAATCCACCTGGAAACAATAATCATCATGGCGGCACTGGGGTACCGCCAAAAGAAACGATGACGATATGGGAGAAGCGACAACCAAATCATTCTTAACGAAGGCTATGCTTAAAGAGTTTGATGGCATAAGAAAGATATGCGAAGATTTAGAAGCGTGGATTGAAGAACTCAAAGATTGGGATTATACTTTCAATATCGAAAACACGACCACGAGACTTTCGAATGCTCGAGCAAGGTGACCGATAAGACAATACGTACCAAGATGGCTCAATTGGAGACTTTTGGCGATGCGTACGATAAAGGTAAGTCATCTACCCCTTCTTTGTGATGTTTTATGTCTTTGATACGTCCTTTGAAAGCTTCTGTGAGATCGAATTTATGCATAGAAGTTGAGATTAAAATTTGAATTTCTTAATTGATTTGGATAGTATTCATTGCTTCTTATCGTCTAAATTGATTGAGAAATTAAACTTGAAATTAAATCGAGAAGTTAAAAGACTTGTGGACTTAACTAGTGGTAATAATAGTTTCACGAAAGAGTTAGTAGAAAATTTGTTTTTTTTTTCTGTGAAGAGTCAAAATCATAAAGGTGATTTCTATAACATAAACATTGATATGCATGATGTTATCATTGGTATCAATTAGATCATTGAAAATCATGTTTTGATTGATTGTTAAGAAAGAAAAATATATCTTTAATCATTTGATGATGATAAGTCACACTCTTTGTGGAAAGAAAGAGATTCTAAATCTAGTTTTGGCAATGGAATTGATAAGGTGACTTAGATAAGAGTGTGAGACGTTGCTTGTGTTTGCTTGTGTGAGACGTTGCTTGTGTTTGCTAATGAGATTAAAGAAGAATCTGGGGATAAACATAAAGAGACAAATCGAGAATTTATAGAGGATCTCTTACATGAAGTTAAGGATGTGTTCCGGACGATCTTCCTGGTATACCTCCGCCTAGAGCGGTAGACCATGCCATAGATCTATATCCAGGAGCGACACCTTATTCCAGATCTCCATACAGGTTCAATATTGATGAGCTTAAAGAGCTCAAGATACAACTTGATGATCTTTTGAAAAAGGGTTTCATTAAACCTGGTGTATCTCCTTGGGGTAGTCCTGTGTTATTCCAAAAGAAAAATGATGGTATATATAGGTTATGCATCGACTATAGGGGATTAAACAAAAAGACCATTAAGAACAAATATCCTCTTCCTCACATAGATGAACTGCTTAGTCATTTGAGTGGTGCCACAATATTTTCAAAGGTTGATCTTCGTTCTGGCTACCATCAAATCCGCATTAAGGTCGAGGACATTCCAAAGACTGCTTTTCGTACACGTTATGAGCATTATGAATTTACAGTTCTTGCTTTTGGTTTGACTAATGCACCAGCAACTTTCATGTGCTTAATGAATAATATTTTTCACCCGTATCTTGATGAATTCATTCTAGTATTCTTGGATGATATTTTTGTGTATTCTAAGAATGAAGAAGATCATGCATTGTACTTAAAGAAAACATTTGAGGTTTTGCG
This sequence comes from Adiantum capillus-veneris, assembly GCF_014529385.1. NCBI lineage: Eukaryota > Viridiplantae > Streptophyta > Polypodiopsida > Polypodiales > Pteridaceae > Adiantum > Adiantum capillus-veneris. Next base: position 43,727,349 of record NC_140959.1, on the reverse strand, counting down.
TGAACATAAATTGTATGCCAAAGCAAGTAAGTGTACTTTTGCAAAGGATCAGATTGTGTACTTGGGAAGAGTGATTTCTAAAGAGGGGATTCACATTGACCTTGACAAAGTTAAGACTATTGTGGAGTGGCCAACACCAAAGTCATTAAGGGATGTGAGAAGCTTTATGGGTCTAGCACAATATGAGAGAGCACAGATTAAAGATTTCTCTAAGATAGCAAGTCCTTTGACCGAATTGACCAAGAAAGACAAGGGTTTTGTGTGGACTTCTACCTGTGAGACTGCTTTTGAGACCTTGAAGGCTAAAATAGCAGAAAATTGTGTTTTGAAAGTTCCTGAGATGGGCAAACCGTTTGTTGTGTCATGTGATGCTAGTGGTGAACAACTAGGGTGTGTTGACACAAGAAGGAAGAGTGGTTGCATATGAGTCTAGGAAATTAAGACGACATGAATTGAACTATGCAACACATGATCTAGAATTGCTTGCTGTTGTTCATGCATTGAAACATTGGCGTCATCTTTTGCTTGGTGTCAAATTTTAATTGCGTACTGATCATCAAAGTTTGAAGTATATTTTCACGCCGCCATTGTTAAACAACAGACAAAGAAGATGGATTGAATTGCTGGCTGAGTATGACTTTGATTTGAAGTATTTGTGTGAAAAAGAAAATAAAGTTGCACATGCATTGAGTCGTAGGCCCATGTGTAATTTGTTGACTGTTGTGCGATCCAATTTGATTGATGAGATACATGCTGAAGTTGAAAATGATTCCTTTTATATGCCTATTTTGAAATTCTTGCGTGAGAATATTGGTGAGATGTATGAAAATAGATATCACTTGTATAAGGGAAATCTGTATTGTTATGACCGCTTGTGTATTCCTGCAAATTCTTCTTTTAAGAGTCAAATTCTGCATGAGTGTCATAATTCACCTTTTTTCTGGTCATCCTGGATTAAATAAGACATATGAAAATATTAAAACCTTACTCTTTTGGCCGCGTATGAAATTGGATGTTAAGAATTATGTGTGTGAGTGCTTTCAATGTCAACAAGTTAAGATTGAGCATAAGAGGATGCCTGGTGACCTTCAACCCTTAGACATTCCTTTACAGAAGTGGAAGTGTATATCCATGGACTTTATCATTAGACTTCCTACTACTCGTGGAGGGTATGATTCGATCTTTCTGGTGGTAGATAGACTCACAACACAAGCTCACTTCTTTCCTGTAAAAATAATTTATACTGCATTGACCATTGCATACTTGTTTATGAAAGAGATATTTCGTTTGCATGGCATGCCCAAGAGCATAGTGTCTGATAGAGATTCTAAGTTCACTTCTCATTTCTGGAGAGCGACTTTTGACTCTATAGGTACCCAGTTACGCATGTCTAATGCTTTCCATCCTCAAACCGATGCGGAGACGGAGAGAGTGAATCGTATTTTAGAAGATATGTTACGAATGTATGTCAATGAAAACCAATCTAATTGGAATGAATATTTGCCTTTGGTTGAATTTGCATACAACAGTTCATATCATTCATCTATTAGGATGACTTCGTTTGAGGCAATGTATGGCTATAACTGTCCCACACCTATAAATTTTCTTAGCTCGAGGAATAAGGTAGAAGTGTCATGTGAGATGCTTGAGAAAATGGATAACGAGCTGGCCAAAATCAGGGGGAATATTAGAGAATCTCAAAAGAGACATAAACTGTATTATGACAAGAAACATCGTGTTGTGGAGTATGAAACTAGTGATATGGTTTTCTTAAAGGTCATTCCTGAGAAGTCTCATTTGATTCTTGGAAAGGATAGAAGATTGTCTCCATGATTTGCTGGGCCATTTAAAATTTTGAAGCGCATTGGTTCATTACCTTATAAATTAGAATTGCCTTCTCATGTTAAAGTGCATCCTGTATTTCATGTGAGTATGTTCCTAATGTGTATCATGTTTTACAAAACAACTCTAAGTTGAAAGATGACAGACCATTGACTGTAGAACCAGACTTAGTACTAGATAGGCGTTTTAAACATCTAAGAAATAGAGACATTGTGGAAGTTTTGGTTAAGTGGCAGAACTATCCAGTAGAGGATGCATCATGGGTTGATCTTAGTGTTTTGCAAAGAGAATTTTCCTCTCTTTAGACCAACTCTGAGGACAGAGTTAATTTTGATAAGGGGAGAATGTAATAGAACTAGTCTTTGAAGTTCTTAAAGTCAAAAAGAATGTAGTAGAACATATCTTTCGTTAGCACGATTTGAAAGATTGTTGAATAGTCTATTAAATAGAGCTTATACGAATGAGTTGAAATATTAAGAGAGAACATATATTCTTTTTTTTTAATAATACACTAAAGACGGATTTGATAAAGATTAATGAATAACAGATAGTCTGTCTATGAACAGTAAAATTGAGATTTTTATTAATATCAATGTTTTATATTTATGTGTTTTAGCTTAAAATGCATGGGTAGGCTTAAAATAAGTTGTAAAAGTAGTGGAGACCCAAAAAAATAGAGGTTTTATGAGTCGCGACCTAAAAATTGCGTTTTTAGTCAAACAGAGACGTTTTTCGCAATTCTGTCCGCGATGCCTTGTAGACCAGACCTATTCCCGTCGTTTTGAGTACCTGGATCGCTCTGTTCTGAGGTCGTTTGTAAAAGTTATGATGAAAACAAACAGAAGGCAGCAGCAGTGTAGTTTACACAGGGACAGACAGACATACAACATCATACAGTTCTCCCTGCTATCAACCAAGAAGTGGATTGTTTCTTCACGATAGAGTATGGAAATTGAGATTATGAAGGTATAGAATTATGTTTTTTTAACTTTGATTATCATGTTGAATTGGTTGCACGAGTATGTTCTTTTGGCTATTTTGTAGGCGATGCAGAAATCAATGTGTGAAACAGGATCTGTGCAAAGTGTCATGATAAAAATCTAACCTTTACGGATCGCTTAGCGATCACGTTCTTATATTATTCTCGCAGGTATACTTGGTACGAAAATCGTGCAGGCTTTTCGAGGAAAAGAAGGATAAAAGCACGACGGGTGGTGCGTTTGGGGATCATTCACCGATCTCTTCTTCTGCGAGTGCGAGTGCGAGTGCGAGTGAGAGTGAGAGTGAGAGTGCGAGTGCGAGTGCGAGTGAGAGTGAGACGTTGCATGCAAGCGAACTGAAGCTCGGGGGTGGTCGGGAGGTTCGAGCTCCGTACAACGGAGTGCGCCCATATTCAATTGCTCTTCTGTTGTATCAAAACTCTACAAAGATTCATCAATACAAAGATCTCTTTCTCTATCTTTTGCTATCGATCTCTATTATTCGGTTCCCGTGACAATATAGTTCAAGGCCTACTACACATGTAAAAAATAAGAAACTTGTAAAATTTCTCATCTTTTGGTCACACCAAGTCTCCAAAGTTGATGGACCAGTACATTTTCACTAAAACAGTCATTTCTTACGTTTTGTTGCATAAAAATAAGATTAGGGATTTTTGTAGGACTTGAGATAAATTCCCTAGCTAACTTCAATGGGTTGGTGATCAGAACATATGATTGCTTCTCACTCACTATGTTTTGTTTTGCCAAAAGAAATAGGTACAAAACAGTTGAATTTTTACCATTCTGCAAACCTATCATCAAAGTTTCTATAGCCACGCTCAATACAAATAATATATGCATGTTTTCTTAGTTCCCTATTGTCCTTTAGGTTCATAAGGAGCCATGGAGCATTTCAAAAGAATAATACATCTCTTACCAATGAGAATGTTGGGGACAAAGATGAAGTGCTACATACAACAAACATGAAAAAACTGGGTTCAACATTATGAGTTGTAGAATCCCATAGAAACTATTCAATATCTAGCCAAATTTGATCCTTATGACTAGATATGGTTACTACCTATAAAATGCATGTAGTTGTCACAAGAAACTAAAAATGTTGAAAAACTTATACTTGATATACGAGAATGTTTAGTTTTCTTCTATAATTGAAAAAATCAACTATCGTTGTCTACTATGCAAAATAGGGTATTAGGTGCCCCAAAACTCAAGGAATATTAGCTTTATGTTACAATATGCGACATAGAAAATTAAAACTGCATTTGGATATCATGAAAGCCACCAAAAAAATCATAGAAGAGCTAAAATTGGCTAAAAACCAGGATTTGACAATTTTTGTAATTTGGTCATAACTTACAACTTTAACATTTATTTCTCCCTAGAAGCATGTTGAGGACTACTAAAGATAGTTCTCTAGCGTTATAGACCTCACAAACATGAATTCTAGAGTGGTATAGTTGCCAAAAGTTGAAAAAAGCCAAAAACAGGACCCCTTTTTTCACACAGTTTAGGTTGTGAAATGTTGTGCAAGGACAAGGTTAAAGATGGAATTGATACTCCAAAAAAATGTCGAGTTTTTTCCAGCTCATGAGACAACTTTCTAAATAGATAGCACCTCAAAATTTATTTTGAAACTCTTGATATAATTCAAGGAAAATGGTCACTTAACAGGACATAAAAGTGTCCCATTACCAACCTAGTGTTAAGGGGAGGCTAGTGAATTGTGTGCCTCACCCTAGTGTGTTTTGAGGGGAGGCTTGTGTGAGTGATATGCAACCAAAACCCACACAGGGGAGGATTGTTGGGATGCGAGGTTTTGTTGCATCTCTTGTGTTCATGTTCTCCATCTCCTTGTTCTGCGTGTGAGTTCGCTTTATCTTCATGTGTGTACTTTCCATGGTTGTGTGCAAATTGTTTTTGCGTTTCGTGCACGTGCAAAGTTTAAAGGAAATTTTTGGGTCCAAAACTTGGATAGACATATTCAACATTCTCAGAAATTTTCTAGGAGGTATCCCGGAGTTCTACCCCCCTTTTGGAGCTGTTTATGCCCTCAAAGTTTTGTTTTGAGCATCACAATAGAAGGTAGTTTTCAGCCATACAAAAAATGCATATATAAAAGGAAAATTTTACAATTGTCTCATAGAGGGTAACATTTGTAGGATCTAAGGCATCTAAAGATGGATCCTTTTGGGTGATTCTCATCCTTGTTTTTATGGTGGCTTTGTACTACTTAGTGGGTTGTAACATTAGTCTCATGGGAAGGCATATCACTAAGGACATCAAAGATGTTGGGGGAGTTTTAGCAGGAAGCTAGGATTCTAGAAATGCACGCCTTTTTGCATGTTTATATCCGCCATTATCCAAAGTCAAGAGTAATATCTCTTTGTTCAAAGGATTTGGGTTTCTAAAAAAAGTGGTATAGCTAAAGGGACCTTTGGGTGGGTTGCTTGAAAACCCATGTGGCTTAGCATAAAAGGATATTCTAGAAACTTGAGGAGGTGAGGATAGTCCTAATAAGTGAGAGTTGGTTTTCTATCTATCTAGAGAGCCTAGAGGTTTTTAAAAACATCTACTACTTGGATACATAAAACATTTTAGTGGGATAGGTGGGATCAAGTTCCATTTCCCTTGCTGGCAGGATAGAGAAGTTCTTAGAGAAATGGCACAATTGTCCACAATGTAGTAGGAGTTGGTGAGATTTCCTTGGTAAAGATTTAAAGAAAATACTATTAACACTTTGATAGCTCAATTTTAATGGTATCAAAGAGTTGCTTATTTGTTTGCTAGGCTATGCAAACTTTTTACCTATTGGGACAATTTATGGATGGGAAGAACAAGACCTTAGCCAAAGAGGCATCAACTAGTTTTTGAGGGCCACAAAAAAGAAGGCATTTTCAAAAATTTCCACCCGAGTAGGGAAATTGGATAAGATCTTTTTCTATTCGTCTCATAGGATGCCAAGGTTGAACATGCACAACTTGTTCAAAAATTATAATTGTTGAAATGGGCAAGGAAAACAACACATGAATCTGCCCAAGCAGTTTATGAAAGCATCCATCAATGAAGTGTGCTACATCTTTTATATTTAGTGATTTTCCACTAAAGTAATACACCACCACTTTGTTTTGAAAAATATTTGGATGATTCCATACTTGAGAGGACTATAGAGTCACTGCATGCTTCCTTTGACCTCAGGGTCTAAGTCTAGACTATCATTTAGGGTTTCATCCATACGTACCAAGTCATAGAGGCATCACAGGTCCAAAGCACATTAAAAAAACCCCATCCTAGGGTTCAGAATAAAATCCTATGCTACAAAGTCCCACCATACTCGCCATCATAGTGACACCTCTCTCTCTCTCTCTCTCTCTATCTCTCTCTCTCCAAACACGCAAATAAACATATGTACATAAGCATATTTATTGGCCTATATAGATATAATCTAAATATTTATGCATTGTTAGCATGTGTAGGCTTGAATCTATGTTGTATACTTCTTGGTGTGTGCTATTACTTGTGTACATTTTCACCTCAGTTTTGAAAGTGAAAACATGGGTAATGTGGTTATCACTCTTTAGGATGAGAATTTTTCAAATCAATTCTTGTATACATCTTGTTTGCTAAGTAAATTATCCTTTGAAAAGAGAGTATCACAAAAAATATTTTTTGAAGTGTTAGTGATAGATGACAAAAAATTATATACATTGAACTGAGGAGTTATGACGAGTTTTTTCCTTAAAAGAGAAACTAAATTTTATGAATGAATTAAGTGCAAATAGAAAGCTATGACAAAGAAGATTGGATTACACAAGGTGAATGGAAGTGACAATGTCAAAACACATTGCATCCTCATTGCTCGACGCAATGACTAGTGCATGCCATCAATGTCAGGAAGATGATTGCACACTAGATAGATCAAAAGTTGCACGTAACAGCGACAATGGGAAGGGCTAGCTCTCTCCAACGAGTATTTGCACTTTGTCAGTGGTGTCGGGATATTGGTAGCTACCCTCACCTACAACAAATGTTATACAAGTAGAATATTAATAATTAGAGCACAAGTGTGGGCTTAAAAGTATATATTGGTGTATATACTTGGGGGGGGGGGGGGGGGTGTACTACGTAATCATGTTAACGTTGTCATGAGTTTTTTGGAGCAAGGGATTGTGCATATGTACATATACATGCATGGTGCATCAAATAAAGAATTGCCCATTTTTCAGAGCCAGGTGGTTACGTGGGGCCCACATGTGTACAGGTAGGACATAGTGTACATAGTGCATCGATTTTCACTATTACCAGTACCACTGTGTTTTTTCTACAATAAGGAGGAGTTGGTAGCGCGTAAAAATTCTCGAGGAAGCTATCCGCGGCCGACGACATGAGGTGAGCAGGTGCGTCAGATGGCATCGAGTGGCGTCAGGAGGTCGAACGGGGTCAATACTTGCACGCGGAGAAGTATGGACACGACGTGGGTGTTTTCTTGTGATACTTATGCAGAAAGGTCATCATGAGGACCACTTTTTGGGGCCACTTCACGTGGTTGCGGGATGCATTATTTGGAAAAACTGAGTGCCAGGTGTGCGGATGATGCAAAAAGGTGACAACTATGCACTACGAGGTCATTTTTTGGCCTGTTCGGGGTCCGTTTGAGGTCATCTAAAAGGCCACGGGTGCCCAACTAATAAAGCTAAGTGTGGGAACTGAAAAAAATGAGAGAAGACCAGAAGAAAACGTGGAGAAGAGAGGAGGAACAGCCACAAGTGTGTTTTTGCTATTTTCAGAGCATTTTTTGGCCCTAAACTGCTCATCCGAGGTCGGATTTGAGCACTGTGACATTGTAGGGTGGGGTTTTTGGGCGTTCCGGACGCAATGGATCTGTCCATTTTGCCAAATTCCTCACAAATTTTCTTCTTTTTTTCTGTGTAATCTTCTCCAGTGAGTGAAGCCTCTGGTTAAGTTTGTGGTTGTATCTGGTTTATTTCCTCAATACTGTGTAAACTATTTGCCCCATTGGTGTTGGGCTGAGCTTCATTGAGTCTAAACAACATCAATTTTCCTCCTTTGAGCTGAATTGAGAGTGTGTGTGTGAGTGTGTATGTGTGAGTGTTGCGTGGGCAAGTGGGAAATATCTCTCTTCTCACTCCGTCTCTGTGTTTCCTGTCTCGGTCAGGCTGGTTGTGTAAGCCGAGTGGTGCCCCATAATGTGTGTGTGTATCATCCCAAGAGTGTGTGTCGGGTCATTATAGAGATGTTGTGTGTGTTTCCATCCCGCTCACATTCTTTTGGCGCCCCCACGGAGGATCTTCTTTGAGTACCTTCTGCTTCGAGCTTCGAGCTTCGAGATTCGGGGCTACAGATTACAGGTTACAGGTTACAGGTTAGAGGGACAGGTACAGGTACAGGTGATTCACACAGGTACAAGTAGCTGGAGTACAGTGATATACTAGCAGTGATGTCACTTGCAGTTGTTGTGGGTATGCATCACTTGGCGCCTATTTGAGCGCATTGTCTGCTGGATTGTATGTTACTTCACTACAAGAGGCTATTCATATTAGCGACGCTCACATAGAGACGCTCCAAAAAAAAATTCCCGACGTCGCTATGAGCGTCGCAAATTTCTTTGTAAATTTGCGACGCTCATAGCGACGCCGACTGGGCTAAAAAAATAACAGAGCGCGCCCAAAAACTCAGATCTCAGATCTGAGTTTTTCGGCACCCTCAAGCAAGGAGCAGGTAACGCTCTCCCTCTCTCTCTCTCTCTCTCTTTTTCTTCTCCACACACACACACACACATACACACGAGGAGAGGAAGGAGAGCCAGGTATGCTCCTTCCCTCTCCTCACTCTCATGTTCCCTTCCTCTCTTTCTCTCTCCCTCTCTCTCTCTCTCTCACACACACATACACACACACACATAGTGTTTTTGAGAGAGAGAGAGAGAGAGAGAGAGAGAGAGAGTACAAACATAAACAAAAACGCACACACACATACATAAACAAAGAATGAACACACACATTGAGAGAGGAAAAGAGAGAGAGAGCATGCATAAACAAAAAACGCACTCATTGAGAGAGGAAAAGAGAGAGAGAACATGCATAAACAAAAAACGTACACATTGAGAGAGAAAAAGAGAGAGAAAACATGCATACGATCCAAAAAAACGCACACACATTGAGAGAGAAAGAGAGAGAAACTAATTTAACGTCGTAGGAAACTAATTAAAATTAAAAGACCTAAAGATCTAGCCGACGAGGAGTTGAACTCAAGACCTATTATTCAAGAGGGAAATGGCATAACCAATCTATCATACTTGGCATGGGTGATAGAAAGGTTATACCATTTATCTCTTTTTATTGGCACACACATCCACACACGCGCACACACACAAGAAGAAGAGAGTTATAACGTCGTAGGAAACTATCCTAAAAGACGTTAAAGATTAGGTTAGATGTAGACTTACGTTAAATTAGATTTAGGTTTATTTAAGTTAAATTAGATTAGATTTAGGTTTATTTTTAATTAGATTTACGTTTATTTACGCTAGATTTAGATTTACGTTATATTAGATTAGATTTAGGTCTCCATAGACTGCGATGCCTGCATGAAGCGGGTGAAGAAAGCCCTCAATGGAATATAGGGTATTGCTGCCTTCACTCATGGTGGGCTCCGTCGATCCAAAAGTACTGGTGAAATGTCTTCAAAAGATAGGGAAGAAGGTGGATCTTCAGGGCGGCAAGAGTCACTACATCCCCAACACAATGACCATCTAGACAACCTCTAGTCATTCAACAACAACTTCAAAGTTAGTAACAAGAGCAACAACGGTCTAAAGGGCCAATTGCTGTCGTCAGATGTGGATGGAGATAAGGGAGCGTCACCGCCAGAAGTTAACTCTCACATCTTTAGTGATGAGAATGCCAACTCTTGCCGAGTTATGTGAAAAATTATGTGTTAAATCAGTTTTAAGGTTCTTATAATCCCTGTTAGTTTAGTTCTTTGTTTTTAATATAACATAATTTACGTTAGATTTAGATTTATGTTATATTAGATTAGACTTAGGTTTATTTAGGTTTACACACACACACACACACAAGAAGAAGAGAGTTTTAACGTTGTAGGAAACTATCCCAAAAGACGTTAAAGATTAGGTTAGATGTAGACTTACGTTAAATTAGATTTAGGTTTATTTTTAGTTAGATTTACGTTTATTTAGATTTACGCTTATTTACGTTAGATCGATTCCACGCAAGAATTACTTACGGTTTAGGGTTTAGAGTTAGACGAACAGTGAAAAGATCTACTGTGAAAAGATGTTAAGATGCTGTGAAGTGCTACAGCTAGAGAAGAGGCAAAGGGGTTTTGTCCACTACATGCAGTATCATGTAGACGTCGGTCTGTAGATTTCTTGTACCCACAAATATAGGTATTGACCAATAAAGATGTAATAGGACTAGTTTTTGAAGTTCTTAAAGTCGAAAAGAATGTAGCAGGGCATATCTTTCGTTAGCACGATTTGAAAGATTTTGAATAGTCTATTAAATAGAGCTTATACGAATGAGTTGAGATATTAAGAGAGAACATATATTCTTTTTTGTTTTTTTAAATAATACACTAAAGACGGATTTGATAAAGATTAATGAATAACAGATAGTCTGTCTATGAACAGTAAAATTAAGATTTGTATTAATATCAATGTTTTATATTTATGTGTTTTAGCTTAAAATGCATGGGTAGGCTTAAAAAAAGTTGTAAAAGTAGTGGAGACCCAAAAATAGCGGTTTTATAAGTCGCGACCTAAAAGTTGCGTTTTTAGTCAAACAGAAATGTTCTTCGCAATTCTGTTCGCGTAGTCTTGTAGACCAGACCTATTCCCGTCGTTTTGAGTACCTGGATCACTCTGTTCTGAGTTTGTTTGTAAAAGTTATGATGAAAACAAACAGAAGACAGCTGCAGTGTAGTGTACACAGGGACAGACAGACATACAACATCATACAGTTCTCCCTGCTATCAACCAAGAAGTGGATTGTTTCTTCATGGTAGAGTATGGCAATTGAAATTATGAAGGTATATAATTATGTTTTTTTACTTTGATTATCATGTTCAATTGGTTGCACAAGTATGTTCTTTTGGCTATTTTGTAGGCGATGCAGAAATCAATGTGTGAAACAGGATCTGTACAAAGTGTCATGATAGAAATCTAACCTTTACGGATCGCTTAGCGATCACGTTCTTATATTATTCTCGCAAGTATACTTGGTACGAAAATCGTGCAGGCTTTTCGAGGAAAAGAAGGATAAAAGCACGACGGGTGGTGCGTTTGGGGATCATCCACCGATCTCTTCTTCTGCGAGTGCGAGTGCGAGTGAGAGTGAGAGTGAGAGTGAGAGTGCGAGTGCGAGTGCGAGTGAGACGCTGCATGCAAGCGAACTGAAGCTCGGGGGTGGTCGGGAGGTTCGAGCTCCGTACAACGGAGTGCGCCCATATATTTTACTCCTCTGTTGTATCAAAACTCTACAAAGATTCATCAATACAAAGATCTCTTTCTCTATCTTTTGCTATCGATCTCTATTATTCGGTTCCCGTGACAATTGGTATCAGAGCAAGTGGTTGATTCTGGACATGGAAGGATACGAGAGGAGGATGAAGGAGCAAGAAGACCTGATTCGGCAACTATGAGAAGATCTGAAAATTGCAAATCGGGAGCGTGCTGAGGCTCGGCGGGGCAAAGCAGCACGAGAGCTTGATATCTATGTAGACCTTGATGGCCAACATGAAGGTGAAAACCATGCTAATCCACCTGGAAACAATAATCATCGTGGCGGCGCTGGGGTACCGCCAAAAGAAACGATGACGATATGGGAGAAGCGACAACCAAATCATTCTTAACGAAGGCTAAGCTTAAAGAGTTTGATGGCATAAGAAAGATATGCGAAGATTTAGAAGCGTGGATTGAAGAACTCAAAGATTTGGATTATACTTTCAATATCGAGAACACGACCACGAGACTTTCGAATGCTCGAGCAAGGTGACCGATAAGACAATACGTACCAAGATGGCTCAATTGGAGACTTTTGGCGATGCGTACGACAAAGGTAAGTCATCTACCCCTTCTTTGTGATGTTTTATGTCTTTGATACGTCCTTTGAAAGCTTCTGTGAGATCGAATTTATGCGTAGAAGTTGAGATTAAAATTTGAATTTCTTAATTGATTTGGACAGTATTCATTGCTTCTTATCGTCTAAATTGATTGAGAAATTAAAGTTGAAATTAAATCGAGAAGTTAAAAGACTTGTGGACTTAACTAGTGATAATAATAGTTCCACGAAAGAGTTAGTAGAAAATTTGTTTTTTTTTTCTTTGAAGAGTCGAAATCATAAAGATGATTTCTATAACATAAACATTGATATGCATGATGTTATCATTGGTATCAATTAGATCATTGAAAATCATGTTTTGATTGATTGTTAAGAAAGAAAAATATATTTTTAATCATTTGATGATGATAAGTCACACTCTTTGTGGAAAGAAAGAGATTCTAAATCTAGTTTTGGCAATGGAATTGATAAGGTGACTTAGATAAGAGTGTGAGACGTTGCTTGTGTTTGCTTGTGTGAGACGTTTCTTGTGTTTGCTAATGAGATTAAAGAGAATCTGGGGATAAACATAAAGAGACAAATCGAGAATTTATAGAGGATCTCTTACATGAAGTTAAGGATGTGTTCCGGACGATCTTCCTGCTATACCTCCGCCTAGAGCGGTAGACCATGCCATAGATCTATATCCAAGAGCGACACCTTATTCCAGATCTCCATACAGGTTCAATATTGATGAGCTTAAAGACCTCAAGATACAACTTGATGATCTTTTGAAAAAGGGTTTCATTAAACCTAGTGTATCTCCTTGGGGTAGTCCTATATAGGTTATGCATCGACAAATAGGTTATTCCAAAAGAAAAAGGATGGTACATATAGGTTATGCATCGACTATAGGGGATTAAACAAAAAGACCATTAAGAACAAATATCCTCTTCCTCACATAGATGAACTGCTTAGTCATTTGAGTGGTGCCACAATATTTTCAAAGGTTGACCTTCGTTCTGGCTACCATCAAATCCGTATCAAGGTCGAGGACATTCCAAAGATTTTTTTTCGTACACGTTATGGACATTATGAATTTAGAGTTCTTGTTTTTGGTTTGACTAATGCACCAACAACTTTCATGTGCTTAATGAATAATATTTTTCACCCGTATCTTGAGGACTTCATTCTGGTATTCTTGGATAATATTTTGTGTATTCTACGAATGAAGAACATCATGCATTGCACTTAAAGAAAACATTTGAGGTTTTGCATGAACATAAATTGTATGCCAAAGCAAGTAAGTATGCTTTTGCAAAGGATCAAATTGTGTATTTGGGAACAGTGATTTTTAAAGAGGGGATTCACATTGATCTTGATAAAGTTAAGACTATGTTAGTAAGAGATGTAAGAAGCTTTATGGGTCTAGCACAATATGAGAGAGCACACATTAAAGATTTCTCTAAGATAGCAAGACCTTTGACCGAATTGACCAAGAAAGACAAGGGTTTTGTGTGGACTTCTAGCTGTGAGACTGCTTTTGAGACCTTGAAGGCTAAAATAGCGGAAAATTATGTTTTAAAAGTTCCTGAGATGGGCAAACCATTTGTTGTGTCCTGTGACGCTAGTGGTGAACAATTAGGTTGTGTTTTGACACAAGAAGGAAGAGTGGTTGCATATGAGTTTAGAAAATTAAGACGACATGAATTGAACTATGCAACACATGATCTAGAATTGCTTGCTGTTGTTCATGCATTGAAGCATTGGCGTCATCTCTTGCTTGGTGTAAAATTTGAATTGCGTACTGATCATCAAAACTTGAAGTATATTTTCACTCAGCCATTGTTAAATAACAAGCAAAGAAGATGGATTGAATTGCTGGCTGAGTATGACTTTGATTTGAAGTATTTGTGTGAAAAAGAAAATAAAGTTGCAGATGCATTGAGTCGTAGGCCCATGTGTAATTTGTTGACTGTTGTGCGATCCAATTTGATTGATGAGATACATGCTGAAGTTGAAAATGATTCCTTTTACATGCCTATTTTGAAATTCTTGCGTGAAAATATTGGTGAGATGTATGAAAACAGATATCAGTTGTATAAGGGAAATCTGTATTCTTATGACCGCTTGTGTATTCCTGTAAATTCTTCTTTTAAGAGTCAAATTCTGCATGAGTGTCATAATTCACCTTTTTCTGGTCATCCTGGATTAAATAAGACATATGAAAAGATTAAAACCTTATTCTTTTGGCTGCATATGAAATTGGATGTTAAGAATTATGTGTGTGAGTGCTTTCAATGTCATCAAGTTAAGATTGAACATAAGAGGATGCTTGGTGATCTTCAACCCTTAGACATTCCTTTACAGAAGTGGGAGTCTATATCCATGGACTTTATCATTAGACTTCCTACTACGCGTGGAGGGTATGATTCGATCTTTGTGGTGATAGATAGACTCACAAAACAAGCTCACTTCTTTCCCGTGAAAATAATTGATATTGCTTTGACCATTGCACGCTTGTTTGTGAAAGAGATATTTTGTTTGCATGGCATGCCCAAGAGCATAGTGTCTGACAGAGATTCTAAGTTCACTTCACATTTCTGGAGAGCGACTTTTGACTCTATAGGTACCCAGTTATGCATGTCTACTGCTTTTCATCCTCAAACCGATGGGGAAACGGAGAGAGTGAATCATATTTTAGAAGATATGTTACGAATGTATATCAATGAAAACCAATCTAATTGGAATGAATATTTGCCTTTGGTTGAATTTGCATACAACAGTTCATATTATTCATCTATTAGGATGACCCCGTTTGAAGCAATGTATGGCTATAACTGTCCCACACCTATAAATTTTCTTAGCTCAAGGAATAAGGTAGAACTGTCACGTGAGATGCTTGAGAAAATGGATAACAAGTTGGCCAAAATCAGAGGGAATATTAGAGAAGCCCAAAAGAGACATAAATTGTATTATGACAAGAAACATCGGGTTGTGGAGTATGAAACTGTGGATATGGTTTTCTTAAAGGTTATTCCCGAGAAGTCTCATTTGATTCTTGGAAAGGATAAGCGATTGTCTCCACGATTTGCTGGGCCATTTAAAATTTTGAAGCGCATTGGTTCATTAGCTTATAAATTGGAATTGCCTTCTCATGTTAACGTGCATCATGTATTCTATGTGAGTTTATTGAAAAAGTATGTTCCTAATGTGCATCATGTTTTAGAGGACAACTCTAAGTTGAAAGATGACGGACCATTGACTGTAGAACCAGACTTAGTACTAGATAGACGTTTTAAACATCTGAGAAATAGAGACATTGTGGAAGTTTTGGTTAAGTGGCAGAACTATCCAGTAGAGGATGCATCATGGGTTGATCTTAGTGTTTTGCAAAGAGAATTTTTCTCTCTTTAGACCAACTCTGAGGACAGAGTTAATTTTGATAAGGGGAGAATGTAATAGGACTAGTCTTTGAAGTTCTTAAAGTCGAAAAGAATGTAGAAGGGCATATCTTTCGTTAGCACGATTTGAAAGATTTTGAATAGTCTATTAAATAGAGCTTATACGAATGAGTTGAGATATTAAAAGAGAACATATATACTTTTTTGTTTTTTTAAATAATACACTAAAGACGGATTTGATAAAGATTAATGAATAACAGATAGTCTGTCTATGAACAGTAAAATTGAGATTTGTATTAATATCAATGTTTTATATTTATGTGTTTTAGCTTAAAATGCATGGGTAGGCTTAAAATAAGTTGTTAAAGTAGTGGAGACCCAAAAATAGCGGTTTTATAAGTCGCGACCTAAAAATTGCGTTTTTAGCCAAACAGAAATGTTTTTTGCAATTCTGTCCGCGATGCCTTGTAGACCAGACCTATTCACGTCGTTTTGAGTACCTGGATCACTCTGTTCTGAGTTCGTTTGTAAAAGTTATGATGAAAACAAACAGAAGGCAGCTGCAGTGTAGTGTACACAGGGACAGACAGACATACAACATCATACAGTTCTCCCTGCTATCAACCAAGAAGTGGATTGTTTCTTCATGGTAGAGTATGGCAATTGAAATTATGAAGGTATATAATTATGTTTTTTTACTTTGATTTTCATGTTGAATTGGTTGCACAAGTATGTACTTTTGGCTATTTTGTAGGTGATGCAGAAATCAATGTGTGAAACAGGATCTGTACAAAGTGTCATGATAGAAATCTAACCTTTACGGATCGCTTAGCGATCACGTTCTTATATTATTCTCGCAGGTATACTTGGTACGAAAATCGTGCAGGCTTTTCGAGGAAAAGAAGGATAAAAGCACGACGGGTGGTGCGCTTGGGGATCATCCACCGATCTCTTCTTCTGCGAGTGCGAGTGCGAGTGAGAGTGAGAGTGAGAGTGCGAGTGCGAGTGCGAGTGCGAGTGAGACGCTGCATGCAAGCGAACTGAAGCTCGGGGGTGGTCGGGAGGTTCGAGCTCCGTACAACGGAGTGCGCCCATATATTTTGCTCCTCTGTTGTATCAAAACTCTACAAAGATTCATCAATACAAATATCTCTTTCTCTATCTTTTGCTATCGATCTCTATTATTTGGTTCCCGTGACAAAAGACGAGATTATAACCCGGTGGTTCTGATCTCCGTGCACCTCTAGACCGAGGTGTGCGGGGATTGGACATGACTAGAGAATGTGAGGTAAAGAGAGAGAGAGAGAGAGAGAGAGAGAGAGAGAGAGAGAGAGAGAGAGAGAGATAAGACGAAGAATGCCAATAGAATATTAAATTTGTTGTCCAGGTTATAAGATTTTTATCCTCATTATGAGTAGTGACGAGGATGTGGGACCGTCCAACCGAAACACCTATCTCTCAACGAGGGTCTTATGTCCTTGTAATCAATGCAAGCATGCTGTGCGACGGACAAGACGTGTTTCTTTGCAGCACGTTCGCGAATTAGGCGAGTTCAATCCATCTATTATAGATCGAGTTGTTGCCAATTATAACTCGTCGGACTCTGACGCTGGCCAACAAGCAGCAATCTTTCAACCCAATAGACGTGTTCGCAGGCGCTTTGGTCAAGCAGCATATGTGAGGCCACAAGATGTAGCCTCTGACAACTCGGGGGATGATCATGCAGAGCACATTCCCAACGAGGCAATGTTTGAGTCCGAGATTGATGAAATGATCGAGACGATCATGGATTCAGAAAGGCTTATCTATGATGATATGAAAAGTGAAGCCGATACGCCATTGTATAATGGAGCACGTATGTCTAGATTGAAAGCACTCCTGGTTCTTCTCAACATGCAGGCAAAGTTTGGATGGAGTGACACTAGCGTCACAGCGCTTTTCAGGTGATCTATTACAATTAGTTTACTTTAATAAAACTCTAAATGTATAATGATCTGATAGATTTTTACACGACTGTATCGTATTTTTATGTTGTGTAGATTGCTTAAAGAGCACATACTACCAGCTGACAATGTGATGCCAGATTCCCGAGATGAAGCAAGAAAGGTTTTGCGAAACTTGGGGATGGATTACAATTCTATCCACGCTTGTCCTAATGACTGCATTCTTTTCAGAGGGGAATACATAGACATGGAGAAGTGTCCGAAATGTGATTCCGAAAGATATCGAGTAGATCTCCACGGGACAAAAATTCCACAAAAGGTTTTGCGACATTTTCCTCTCCTTCCTCGCATCAAGCATTTCTTCGAATGTAAGTCCATGGCCGCCCTAGCATCATGGCATGAGGAGAATAAATCTTCGGATGGTGTGCTACGAATTCCTGCAGATTGCGCAGCCTAGAAACATATAGATGGAACATGGTCGGATTTTTCCAGGGAAGCTCGAAATTTGCGCTTAGGCCTGGCTATGGATGGCGTAAATCCATTTGGTCAAAGATCAACATCTTACAGTGTATGGCCCGTTGTCATCGTCAACTACAACATTCCCCCGTGGTTGACTACGAAGAAGGGGCACCTATGGCTAAGCTTGATTGTGCCAGGGCGATATAAAGTGGGGAATATGGATGTGTATCTTCGTCCACTATTGGAAGAGCTACAACAATTGTGGATTGGCATAGAGGTGGTGGATATAAGCCGACACACAGGACGACGGAATGCTTTGATCAGAGGCATTCTAATGTGGACCATGCATGACTATCCCGGGCTAACAGAATGCTCAGGTGATCTATTGAGACTCCTCACTCAGACACTGTAAATCTTGTTTTTTCCCATAGTACATCTATTATCATGTATATACATACAGGGCTTCAAACAAGCGGATACAGAGCATGTGTCACATGTGGACCTAGACAGAATGCACGTAGGGCGTCCTCACTGAAGAAGCAAATCTACGAAGGTCATCAAGCGTATCTTCCAGAGAATCATGTGTTACGCGACGGCTTTTTTGGAAGAGAGCCACCAAGGATGTCTGCACAAGCATGGTTAGAGCAGAAGGAGATGTGCGATGACGGATTGCCTCCAGGGATGAAGAGACTATCTCTATGGTACAAGTTACCATACTGGCCCCGACTCATGATTAATCACTTGCTCGATCCAATGCACATATTCAAGAATGTGGGTAATCTACTATGGAATCATCTGACCGGTAAGAAAGATACTTTGGGAGCCAGAGTTGACCTTAGAAATGTGGATCGTATGGAGCAATATTGGCCGCAAATAGCGTCTGATGGATCGATAAAACTCCCTAAAGCACCATGGATTTTCACAGGAGCCCAAGAACGCAAAGTAAAAGAGACCATTCGATCTTTGCGGACCCCCACTGGTGTAATGCACTCGCTCCGAACATGTTTTACCAAAGAAGGAAAGCTTACCGGTTTGAAGTCACACGATTGGCATAAAATGTGTCAGGTACGTTCATAGTGGACTTTAATATCATTGCATAAAATGTGGACTTTAATATCATTGCTGCACATACTTTACAGTTTATTTTATTGGTTTCTATTGAGGGATGTTTGTCTCTCGACATCCGTAACACAATCTACAAACTTGCAAAGCTAGTGCAATGGATCTCACAAAAGGAGATCAACGTAGACTCCATACCATTCACCAAACTAAATGCTGCGGAACTTGTGTGCATGTTTGAGAAACATTTTCCTACTACCATGCTAACCATTCAGGTGCATCTTCTTGTTCACATAGTTGATGAGGTGGAAATAGCTGGCACAGTTCATTCCAGATGGATGTTCTTCTTAGAACGTTTCAAGAAAATGCTTAAGGGATATGTGCGTCAAAAGGCACATCCGGAGGGTAGCATGGCAGAAGGTTGATTGGTATCAGAGTCCGTAGTGTACATTGGAGAGTGGCTAGACGGATTTGATAAAGCCCGGGACACGCTATGGCGAACCATAGATGATGAGCACATATCTGGGATTGTCATGTGCAATCTCAGTGTTGAGAAGAAGATGACGGAAGATCTAGAGGCTAAAATCAACCCATTTTGCATGCTTCACAATCCAGTGATGCAAAAGTGGATTTCACAATATGAGGATGCAAAGCAAGAGCGACAAAGGGCACGAATCGAGTGGAGACGGGGAAGACGACCATCGATGCACTATCCGACGGTTCTGGAGAGCCTACCAACCTTCATGAGCTTAAGATGGTTGCACAACCAATTGAAAAGCGCACAACAATGCGGTGACAAAGTGACTGAGGAAGAGTGGGAGTACTCTCGGGGTTGCGCGACCAAGGTAAGTTTGCAATGTACGACATGCTAGTGACTTTATTTCTAAACGTTTGAACGACCACTCATAATCTTTGTTCGTTGTAGTATAAGTCATACACAGCAGCATGGTGTAAAGGTCGACATTTTAGGGTGGAACGAATCGACAAAAAGCGTTATACTCAAGATTGTGGAATCATGGCAAAATTTGAACAGTCTAGTCGACGACGTTCCTCTGATGCAGATCCTGTGGTGGCGGAACTCACTTACTTCGGCATGCTGTAAGAGATTTTGAGGATCGATTACAGAGGATTTTTTGTCGACTTGTTCGACGTGCAATGGTTCAAGATAATCATGGAGGGTCGCAACGCTACTGTGCGTAGAGGAGAGTCTGGTTTTCTTGAGGTGGATTCTACTAAGAAATGAACTGACCTAAGAGCCACTTTCGTACTACCAGAGCACTGTGAACAAGTAAGTATGTAAATAGTTAACATCCCCCTTTTACAAGTTATGTGCTTGAAAGCTCTCATGTAAGTTATGTGGCTCTGGCAGGTAATATTTCATCCTACAAAGTCTACATCAAACTGGTGGTACGTCATAGAGGTAGCCCCTCGTAGTGCAAGGAGGTATGAAGGCTACCATGTGCCAATCACAACGGCATCAATGGAGGAGATCAAAGAAGATGCTCAATCAGAAGCCGCTGCGGTGGTGCCAGACGAGCATCAAGATGCTACTACTCTATATGGGGTGCATGCAGAGGAGCTACAAAATGAAACAGAGGATATGTGTTTAAACGGAGAGCTCTATATAGATATAGGAAGTTATGCTAAGTTATGCGAGGATGAGAGAGAGATCTCTTAAAGCCACAAATATTGTATTTGAATAATTTTGCTCCGTGTTGTAAAAGCTCTGGCTCTCTAAGTACCTTCCATGGCGCTCACATCTTTTGATTGAAAATTTTGAGTTTTCGACTTGCCTCTTCTATCACTCAATTCATTGCGTCATTGTATTTATATGCGTCATTACGTCATTGTATTTAATGGTCTTTGCGTCATTGTCTACTCTATTCATTCAATATTAAGTTTAAATATTCGTGTGTTTAATGCAGGTATGGATGATGAGGAGTTTCTTTCTTCTTTGTCACCGCAGCAGAGACAGTGGTATGTGGAGCGTCATCGCTCTGGCGCATCATCACACGTTCCTACTCCATCCGCATCTCCCTCTATTTCGGAGCATTCGGTGCGCTCCGAAGCTTTGGCGTCGACGAGACGAGCTTCACACTCGTCTAGACACCGGTGCTCTAGTGGTGGCGGTGGCGGTTGTTGTGGGGATTCTGCCACCGATGCCTCCACACCGCCTCGTGTTCGACGAGGCTCTTTACCCTCCCCTTCTTTGCCCGCCCCCACACCAGCCACAACATCGCCATCTACACCAGGTTTTGCACGGCTGACTGTTCCTAGCAGCTACACACCTCTACCTACTCCGCCAGGGGCCACCCCACTCGACACTCCTCGCTTCGGGGCCCAGACGCCGGTGGAGACACCTGACGTCCGTACCCCCATCGACACGCCGCTAGAGACCCCTGCTGGGACACCCAGGTTCACGCGTCACCGGCCAGAGGGCTTGCCTTTCTCCGTCGACTTCAGCGGCAGCATCATCATGGATGATGACGGCAAGAAGGTGATCTCGCGCATGCGTGGTCTTTGCTCTCAGCTGTTTAGACACTACATACTAAACAAATGGAGTGAAGTACCAAGTGACTTAAAAAACAGAGTCATCAGCATACTTCATGATGAGTTTCCCATTCCAACACGGGATCAGCGCTTCAATGAAGACCTGATGAAGATTCGAATGCGCGAATACTGCAAACACAAGCGTTTCGAAGTGCAAAAAGAAATCAAGCATGGGTGGAACAGGCGAGATTGGCTGGCCAAAGAAGATTGGAAGAATGCGAAGAAAGCAGCGCGCGAGAATCTCGACAAGTGGAAGCAACAAAAGGATGCAGCCACAGCGTGAGTAGAGGCACGGAGCTCGCACCACTTGGGGAGCAGTGGATGGGCATCATTTAAGGCCGATTTTGTAAGTGTTTTAGCATTGCTCTTTATGTTCGATAGTTTAGGGTTTATGAGTTTTTTAATTCTAACATAATGAATTCTTTGTATGTTTTGACAGTGGTTGATGACAGGACGTGATCCCACATCGTACGAGCGCGAGTACGCAGGCAGGAAGGGCTTAAACGCCCTGCTGGACATTCTCAGTTCTCGCGGCGGCATGGTTAGTATTAGGGTTTACTCTTTTCTATTTTTTGTATTGTTTTATAAATGTCGTTATATGTTTATACTTACTGAAAGCTGTCTTATTGTCTTTTTTTGCAGAATCCGACAGATACGCCGCTTGGACGCGATGAGACGTCTGACTAGACGACGTCAGTTTAGCTGTAGCTAGATAGCATTAGTTTAGGGTTTCTCATAGCTTATGTATCATGAGACGGATTTTATACGTCTTTTTGAACCATGTATATTATTACATTTGTCAGCGCAGTTCATTTTGCCAATCAATTCTTTATGCCTATGATATTGTACAATTGTCATTATTACATTTGCCAATCAATTCATTTTGCCTATGATGTGTACAATTGTCTATTTTACGCTTGTCAATTTTGCAAACAATGCATCTTGTGGGTGACTATTTTGGGTCAATTATCTACCCTTGCACTTTTTTTAAAAAGTGAATCAAGTACAATATGGTTGATGGGTGGCAGGGCATTCAATGCCCTATCACCAAAAAAAATTTCTCTTGGGCGTCGCTATAACCGTCGCTATTTATGGCTCTGTAGCGTCGCTATGAGCGTCGCTATAGACTTCTGTGTAAACGTCACTATAACCGTCGCTATGACCGTCGCTATGAGCATCTCTATATAGCGAGGCATATAGCGATGCCTATAGCGTCGCATATAGCGACGCTATTAGAGACGGTTTTAGCGACGCCGGGGGTTATAAAAACCCAGTATATTTTCTTCGCTAACAGCGTCACAAGAGCACACAACCTCTTGTAGTGCTTGTGGAAACTGCCATTGTACGCATTTGTGGAGCCATACTTGGTTGTCAGTCCTAGCCATTTATGAGACTTGGTCTAGAAGATAGTCATTTCTGAGACTTCACTATACGCGATTTGCATTAGCCTTCGTGTGAGGGTTGATAGCGTGAGGTTTTTATTGAGCTGGGGGATTCTCAAATGTGGAGATCCTTTTGGTGATACAGGTAGCTGGAGCACCCTTTTTGTGACCTCGCCATAGGCTATGTACTAGTGAGTCCTACTTGATGCTCGGGTTCTATTGTTGACAGTTTATGCATACATATACAGTCTATATTCTAGGTTCCTACTGCTCTATTTCTGGGGAAACTCTGCCAAAATTTTTCCAAGTTATGATGGCTGGTTTTTTGGTCTTTTGAGCCATTTATGTTGTTATGCTGCTGAACTTTTTTCATTTAACTCAAAGAATCCAGATAAATGTTCATGTGTCCAGGAAGATTCTTTTCTAGCAGCACATAGTCTTTATGTTCAGGCCAAGAAGATTACGAGAGATCTTGGAATGTCCTTTGCCTGTTGTAATTCCGATAATTAACTATGAAAACTCATTTGATGTGGATGTGTTTGTCCTTATCTAAAGTTGAGCTCCATTGAAGTTTCTGGGGATTGGGTAGTCAAAAGTTTTGGGTTCTTGCACGTGTGTTCAAAGGGGTTCTCAAAGCATTGTAACTTGGGTAGCCATGGCTTTCTCTTATCCGGAGTTTCATGGAAGAAGTGATGAAGATGTGAAAGATTTTTGGAAAAGATAGAAGTTGTCTGCATTAACCAGATTCATGACCCTGCACAGATGTTACGTCTTCTCCAAATTTGTTTGAAGAGTGATGCACGAGTCTGGTCCAAAACATTTGAAGAGGAGTTGCGTGCAGCGGATCCACCTATAAGATTGAGTTGGGACAATCCAAGGCATGGGTTGGAAGTGGAGTTTGTGAAGATAGAAGATCCTGACAAAGTGTGGCAAGAAGTACAAGGTTTGGTGCAAAAGGAAGGTGAGCCAGTAGATGCGTACATACGTAAGTTCTCATTGGCATGGGAGCGGATGTGCAAGGCCTTAGCACCAGAGGTACCCCCGCCTGACATGATGAAGAAGGACAGGTTCTTGGCTGGTCTTTGGGAGAATATAAGTTAGAGAGTGGAGCTAAAGAAGCCTAGGACATATGAAGATGCACTAGAGGTAGCAAGGAACAAAGAGTGGAAGTTGAGGAAAATGTACCAGTTAGGGGTGGAGTCTTTGCCCATGAGGTCTGAATTTCAGCCTATAGAGTCTTTACAAGGTCGCATGTTAGGGGTTCATCATGAACTAGTGGTTCCTGTTACTACTCAGGTTATGCCAGCACTGGTCACTACATCGGTGCAAGATGATGGGCTAACGCAAGACATGAGGCAAGTAGTAGATTTGATGAAGAATCTCAGCATAAACATGCTAGGTCAAGTGGGAAATAATCGAGGTCGAGGGAGGTTTGCAAATCAGCGAGGAGTTGAAGAAAGGCCTAGGAATGGTGTTGGACAAAGCAATGGTAGGTTTTGGAGGCAGACGCCCACATGTTATAATTGTGGAGAGTTGGGTCACATCAGCCCGCAATGTGATAAGCCACCAAGGATGGGGGGAGACATGTATCCATTGCCAAGATAGGTGCTAACTAGGTCAAATGATTATGGCATCGAAATTAAGGGAGACAAAGGAACTAGTGGACTGACCCAGGAGGAAAAGGGAAAGACAAAAGTGCTAAGTGTAGTCACCTTGGAGAAGGCATCAAAGCTAGAGGATACATTAGTGATGCCTATTGGGAAGAGGAGCACAGAGGATAAGGAAGGAAGAAGTGCCCCAGGTCCTAGTAAGAAGAAAGGAAAGAGCCATGAAGGCGAGGATATCAAGGGCAAGAGGAAAAGGAGAGCTCGTCGAAAGTTTCATGTTTCAGATTTTCCATTAGGGGATGGGCAATTAAGCTATGACTTGAAGGAGGATCTGACGAGCAGGAAGGCAGATGTTACTTTTGGGCAGCTTATAGAGATGGTGCCTAATCTAAAGCGACAGTGGAAGAGGATGGTTAACCCAATGGAGAAACAGCCAGTGAGAGGTTCAATAAAGGTGTTGGCAATGGATGAGCTACCAGACATTTGTCCAATAGTAGAGGTGTGGCATAAAAGGAAACAATTTGGACAAGGTTATGTGGATGGCGGAGCCCAAATATGTGTCATAACACACTCATGCGTTGAGAAGATGGATCTCACAGTGGCTGGGGTGTCAGGTTTTTGGATCAGATTGGCAAACCATCAAAGTAAAATGCTTGGGTGTTGTAAAGAGCTTAGAAGTGGAGGCATATGATGCAAAGGGAGTGGTTGATTTTCATGTGATGCCAGCAGGGTTGGGAGCATATCCTATTATACTGGGCAGACCATGGTTACGTGCAGTGGGAGCTATTCAAGATTGGCGACATGGTACGATTAGCCTCTATAGAAAGACAGGTACCAAGAAGCTTTATAATATGGACACAAGGAAACAATTAGAGGAGATTTATGAAGATGAGGATGAGTCTAGTGATGAAGACTCTTCCACGGTGACAGATGAGGACAGTGATAGCACTACCAGCAGTGATGAGGATGCTGATGTTGCATTTCTTTTGATGGACAAAGAAATCCAGGAGTTTGGTTTAGTTGCATTTGTGAATGAGGTTGAAGATGAAAGTGAAGGGCCTTATGAAGTGATTGAAGGGCTGATGCAAACCAAGGTTGAGTTGTCAAAGAAGTAGGAATTGATGACACAAATGATCAGTGGAGACCTCTCAGCTATGGAGAAGGATATATATTTTCACATGCTGGCTAGTTTTCCTGATTTCTTCATTACTTCATATGAAGAGATCAGAGGGTTCAAGGGTGAAGAGATGCATATAGAGCTGAAAGAAGGTGCTAAGCCAGTGCGGCAAAGGCTAAGAAGGATGGGTCAAGAGCAAATGGAAGCCTTGCGAGAAGAGGTGGACAAGTTGTTGAAGGCAGTGGAGACCACAGAATGGGTGAGTCCAGTTGTAGTTAGTCCAAAGAAGGATGGGAAGTGGAGAATTTGTGTAGATTTTAAACCCTTAAACGCAGCCACTAAGAATAACCCATATCCTCTTCCATTCATCAATCACATCTTGGATTCAGTGGCAGGTTATGAGAGGTACAGTGTGTGTGATGGTCTTTCATGCTATTTTCAATTGAAGATTGCTCTTGAAGACCGCACAAAGACCACTTTTATTACGCCATGGGGCTGCTATTTCTACATAGTATTGCCATTTGGGTTTTCAAATGGACCTTCCTTCTATCAAGAGAGAGAAAATTGGGTGTTGGAACCATTCATTGGTAGCTGTGTTAAAGCTTTTATGGATGACTTCTGTGTTTATAGCAGTAGGGTTGAACACCATGAGAAGCTACAGATGGTATTTTCTCGATATGATGAATGTGGAGGACAACTAAATCCAAAGAAATGTCATATAGCACAGCCAAGGGTGAAGTTATTGGGCCATATGGTGTCAGAAAATGGCATTGAGGCTGATCTAGATAAGGTTAAGTCTATTATTCTTCTTCCATCACCTACGAGTACGAAGCAATTGGCAACTTTTATACACAAAGTGAAGTACATGGCACAGTTTATTCCATTGTCTTCGCAGCTTATTTATCCATTACAGTAAGTGGCAAAGCCTGATCCATTGCAATGGGATGAAAAGTGTGAAGAAGTGTTTCAAGAGGTGAAAGAGGTGTTAGGGGGGTTGTCAGCCATGCAGGCTCCTGATTGGGAGAAAGTGTTTTATGTAAATCCATCAGTAGGGGATGATTCCATTGGAGCCATGCTATTGCAAAAGGAGAAGGGCAGCCATTATATGAGGCCAGTGTATTGTGCAAGCCGAGTGAAGTTGGTAGCGGAGAGATAGTTCTCGGAAGTAGAGCTAGTGATGGCCAGTGTAATATTTGCTTGTCGACAATTTTGTCATTACTTGCTACCACAGCCTTTTGTTTTCTTGACGAGTTATGACTTTTTTCCACAGTTAATTAATGGTACTAGCATGTCAAATGTGGTGAAGAAATGGGTAATTGAGCTGCAAGAATTTGAGTTCTCTTTTCTAGTGGAAGATAGTACAAGGGCTACCCTAGCTGATTTGTTGACCTACAAGGAGAATCCCCTTATTGTTAAGGAAGAGGTGGTGAGAAAGGTAGTTAAAGAAGTGCCACAGATCAGCAATGCACATGTGTTGTTCTTTGATGGTTCATACAGAAAGAGCCATGATGCAACTTCAGGGGGTATAGCACTTTATGATCCAGAGGGGAAGCTAGTATGCAAGAGAGGGTTCAAATTGGATGCTCATAGTAACAATGAGGCTGAATATGCTACCTCTGGAAACAGATGCAGGATAAGGCTTTGGCAAAGATAAATGAAAAGGTCAAAAGTAAGGGTATCAAGAAACATGACTTGGTTTTGCGTCACAACAGTAAGCTGGACAACACCTTCCAAAAGAAGTTTCAAATTAAGTGGGAAGGCCCTTTCAAGGTAGTGGAGTGTTTTTCAAATGGCACATATCAGCTGGCTAACCTGGTGGAGCAAGATGAGCTGTCTGTGGATCAAATAGTGTTGGTGAGGGATGAGGAGACCTGTGATGCGGCGAGTCTCATATCTCTCTTTGCTGATGCTGATCATGAATGATCTAGTAGGCTAGGGGATGGGCAAATTATGTCAGGAGTTTTTTGGAGCAAGGGATTGCGCATATGTACATATACATGCATGGTGCATCAAATAAAGAATTGCCCATTTTTTAGAGCTAGGTGGTTACGTGGGGCCCACATGTGTACAGGTAGGACATAGTGTACATAGTGCATCGATTTTCACTATTACCAGTACCACTGTGTTTTTTCTACAATAAGGAGGAGTTGGTAGCGTGTAAAACTTCTCGAGGAAGCTATCCGCGGGCCGACGACATGAGGTAAACAGGTACGTCAGATGGCATCGAGTGGCGTCAGGAGGTCGAACGGGGTCAATACTTGCACGCGGAGAAGTATGGACACGACGTGGGTGTTTTCTTGTGATACTTATGTAGAAAGGTCATCATGAGGACCAATTTTTGGGGCCACTTCACGTGGTTGCGGGATGCATTATTTGGAAAAACTGAGTGCCAGGTGTGCGGATGATGCAAAAAGGTGACAACTATGCATTGCGAGGTCAGTTTTTGGCTTGTTCGGGGTCCGTTTGAGGTCATCTAAAAGGCCACGGGTGCCCAACTAATAAATCTAAGTGTGGGAACTGAAAAAACTGAGAGAAGACCAGAAAAAAACGTGGAGAAGAGAGGAGGAACAGCCGCAAGTGTGTTTTTGCTGTTTTTGGAGCATTTTGTGGCCCTAAACTGCTTATCCGAGGTCGGATTTGAGCACTGTGACATTGTAGGGTGGGGTTTTTGGGCGTTCCGGATGCAATGGCGTTGTCTATTTTGCCAAATTCCTCACAAATTTTCTGCTGTTTTTTTGTGTAATCTTCTCTAGTGAGTGAGGCCTCTGCTTAACTTTGTGGTTGTATCTAGTGTATTTCCTCAATACTGTGTAAACTATTTGCCCCCTTGGTGTTGGGATGAGCTTCATTGAGTCTAAAAAACAGCAATTTGCCTCCTTTGAGCTGAATTGAGAGTGTATGTGTGAGTGTGTATGTGTGAGTGTTGAGTGGGCAAGTGGGAAATCTCTCTCTTCTCACTCCGTCTGTGTGTTTCCTGTCTCGGCCAGGCTGGCTGTGTAATCCGAGTGGTGCCCCATAGTGTGTGTGTGTGTATCATCCCAAGAGTGTGTGTCGGGTCATTATAGAGGCGTTGTGTGTGTTTCCATCCCGCTCACAACGTATAAGGTGAGTTAGATAAGAGGGGTTTTAAAATACCAAAAAATTTACCAATTTAAGAGAGATACATTAAAATAACGGGGTTTTATATTCAATTTTGCAAAAAAGTTCTCAAATAAGGGATCATTTTATTCATTAAGAAATGTCAGAAGAGGGGTTTCTTTAATACCTTGCAAAAGCATGTTATATAGGGGGGTATTGAATGGTGAACCCCCCGAGCGTAAACCATGTGTGTGGCAACACCAACTATCATGGTGCAGAGGATGTTCGCTGGTCACAAGTGCATTTGCCAACATATTTTTGTGGCATAGGAGGCATGGTCGCAGAGAGTATAAGGTAAAGTGGAACACCCATGCGCAGAGAGGATGGCTTCACAAATGTGGGCAGCACACGGCCGTGCGTAATGGTCTAGGTGGCCGCTGGTTGGCATAAAACTAGATTGGCCAATGCCATGAATGAAGAATCATCTCAATGACAATGAAAATGCATCAAGGCATCATGGAACAACTCCACAAAGAAATTATAATCTCAGTATGAAATGATTAGTAGAAACAACTTCTAGATAATCATCATAGAAACATATCATGACATTATGGAACAACTCCATGAAAAATTAATCATCTCAATGATAAACAATCAATACAAAAAATTTGTAATCATTATGAAAATGCATCGTGACACATTAAACAACTTCATAATCACAATCCCAAATATAACAAACCATTTCATAAGAACTCATCATGAGTAAAAACCATAAATCTTAAATTTGTAACGATTTGATGTCTACAATAAAAGAAGAAATTAGATTTTCAAAATATAACTCTTTGATAAATAATCAAAAGAATAATTGTTGACATTCACAAAGAAGAGAAATTATATGAATTGTCAAAGCATAAGCTTTAATGTCGTGACTAAAGATTATTAAATAAATGATCAAAATCGTACGTATTTAACATTGAAAAATAACACTTTGATATAACAACATCAATATTTCAATATAACAGAAATTATGTGACTTTGTTCTAACTCGATGCACATGCATCAAAATATATTTGATACCTATATTTTGATACATATAAAAAGCAAATATGGAAATCAATCAAGTTATTTACTTCTTTGAGTTTTTAAACTGAATTGAAAATGATGTAAATTCACTATACTTAAATCTTGATATATTTTCAAACAAAATTGCATATGATGCATGAAAAGATAATTTAAAAATCATGAAATAAGAAAATACATATCAATATGTCAATCGAACTGAATACAATGTAATTTCAATATAACTAACTCTTGATCATGAAAAGTAGTTTAAAGATTCATCACAAGAAGATGAACGTGAATGGATTCAGAAACATAAAATATCTTACCTTTTTATGATTTCAATCAATAAAGTATTGAAAATAGTTACCAATTTATTTGTGAGTCACTTCTGGTGCAAAATTTGACAAATTTGTCATGACCAACATCTTTAAAACACCCCAAAATATTGCAACATCTCTAAAAATTCTAAAATCTGAGTTTCTAGAGAAAAGGTATGTCGATCTTAAGTTTTGATGACTTGCAGATGTGTATTGCATGCTGCACACAGCCATGGGAGGCAACAAACACACTATTTTTGTGAAGAAACATCAACCACACTTTGATACCATGTTGATGAGATAAAGAAAGAGAAGGAGAGAGAGACGATACATAGAGAGTGCAACCCCAAAAAAGCAGCAACCACGCTCTGATACCATGTTGATGAGACATAGAAAGAGAAGGACAGAGAGACGATGCGTAGAGAGTTCAACACAAGAAACCGGGTAGAATATGCACATATGATGGTATATATAAGAGGGGCCTAGGGCTATATTTAGAGTAGCCTTACATACAAGCTTAACAATACGTTGAGTGTATAGGAATTTTAAGTGGCGCCAAACTGTGTCCTACTCATCGTTGTGCTAGAGTTGACCTCACCATAATATTTGACCTTAGTGTGTGTCACAATCCTCATCATCTGTAGTTGGAGTGGTATATTCTATAATTGATGACCTCGCCCCCCCCAATATCAAAAATAGCATCCCAACAAGAACCTCCATGACTCCATCTATCATGGTGCTCACTATCTGGAGAGGAATAGCTACTAGGTAGGGTGGGACCTTGACTAGCCAGACTCATGTTAAGGTGGGCACAACGGTAGCCATTAACAGCTACAATGTGCACTTAGATTTGAATTTCTGTTATTCTTAGGTGTTTGATGTATTTATAGATCATCTTCATAACCTGTTATGGCAAAATACACGAATCCCTAGAGGAACTTTTTTAAGGCACCCCAGTTACCCTTTAGGAGAACATATATCTACTAAACAACTCACTCAATGGGTAGAGGAAAGAATTCAAAGAAAAATGGCCTCCTACCATTGTATTTAATGCCCCATTCATGTTAGGTTAAGGATTGTGCATGATGCCTTGATTCCCTATTTTCTTTACTTCTAGCTTGTCCTTGTTGGACTGGTCTAAAAATACTCTAATGAGTTTCAAATCTAAATTACTAAAGTCTTTTTTGGGTTCATCCACTATAGACTGGCTGGCGTGATACTACTTGGGAATCCTTAATCTGAAAATACATAAGCTAGCTAGGAGTGCAAATCTACTGAAGCATGTGTTTGTTTCTGATACATCCTTGAAAAGATTTATGTAGGAATTGATGATTAAATGTGTGGTGTACTTTCATGGGGTTTGTGGGATATATTTGTATGGAATAAATGAAATCATGATGTCACTCAAATATTTAGGGATTGAACACTGTCAGAAACTGTAACAAATTGGTGGTCATCTTCAACCGAAAGGCTCTACATCTACATTTGATCTCACAGCCTCATATACAGTTGAGATGCACAAAGATTTGGCAATTTAGTTACTCTCAAAGTTGGTGGTTAAAAACGTTATTTGATGTATGGTGAGATTAAAGCATCAAGTTTTCTTGTTAAGGATCATGATAGGGGCCCTCCCCATATGTGAGCTAATGGCCAGCAACAAAAGGAAAGTTGATGGGAAATGCCCCAGATGTTGTCAACTTTAATCTATTAGGCTCTTATTCTGGAATTGTCAAATTATAAATTCATAGTGGTTATGTTTATATGATGTATGTATGATGCAATGGAAGGTCAAAATTCCCAAACATACTTTGCTCTTTGGAGGTCTGGAACTATGTACCGCTTCTCTTGGAGTATGGATGTTATCCTTTGTGAATTATTTGATTCGTATACTTTCCACAACTTTACACTTTGCCTTGATCTATGATCAGAGACAAACTAATGGAAGATTTGTAGCACAGCTTGTTCACTAGCAAGTTAAGATGATGGAATTTATCATAATGATGTAAACTTGTAACAAAATGTAATATAGAAACAAAGAGCTTCTAGCGAGAGAGAGAGAGAGAGAGAGAGAGAGAGAGAGAGAGAGAGAGAGAGAGAGAGAGAGAGAGAGAGACTCCATGCTTGTTCATGCTCATTGTGTATGTAAATGAGGGGGCCTATTGGAGCTAAACCTATTCGAAAGCATGGAGACATATCGGATCTAAACCTATTAGCAAGCATGAAGGCTCGAACTTAAGTTCGAGCTTGCATGCACGTTCATGCTCATTATTTATGCAAATGAGGGGAAAGCATGGAGCTTCCATGCTTGTTCCTGCTCGTTATATATGTAAATGAGAGGGAACCATGGAGGCTTGCCGGATATGTGCCTATCAACAAACATGGAGGCTCAAACTTAAGTTCAGACCTCATGCTCATTATGTATGTAAATGAGGGGGGAGCTTGCCTCATGCCCATCACATACTTGAATGATTGGGAGGCTTTTTCTTAGGGCTTTAGATGATTCTTTAAATAATATCTTTCTATTAAGGCTCAAAATTCATACCAGTTTGCAAGAAAAATGGAGCTCATTTGCAAACTTCTAAAGGTGAAGGACTTGCATTTTCCATATTTTGACCCCTAAAATAGGAGAATGATATCCTTTGTTATTTCAAAAGACCCCTTACTTGTGAGTAGTCAAACTTTAGCATGTCAAGTTTTGACTGAATTAAAGCTATTTTTCATGTAGCAATGAAGAATATTGGTAAAATGATTCCAAAATGTACTAGAAGTTTCTTTCTATGCATAACAAGAGGATAATTTAGTTACACTAAGTAGAGGATCCTATTACATGGTTGGCTCTTGTATATTGCCAAAATACCTCCAATTAGATGAACCATTTTTCAAAAAATGGGACTTGAATTTTTTCCATTATTCCTAAGTTTGTCTTTTTTTACTAAACATTTACGTAGCAAAGTGCACACTATTATTTCAATGTGAAAAATATTTTTCAAAATGTTGTTTATTTTTTCATGAGAAATATTGTTTAAATTGATGTTATTTTTGACACATCTATTTAGGAGTGTGCACGTTTCTCTTTTAGCGAGTAAAATATTATGCAAATTTCAAGCTTTTTGAAAACATTTACTTAACAGAATGCACATTTACATTTCAATGTGAAAAATATTTTCTAAATTTCATGCTTTTTTTACACATCTATTTAAGAGAGTGCATGTTGTTTTTTTAAAAGGAGTTGGATATTATACAAAATTCAACTTCTTTTCTCGAGAACTCCACCATGTAAATATTGCATATAGTACATGCGAGCAAGAGGTATTTAAATAATCGCTTACATGTATATTTTCAAGTATTATATGTATCCTTTTTGTATGCATTTTTGTAAAAAACCTTAGCCCTTATGTATAAAAACTTTCACTTTCTCGATTAAAAAACCCTTTTTGTAAGTACATTTTTTTGTAAATGTACCTAATGATAAATCCCTTATTTTGTTCACACGTGCTATCTTACATATTTCCTAGTGGATGTCCTTAGCTTTTTTTGAAACATTTATATATGAGAGTACACTTTTATGCGAAAATTATTTTCTAAATTGATGCTTTAGTGGAGTGAACAAGGCCTTTTCTTCAAAAACACTTACACTCTTTGGTCTATAGTGATTGGGCTAAATCAAACACACTCCTGAAAATAATTTTTATAATTCATATTTTTTTCAAGCATTTACTTAGGAGAGTGCAAAGCTAAACATATTAATAAACATGTCTTTCGAAATGAAATTTGTTTTTCAACTAGTGATTTTAAAATAGTGATTTGCAACTGTGAGATTTTATTGATTCTTTTTTTGCTGATGTTTATTTTCTGTACAAAGAAATGGAAAGGGCTTCCTCAAGATCAAGGATGGTTAAGAGGGGCAAGCACAAAAGAGGTATAGTTTTTAGAGATTTTTTTCATTTCAATGTTATTCTCAAAAGTCATTTAGTAATTCTCTTCTACTTTCATCATTGTTTTCTAGCAGTAGAATGAGATCAATGCACCAATACAATCCCTTCCTTTAGGTATGGGTAGTCCAAATATTGATCATCCTGTAGGTACGTACTTTTGAGGCTACAACAATCATACCTAAACCCTTAGACTATCCCACAACTTTTGGCAAGGATGTTCAAGGGTGTATCAGAGAGCAGATAATTGAGGACTTCATAGTGAATAGATCTCAAGACCCTCCACGTATACCCCTTTGTATATCGATGGAAACTAAATCCATAGGAGTAGTCGCGCTTGGTACCGAGGGCCTTGTAAGAAGATTTGAGACCCTAGGATATAGTGTTCTTGGAGCACCTTTCATTTTCTCCTTCAGGAGGGCTGGGTATGATGAACAACCTGTCACAAAAAATAGCAAATTAGAGTGGGGCCAAATTTGACATTGAGAGAGCCTTGCCTCCTGAATGGGAAGATCTTTGTGGCAAAAATTATGTGTTTGGGATGGCAGCCATCGCCTGAAGACTTGGATGAGCATGATCAAGTCACGTAAATCTTTTCTTTATAAAGTATATTTCTTCCATAATTATTATAAAGGTGGGTTTACCTTACACTAGTCTTTGAATGCTTAGAGTACTCAATGATAAAATAGAGGCATTGCTCTTTCAAGTGCCGATTTGTCAACATGAATGGAGGAGTAGAGGGAGAGCTCATGCTTGCTTTAAGGACTCAAAATGAGTGAGTATTGAGTTGTTTTTTATGAACAATAGAGATATGTTTCTCTTATGCATTTACTTCTTTGATTTTGAATGCTTTTGAAGAATTGGTCGCACAACCATTTGTACCAACTGTGGCCAATAACTATTTCTATTTCAAAAGCTTACTACCGCTAGTAAAGAGTCTCTTTTGAAGGATTTTCCAAGATACTGGTTGCATTGGATAGAAGTAGAATTGGCTTGTGGAAGAAAGGCAGATAAGGGTACATGGTACAATGCACCAACTATTCTTTTAGCAATACTTTTTTGGAAGGTTAGTATATTCTTTTCTTGTGTTGGATATCATTGTTTGCTCTTCTTTGTTGTGTCTTGACTCTCAAATTCTTAATATTCTTCTTATTAATATTAAGTTACCTTGTACTTAGTGAGAGTTTGATGCTACTATAATGAAAAATATTGCAGACATAAATGATCCTTCTTTGTCTGCACAACATAAGGGAACCCTTGATCTGAGTAGAACCAAAAAAGTTTTCAACGAAAGGGCTTACAAAGTACGTATATTTTTGTAACCTCCTTATCTATTAACTTATTTATACTCTAAAGATAACTAAATTGCTTTAAATGACTAAGTTTTTCTTTCTAACATGCACTTTGGCTTCTCTTTTGAAGATGTTATCAATTGCAAATCCAGTAAATGGGGTTGGAATCTTCTCTCTTTTGTTTTAATTAGCTATAGCTGGGTAAAAGAGAAAGATATGATTGCTCTAACCAAGGATAAAGTTCACTCATTAGCCACAACTAAGATTACACCCGAGCGGCAAGAAAAGTTTTAAGCGAAGTTGTAAGATTATGGAAACATTTTGGAAATGAGACTTATTGTTTATATTGCATATATTGAATTTAGAAAACGAGATGTTTTTCAATCTATTTTGACATGCAAAAGAGATGATCCTGTCAGCGAAAGGTATCGTAGCGCACAAAAGTTTAGAATGTACTTGAGAAAGGAGTGGTACTGGGGAAATTTGTTAAAGCAATGCTTCAAGTTGAAGGGAAAGTTTATTCCTAACGACTTCGAGACTTGGTTCTCTCATCAATAGAGAGAACATTTGGACTTCAATTTCCCTGATCTATGGGAAAAAATGAATACCAAAGAAGCATATGACAAGGTCCCAGAGCTCTTGGAGTCCTCAAAGAGGCTCCTTTGTAGGTGATAAATGTTGATTATATGATGGTGTATCTGTCTTATGTTGTCAAAAGAATCTTTAGATTTTTTACCCAAGTTGGTTGGTGTTCAGTTATTAAAAGTAAATGGTTGGTGAAATTCTTTGATGATCACTCTTTAGAGGTTATGCCAGAGAGGATTGAGGATTGGAAAGATCCTTCAGGGATTGATTCTATGTTTTTGTCTTGGATGGTCAATAGAGGAGTCATTTATTGGGAGAGAGATCATTGCCCTTCGTGGCTTGATTACTTAATATGAGGTCATTCAACTAGTAGAATGTTTAGTTTATTATTCATTATTGTTTTTTGTAGGACAAGCCAATGTGTCTGTAGTGGGAGCCACCATGGAGGAGATTGAATCTACCTCCAATAAATGTGTATTTCTAAGAGAGCACACTGATTAAAATGAATCTAATTCTTGATCCCTCCATGGGTTGTTCAATAAGGAAGAGGCTTGAGTTCATGCATTCCATTATTCCAAAGAAGTCACAACAGGAAACCATGAAGACCTCAATGACAATGAGTATAGGTACTCTTAAAATTATGATAGGTATTGCTTGTTCTCAAATTTTCATACAAGCATGGCTTGTCAAAGGCATAAAAACCTAGCAAGGTTGGGCATGCCAAGGTTTTTCTTTAGCAAACTTTGGCTATCCAAAGGCCAATGCTTAGTGTGAAGACCAAAATCAAGGAAGGCTTCAATAGGAAATGATCTCAATTTGAAGCACAGCTTTGAGTATGTTGGAGCTATATATGGCTCACTGTACTGAACTTGGTCTCACCTCTATATTTGTATCTTGTCCTCAATATGAATCAGTCTTTGGGAGTGTATATGGTGTGTCTCTTGTCTCGTCTCTCTCTCTCTTTCTCTCTACATCTCAACATGGTATCAGAGCGGTAACGATCACGCACCGATTCAATTCATGGTGACAACAGTATGTGTATGCGATTCGCATGTAAGATTCAAAATTGTTACAAATTTTATTTTTGAGCGTTGATTCTTGTTAACTGTGGTTGTTTTGTGTTAAGAAGAATATGATTAGTGTTTTATGTGGCGTTTATTTCTAATCAATCTAATCGTTGATTATGTTTTCTTGTTAATGACACCCTGAACTTCATCTCAATTTTTCTTGCTGTTCTGCTCAAAATTTGGAGAAACGGGAAAAGCGCAATGGAGTGTAGCGCAATGGCTCTCCTCATCCAAAACTTGTTCGTCTCCTCGAGCTCTTCGATTTGAGTTGTAGGTTTGCGTCAATCGGAGTTCGCAACAGAAAGTTATGTTGTTTTTACTGCAATAGAGCTTGATGCAGCTTTCTTCGTCCTACTTCTTCGTGAAGCGTCCGCGATCGTTTTTCTTATTTTGGCGTTAACTTTTTCGAGAAGATTTAGCTTTTTGCTATACGTATTGTGGCCGTCAATCTTGCATCTCACGACACTCTGTTTTGAGGACTCGTTTATTATTGTCTCCTTTACCCTGCCTTTTTTGGGTGACGTCTCTCACATCTGTGGACGTTCCTTGAGCATCCTTCTTACATTTATCGTTGACAGAACGCAGTACTCATATCTCTCTCATTCTCAATTGCGGCCTTCACCATATATGGTGTGCAGATTCTGCGATCTTATCTTATACGCCTTCTTGCAACAAGATATGGCTATGAATATTCTCGTCAACGGCTTTCCTTCTGGCCAGCGTTCCGTTCCTCCTTTCCAAGGTCAAGGATTTCCAGCCTGGAAAGCAAAGATGTTGTTAATTCTTGAAGGCGATGAACTCTCCGATGTTGTTCTTGGAAATCGTGTTTGTCCGCCTCAGCCTGTTGATACGGAGAATGATAACGTGCTTATCACTGAAGGACCTATATTTGAAGATTGGAATGTTGCCTATACGGATTGGCAACGACGTGATAAAGCAGCTCGTCGGTATATTCTTTCTGCTCTTGCTGATTCCCTTTTGCTTGATATGTATGAACTGCCTACTTCCCATGAGGTATGGAAGTACCTTATTGCAAACTTTCAGAAGAAATCTCTTACAGAAATACTTTATTTGAGAGGGTTGCTTAACAAGTTACAATATGAAGTTGGTACTTCCATGACGGGACATATTGAGTCTTTAAAATCTATTATTAATCAACTTGCTGCTGCTGGTGATCCTGTTCCACAAAAGCAACTGATTACACTTCTCCTTGATACGGTGAAGGACTCTTCTTATGATAACATTGTTACTATTCTCTCTAATAAAGATGGTCTTGATTTCGACCAAGCTTGCATGTCTTTAATTGGATACTCTCAACGTCAAGAACGTCGGAATGCTGGTCACGATACAGCTATGATTTCACAAGAGGAAACTGAGTCACAACAGATGGAACGTGCTTTTTATGCTCGAAGGCGTCCATTTCAACGAGAAAACCGCAGAGGTGGCCGTCGCGGTAATATTTTCTCTCGTCTCAAATTTCCTAATAAGCAATGTTCTTACTGCAACAAAAATGGCCATACTGAAGATGATTGTTGGGCATGTCAATATGATGAAGAACACAATATTACCACAAAACAACCACGTTTATCTAGAGACTCTTCTTCTTCTTGTTGTGAATATTGTGGACGATCTGATCATCCCACTCATATGTGCTATAAGCGTCGATTCGACACAGATCGGAATAGAGCACATGCTACTGAACATCGAAACAACCTTGTACCAGAAACAAGTTGCATCCTATGTTCCGTTGCTCCAGACAGAATACTTCATGTACGTGATGGATCACTTTTTATTGTCGATTCTGGTGCTACAAGAAATATGACATATCAGTCTAAGTGGCTCCATAACTATCATCCACTACCAGCTGATGATACTACTTGTCAAGTAAAGGGTATTGGAGACTTATATCTTGGTACCTTATCTTCTTCCACTCGAATTTTGCGAGGAGTATTACATGTACCAGATCTTCAACGTAATCTTCTTTCAGTTGCTAGACTTGTTGATCTTGGTCTGTTTGTTGGATTTGATTATACCAAATGCCGAATTGAGAAAGATGGATAGACTATAGCCACTGCTCCTCGAAACGGTAATTTGTTTGAACTCTCTCTCAACGATGTTGTAGCAAATATTGTCACTGCTCTAGGTGATCATGATTGCAAAGTATGGCATCACTGTTTTGTTCATGCTGATTTCTCAAAACTCCTTGATCTTCAACGTCGTGATCTTGTTCATGGCATGGATCTTAAAGCCCATCCCCATATGGGAATTTGTGAATTTTGTGCTCTTGGGAAACACAATCGTAAACCCTTTCCTCTTTCAAATACAACTCATTCTCATGACATATTGGATCTTGTTCATACTGATATATGTGGACCTCTACCTTCTTCGAGATCACAATATCGCTACTTTATTACTTTCATTGATGATTTCTCAAGGTATACGACTGTATTTCTACTTAGACAAAAATCTGAAGCCTTATCTGTTTTCAAACAATTCTACAAGGCTGCAGAACTTCAAACTGGTCGTCGCCTTAAGAAGCTTCGTAGTGACAATGGAGGCAAATATGTTTCTCGAGAGTTTGTGAGTTACTGTGCTAACAGTGGAATTCATCATGAACACACTATTCCATATTCGCCTCAACAGAATGGTGTTGCTGAATGAAAGAATCGCACTATTCTCAATGCTGTAAGATGTATGTTGATTCATTCTAGCTTATCTCGTGTTTTCTGGGCTGAAGCTACTTTGACATCAACATTTATTCAGAATCATCTTCCTACTACTGCACCCTCTGGTAAGATACCCATCACAGCATGGACAGGTGACATTCCTTCTGTATCTCATTTTCGAACCTTTGGATGTATTGCTTATATTCATGTTCCCAAAGAAACACGAACAAAGCTTGATGCTCCTGGTCTTAAAGTTATTTTTATTGGATATTCTGACACTTCCAAAGGCTACAAATTCTATGACCCTTCCTCCAAGAAAGTAATTGTGAATCGTGATGCTACTTTTAACGAACAACTTATGGGAGGCTCATGGTCCAAGGATGATTCTGATGATACTAAATCATTGCTTCAGGCTTTTCCATTTCTTTCAGAAGATGAAACTCTTCCTATAGAGCAACTTTCCTCTTCACAACCATCCATTCCAAATGTTGCCAATGATGATATTGATATTTTTGTTAATCTGCCTATTGATTTTGAACATGGCTCATGTCATGTTTATGATGACGATATTGCTGATAATGCTTTTTCTACTTCTGAAGATCCCGTTACTTATGATGAAGCTATCTCTTCACCACAAAAGGATCAATGGCAAGAGGCTATGGAAGCAGAGTACGATTCTCTTATCTCTAAAGGTACATGGATACTAACTGAATTACCTCCTGGTCGTACAACTATTAAATGTAAGTGGGTGTATAAGACAAAAGTAAAAGCAGATGGATCTTTTGACAAGTTCAAGGCTCGTTTAGTTGCAAAAGGTTACTCCCAAGTAGCTGGTGTTGATTATCAAGATACTTTTTCACCAGTTGTTCGCATTACAAGTGTTCGAGTTTTATTGGCATTTGCTGTTCAATTTGATTTAGAAGCTCATCAAATGGATGTGAGAACTGCTTTTCTTAATGGTGACTTGGAAGAGGAAATTTATATGGAACAACCAGAAGGGTTTGTTATTCCAGGTAAAGAAGACCTTGTTGCTCAACTCAATAAGGCACTATATAGTCTCAAACAAGCTTCGCAAGCCTAGTATACAAAATTTGATCTTTTTCTCACCTCTAAAGGATTCATCTCTTGCTCGTCAGACCCTAACTTATACATAAAACGCCAAGGTAGCAGTTTTGTGATTCTTGCTCTTTATGTGGATGATACCATCCTTGTTTCCAACGATTTGGGATTTCTTCAGCAAGTGAAAAAGTTATTGTCTTCTGCATTCGATATGGTGGATCTTGGAGAGATTCACACTTGTCTTGGCATTCAAATCCAACGGAACCATACAAAAGGTATTTTATTCCTTCGACAGTCAAAGTTTATTGCAGATACTATTCAAAAATTTGGTATGGAATCTGCACATTCAGCCAACACACCTTGTCTTGCGAGCTCTACGAAGAATACTTCTGACAATGGCGGTCAACTTGTCACAAATCAACCTTATGCTAACTTGATTGGATGTCTTCAGTTTGTTGGCATGAACACTCGTCCTGATATTCTGTTTGCTGCTAACTATCTTGGACAACATCTTGCATGTCCTTCTCTTAAGAATTGGTCTGCTGCAAAGCGTGTATTGAAATACTTGAAAGGCACTACAGATTTTGGTTTATTCTATTGACGACAACTCACATCGGACTCTATGCAATCTCTTTCTCTTTTGGGTTACACAGATGCAGACTGGGCAAGCTCACATTTATCTATGCGATCTACTAGTGGAAATTTCTTCTTTATAAATGGGTATCTTGTTTCTTGGACCAGCAAGAAACAACGTTGTGTTGCAGTTTCTACGATTGAGTCAGAATATGTTGCGGCATCACTTGCATCTCGTGAGTTGATTTGGCTTCGACAAATGCTGGTTGATATTGGTCACTCTCCTCTTTCTAGAACACCCTTGCGGTGTGACAACCAAAGTGCTATTAGTCTTGCAAAAGACTATGTTCAACATAATAAGTCAAAGCACATTGCTGTCCATTATCATTATGTCAAGTATGAAGTACGCAAGGCAACCATTATGGTTGAACACTGCCCAAGTGACTAGATGATTGTAGACATTTTGACCAAAGGCCTCAATGAGTCACGTTTCATCCTCTTGCACTCGGAGCTTGGAGTTGCTTCGGCCTCACTCTTTCTAGATTAGCTTCTTTTCTATTGTAATAGCTTTGTACATATTTCATTGTAATCTTTTAGGTACCATGCACTATGCACACTCCACATTTGCACCTTGTGATATCTAAGTCACTTGAATATTTGTACATAGATGCACAATTCACTTTCACATCATCACCGCTGGTTCATATTTCACATTGTATAGGGGCTTGGGTTTTTCCCTTGAACTCCCCAAGGGTTTTTTCATCCAAAGCTAGAGACCTTTGTTTGAGGGGGGGTATTGGAGCTATATATGGCTCACTCTACTGAACTTGGTCTCACCTATATATTTGTATCTTGTCCTCAATATGAATCAGTCTTTGGGAGCGTATATGGTGTGTCTCTTGTCTCGTCTCTCTCTCTCTTTCTCTCTACATCTCAACAGAGTACACCATATTTAAGCTGCCCCCCATCGAAGAGATATGCTTGTGGTTTACATTGAGCAAGAAATTGGGGGATAGAATCAAATATTTTTTGCCAGTGTGTACGACACAATCGGATTAGGTTCCTTTTGTCGATATCCAAGGTATTTATTGAAGATTTTTTGGTGTATGACGAGACATATTGGTGTATCCGACAAGATTCGAGGTACTCTTTTTTTAGTTTCAATTTCAATTCGGAATTATTGCTACAATGATTCTCATCCAAGGGATACACATAAGCTTACAAAGCTTCCTTGATCCTCATTATAGCAAGGTTGTGACTAGTTTTAGTATTTCTCATCTATTTGCATGGATTTACGTTTGAAGTTGCAAAACATTTTAGGCAAGCATGGTTTGCATTCAATTACAATAAGGCTACAAGTAGATTGGGCCACAGAGCATGAATCCATATTTTTGTGTGCATTGGATGTATAATCACTTCAAAGCCATCGTAGCTTACCAACGTGCAAGAAACTAGGTCTGTAAATTACATTGAAAACAAAATTTTGAGGGCCATTCCATGGACCACCAACTATACCATCTCCAAATGGATACACCATGATCTTTGACATCCCTCCCGCTTGAGACCAACACCAAGACAGGCCTCCTCCTACTCTTCGATGCCAACTCAAGGGGGTGATAACATTCACTTTCTCTCATATGCATCCCTTAGCCCCGAAGCACCATTTCTTACCGGTCCAACTTTCCAATCAAAGTCATCAGACTAAATTCAAACTCCACCTTCCAGGGTCAACTAGTGGAAGTTTCTAGTTCACCATTTGTTCAAGCTCCCTCACGCTTTTGTCTTGATTATGACCGAGCACAATTGCAGAGCATTCCCCTAAGGTGAGTATATTTCATAGCTATCCAAAACCCTCGTTCCCAAGTTTGATCCCCACTTCGTAGATTGGGATCATTTACCCCAGATCTTAACTTAGTGGACAACATAAAATTGGATTCAACATTCCGGCCAGCAAATTAACCCTCCAAAATCCACCCACCCACTGAACCGTTTGATAAATACACCCTTTCAAAGTAGTACTATGATAGTACAAAACGGTATTCCAATCATGTTGACCCAAGAATACATTTCAAGCATTTGAAAGCAGCATGCAAACTATTGCATACCCTTGCAAGTGTGCATTTATCAAGTCGTTCCCACCTTTTCCTTTATAGAATATGTTACTTCCTTTTCCCTTTAGAATTAGTGAAATTATCTAGCTATTTTTGAAGCAATCACATATACTCCTCTAGGCATATCCCTATCCTCATCCCACGACTTGGGTATCATATCTCCTCCGCCACGTGTGGAGGCGGCACCTTGACACAGTTTTGAATTCTTATTTTTCTTTATCTTGTGTGGGAAAGGGTCACAAAAATATTATATTCTAGATTCAATTTTTTTACTTTTTAAATCAATAATCCAAGAAGCAGAGAAAAGGTCCAACTAATGAGACAATTGTGGAATAGTCCACTTAGGTTCCTAGCCTTTCCAAGGTTCCTATTTTCCAAACAATTATAAGAGTTCCTTGATTAAATCGCATCCTCCTCTCTTATCCTCATCCCCTCATGGATCCATTTTCCTTACTCCTTTTCCCATCGGCATCAGGTCTACCCGGACTAGGCCGATTTCCAGATGCATCTGTGGGTCCCTATCACCCGACCGGGGCACACTACCATTCAATCCCATTTCTACGACAATGAATGAGCTGAGCTCAAAATATAGACCAATGGTTATGAGACCTAGCCCAAAAGGACCATCCCTCGTTGTATCCCACTGGTAAACACCTACGTATGCCTTTTCCAAGCATGTAGGACAAAGTTCACACTTAGATCTTCTATGTTATGCTAGGGCTATCCACATCTCGGTAAATTTTTAATTTTAGTTAAAATTTAGATTAAGTTCCTCGAGTTATAATCTCTTGGTTCCTAGTTCATTTTAATCTTTAATCAAACAAGACCTTAAGAAATACAACGAGTCTCTTGGAAAATTAGAGTTTTGTCTTGACGTAAGTTTCAAGTTAGCCCCGACTTTGACGAATCCCATTTTGGTCCCTTTGCATCATTAGCCATCCATGGGGCATATCCATGGAAGCAATGGGAGTTTTATGTGCAAGCAAAATAGTCATG
Source organism: Adiantum capillus-veneris (assembly GCF_014529385.1). Lineage (NCBI taxonomy): Eukaryota > Viridiplantae > Streptophyta > Polypodiopsida > Polypodiales > Pteridaceae > Adiantum > Adiantum capillus-veneris. The sequence continues at coordinate 43,683,170 of NC_140959.1, read as the reverse complement.
ACATCTGTGAAGCTATCCCCTTACTCCTCCCTTTGAATTTGCAAAAAAACTTGAAAGTAGACAAACTTGAAATGAACAATGCATATGGTTTCTACAATGGATTTTTTCTTTGGTGTGATCTAAGCATGGTAAACACAAAACTTCGGAATTCACCAACTTGCAATCTTGAGATAAATAATCATGGAACTTCCTTTGAGTGCTTATGCAAGAGTGAACTCCTTCCATGCATGGTAGTATTAGCATAAAAAATACAAAGCTCCTAAGAGTGGACATGCCAGTGTGGTGAAACGTGGTTCATGCAATAGTGTATGAATGATTAACAAATTATTCTTTAAGAAGGGATTTAAGCATACCTTTGCTACCCTGGAGAGGATTAATTATGTATCTAGAAGAGGCTTATGGTTTAGGACTTTCCAATTGATAAGAGGGGGGGATACCTTAATTGGAAGAAAATTACCACTTCCAAGGAAAAACTTCTTTGATTAAGATAGGGCTACCCTTCAAAAGTTAACTCTCCTTGAGGGAGTTAGTATTAACTTATTTGTATCACTACACATGCTCTTTTTCTCTTTGAAAGAAGAAAAATCATATTTCTTGAATTTACAGAAAAACTTGTGGACCTTTCATAAGAGCATTCTTTTTAGAGTAAATTGTAATGCTACTTTGAATAGAATGTTTAATTCCAAAAAAATTCACTACTTAATTGCTCATGGAAGGCAGGAGAAATAGTTCGACGTTGGCGCTTCATGTATGCATTTGTGTGGCGATGTTGCTAGCAGGCAGCGCCTTGGCCCAAGAGCAGCAGCAAGCAGGCATGCAACAATTAACGATGATCTTGTTATGGCATGCAGCAATTAACACTGATGATGTTGTTATGGCATGCAACAATCAACGATGATGTTGTTGTGGGATAACCTATATTATGCATAAATTAATGCTCTTGTTTTGTGATCAGGCGTGCCAGCTGATGATAATCTCATCTGCATACAGCTCGACGACGGCCAGCATTGCTATAGGCTATTGTATCCTGATGTCTGTAGCTCAACGAATGCATTGAGAGCTAGGCCTGGCATGGTCATGGATGGTGAGTGTGAAACTGCCCCACATCTCAATGCCAAGGGTGGATGCAAAGCCTCCAAGATTACAGCCTAGTGCAACAACCTGCAAACAAGGAAAGGACACAATGTGGCACTAAGTGACATGCCAATGCAAGGATATGCCAAGGCGGTAGCGCGATAGATGCTAAGGCTAGGAGTTCAAAAGCATAGCTGCAAGAAAATGCTCCCAAGTGCCTCGCCTCTCTCATTTTAATATAGATATAGATCTACAAATAACGTCATAGATTTGCAGCCACATGGTGGCCACTCATTTCATTTTATAGATAGGATAATTGCATTCCAATAGCCATGAGATACGAGGGGATGACACACTATATTGGGAATAACAAAGCTTGGCAAACAAGAAAACCAAATTCCTAAAGCAATTAGAGACGCATAATAATGTGTGATATGGTATTCATTTAGCAGCGTAGCCACCACACATATAAATTAAAAAGCCTAATCTTTGTTATGCTAGGCTTCATACTCAACCTCAATGGTAGAGTGATAGGGCTTGCAAACTCTTCCCGATTACCTCATCAAGTTGTGTATGCCAAAGGGACACTTAAAATGTTCCCCACGGTACATCTCAGAACTTGAGACCAACATCATCGACACTACCATGGCCATCATCTAAGGCATCACCATAACCAGGACTTTTGAGGCTGCCATTACAAAGAGGTATGAAAGAAAGAGCCTCAAAAAGGGCAGTGCCTTTGCACGTAGGTAGTAGAGAAGAAGGCTCTCATGTGGTGATCCACACTCTTTTGGAGGTGGGGATTTGATGTGTATATTGAATTTACTAAGGCTCAAACCTAGAAAATCTTTAATTTGAGGGAGAAGGAGAGGAAGACGGGTAGCAGAGAAGTCTCCAAGAAGGTACATCTCTATTAGCATTGGCCTCCCTCGTGGACTTTCAAGCTCCGGTATCCTTTCTAAGTGCTATTTCATGAAAAATCACACACACACACACACACACACAGAGAGAGAGAGAGAGAGAGAGAGAGAGAGAGAGAGAGAGAGAGAGAGAGAGAGAGAGAGAGAGAGAGAGAGAGAGAGAGAGAGAGATGATTTTGATGCACAATTGGCTAACACCCTCTTGTCACTTAATTAGCCTATTGTTTTGCTACCCTCGCCGCAAGGTGTGGGCACAACCTCGTAGGTGGGTGGAGGGGTGTGGAGAGGTTATTGTTTTGCAGGTAGTCACAAGTTCAAACCCCAGGGTGTGGTTATAGCCTCCCCCCCCCCCCCCTCTCTCTCTCTCTCTCTCTCTCTCTCTCACACACACACACACACACACACACACACACAAAAAACATGCACCCATGACAACCTGCAATGACACAATCGGTGGAGCGAGTAAAGGTCGTAGGCCATGCAAAAACTGAAAATGTTGCACATGGCCTCTCGGCCCAAGGTCTCTTAGAATTGGCTGGGGTCAGTGAGCCTCCTCTCGCCTCCTCTCTCTCAAATTGTGTGGTATGGCTATCCTCCTACTCGAACCACGGGGATGTTGTAGAAGAGCCTTGCCATGCAGCACTAGGAGAGGTCGACAAGGTTGGCCGCATCAAGGTAAAGAGAGAGACAGACACACACACACACACACACACACACACACACACACACACACACACACACACACACACACAGAGAGAGAGAGAGAGAGAGAGAGAGAGAGAGAGAGAGAGGGACTTTGTGCAACCAATCATGCAAGGTATGGGGTTTTTCCCTCGGATCATCAGTTGTATCTCTCTGCTTGGTGAACATGCTTACTCGAGATTGATCATTAATGGTAAACTCTCTGAAAAAATATATTTTTCCAAATTGGTAAGACAAGGATGTCCTGTTAGCCCTCTTTTTTTTGTTGTGGCCTCCCACTCTTTACACGCATACCTGGATCAATTGGCACAACAAGGCTATTTGCTTTGGTGTGTTTGTGGCACCAAAGCATATGCCAAACAGCAAAAAACACGCATGTGCTTAATAGAAGGCTTTCTATCATGCCATGCTTCATATGGAGTAATAGACTGCAAAATTTCGTAGGACACCTGTTAAGTACATAAGTGGCACACATGATGGCCTCAAGCCAAAAACAATCTGGCAAAGCTTAACATTTGACCATACATCGTGCCATTTCCGTCAGTGACCTATTTTTCCTCTCAGCAACACCATTTTGCTGAGGTGTATAAGGCACACTACATTGGTGTTTTATCCCACGACTAGCTAGAAATGCATTAAATTCATGAGACATATACTCCCCCCCTCAATCGGAACAGAGGGTGCCCATAGTACATTTTGAGACATTTTCAGCCAAAGCCAGAAATTGTTTGAAGCACATAAAAACTTCAGACTTCGTTTTAAGCAGAAATACCCATGCATGCCTGGAGTAATCATCAATGAAAGTCACGAAGTAAAGGTAATTGCCCAAGGATGGAGTTTGCATGGGCCCACAAAGATCACTATGAACAAGCTGCAACCTACATGTGGCCCTAACTGAACCATCCTTTGGAAACTTAGAACACTGCATTTTACCCAGAATACGGCAATAAGCACAATCTTTCCAACTCCCTGAACCAGATAAGAGGCATTGTTGGCACAAGTGTCTGAATTCCCATGAGGGACAGACTCGAGATAGGTGAAAAATTCACGATGAGAGGTAATGTGCATTGTAGCACCACTGTCGAAATACCACACACGTGAATCTGCAGCAACCATGCATCATGGACAGCAGGATTGTAAGTGCACTTTGCACTAAAAGCCCATTCTGTATCAACATCAACATTACAGTCTCCTTTTAGAGAAGACTCAACAATGGCTGCATTTGCAGTGGAACCAGCATTTGCAGTGGAACCACCCTCTTTCTTCTTAGCCTCTTTGGCCTTCAACTTAGGAAATGACTTGATCAAGTGATCATTAGCTTTACAATAATGGCAATGCATCTTCTTTTTTCCTTATCACCAGAATAGCCAGACGAAGTGTTGCTAGCAGAACCATTGGGAACAGAAGTTTTGCCACTCGCAGTAGAACCATAAGAAGTGGTTGCATTGCTGTTACCACTCTTTCTTTGAGAAGCAATAAAAGCATGTTCAACTGCACACTGTCTAGTCCTGTTTTTTCTGGAAAGTGACTCTTGCAATAGCAATGTGCATAATGCATCAAACTTGACAAATTTTGGATTTCCTTGGGTCATAAGTCTCCAAGTACTAGCAAAAGTCTGGTAAGAATCTGGTAAGGCATCAAGAACAGTCTGCACAAGGGAACCGTCTGAACTGACTTCACCTGCAAAAATAAGTTACCCATTCATATCCTTGACACCAGCGAGAAAGGTGTCCATATCATCTTTCTCATGCATAATCTTCGACTTCAGCTCTTTACGCAGCAAAGAAATTTTAGCCTCATTGCGGCTTGCATAAAGACCTGCTAGAATATCCCAAGCCTGTTTTGTAGATTTTGCTGAACGAATGTGAGGAACAATGGTGCACTTTAAAGACAACGCAATCAATGCATGTTTCTGCGCATCCTTTACATCCCAATGAGCTTGTTCTGCCGTAGGCAAAACAACTCTAACAGCAGGAATCCTTGCAGGAAGACCTGCAACATCCTCAACATCGCCTACATCCTTAGAACCAAGATGTACATCAATGCCCTGCACAATGTTCTAGACACCCTTTGACACAAGAACATGTTGCATCATATAAGCCCACATAGGGTAGTTGTCCCCATCCAACCTGTCCTCAACAGCAAACATCTTGAACACATCTGTGTTGTTGTCAGCCATGGTAAATGCTGCACCAGATGTGAAAACTGCTCGAAAATAGGAGAAACGGAGTGGGAACAACACATGCTATATAGAACAAACTGTAGAAGACTATGATGCACCTGTTATGCAGAGAATGGCATTGACAGAAACTATGCACAAAATGACAAAATAGCCTGTGCAGTACTGTCTGTAGTGGAAGTGGAGGCCGAAATGAGCCCGAATCGAAAATCTGAGCAGACTAAGCTCCATGAGTTTTCCTAATATTTTTGTCGACCTGCAAACGCTTAATAAAGCTCATTGAAATAGAAGAAAGTGAGCAGGCGTGTGCTGGAGCAGCTGGCGACGAAGCCTGGGAGGATGAAACCTGCTCTGATACCAATTGTTGGAATTAGGGTTGCAGAGAAACACACACAACTTGGAGATAACGAAGGAAGCTCAAGGCACACAATAGAGAGTGTGTTACTTAGTGGTGTATATACAATGCACGAGGGAAAAAACCTCCTAAAGAGGGAAAAATTGCCCAGGCGGTCCTAGTGTGTTCACACACTTAACTACCACATGTATATGGTAACACGTAGCATTTACCATCAGTGAATCCTTTCTTCTTTAAATTTTGAGCAATTGGCAGGACCCAAGTACAGACTATCCACAAAAAAAAAAAACTTTAAGTGATTTGGTATAGACAATACATCAGACAATACATGTAACCACCACTTCTCAATCATGTGTAAATTACATTGTTTATTATATCTATCCTATATAAATGTGTCTAACACCGTTGACTTTTGTTAAATATAGCAGATGGAGATTGCCACCTTCTAGTTGCAAAAAAGAATTTCAACTATAGATTAGAGTCCAACATTTGATAAGTTTGGCAAACCCCTTTTTTAAACAAAGAGAGTGTAGGTTTCCGAATCAATTTAGCATGTAGCACCTGAGAAACAAACTCCAAATCAGACTTTCAAACCCCAAATAATTCCCTGTATATCTTATTGTGCCTTTCCACAACAAGAAAGCACATGAATTTTTCCAAGATTTAATAAGCATAGTACTAACATCAAAGCCAATATTAAGTGAATCTGCTGAAAACAATTTATCCCAAGAAGCTAGGTGTCAAACACCATGGAAGTAGACCACTGAAGCTTCTAAGATTTTCCACATGCATAAGGACCAATCATTTTCTGCTTCAAGCATATGCTTAATGAGACATGACCTTCTATCATGAGCATGTAGAGTCAAGTTGAAAACATGAAGAGCCCCCAGAGAGTAAGGAAAAAAAAATATTATTTTGAGAAATCGTAGTGGCAGAGGTAGAGGCAGTCTTCCACAAGGACTTCAAGACAATACAAATTTGAAGCATTTTCTCAGACCAGTCCAATAATGGATGATAACAAAGCATATAGGGGAAAAATATAGCTTGTTCTATTCTCAATCTAGAATGAAAAGGCCATAGACCACAAAACCATGAAGCAATTTTCCCCTTTACTCTTTCAATAAGCCCCAACTCCTATGGGATATCCGACTCCTATGGGATATCCCAGATTCCTGAAGATATGATCTTTTGGATATCTCTTGCCAGCCCAAAAAAGAGCATCAAAGGATCTCACAAAGACATCAATCAACAAAATAGTCAAGTTGATGGTTAACCCAACAACTAATGCATACAGATCCAGCAGCTTAGTGAATCTCAAAATATTGACATTGTGAGCTTTCAAGAAAAAAAAAGTATCATGAGAAAAACCTCTGCCAGGTAATTGTTTGCTACCCTAATGCAGAGTTTGAATATGACAAGATGCTACCACTCTGTCTAGATAGCAAACAATTACTTGGGGATGGGTAGCCACTGTAAAAAAAAGAGACTAATGGGACAACCTTGTTTAACTGACCTGGTTATATGCATCCTATCTAATAATTTTCCATTGATGACAATCCTTGAGTAGGCATGCTAGCCAAGCAAGTTAAAAACTCCGATAATTTTATCCCTAAACCCATTCCTTTGATATTTGCGGGACAAAGTCCCACAACACTATGTCAAAGGCCTTGATAAAGTCAATCTAAAACATGACAATGCCATGATTTTTGTTGAGTGCATGCTCAATGCCCAACTGAGCTATTAAAATATTATTGTGTATGGACCTGCCCCGAATAAATCTTGTTTGTGAAGAATGAATGTAATTCTTCAATTTAGGTGCAATTCTAAGAGCAATATCTTTGTCTAGCAATTTATACAGCACCCCCATCATGGAGATGGGCCTCCAATCTGCCAAAGTTTTAGGAAATGTGGTTTTTGGGATGAGCTTAATGATCCCCTGCTTGAGTGTTGGGTCCATACATTGAGAAATCCATACTGCATTCAATAGTGGGCATACAATGCCCCTAAGTCCTAGAAAAAAAAAGCATAAACTCTTTGGACAATCCACAAATACCTGGGCATTTATCATTTGGTAGTTTAATGACAGCATAGTAAATTTTTGCCTCTTCCAATGGCTCTTCAATTCTGTTTCCAGTGACCTCTTCAATGCATGGATCCACAACACTAAAGAGGGTTTGGACAACATTACTTCTTGTAGGTGAATCCACAGGAGAGACATTGAGCAAAGCATTATAGTATTGAGTGGCAGCTGCCATAATATCTGCACCTTTGGCCAGAGGAGGCCCATCATCGTGATGGAGTACTGCTTGTTGGGATGCAAGGTTTTGTTGCATCTCTTATCTCTTCCACCTAGAAAAGTGTCATGTGTTAATTACCCATGTGAATAACCCCTTACCACTCATGTGTAAAGAAAAGCCACTTGTGTTTGTGCATAGCTAGTCACATCTTGTGCTCATGTGTGAAAAGGTTGTCTCTTTTGTATAAGCCTACATAGAGGCACATTTTGCTAAATAAATGTAATCTTTATCATTTTGCAATTATATTCTATATTGTATTGTGCAATAGTTTCTCTCTCAAGCTCTACACTAACCTCTCCAAGCATGCCATTACAATGCATGGCACACTGACCTATCCACCTCAATCCTACAATTGGTATCAGAGCATGGCCTAGATTAGAATTTCCTAATCTATTACATCTTAGAAACTCTCAGTATACTAGATTGCATTGGCCCTCTCTCTCTTAGGCATTGCAATTACTAATCATAATTTCCCATGCATTGCATAATAGCATTAGAAATTATTTCACTCTTTGATTGCCTGATTGAGCCCTTCCTGGTCCAATATTACTAATTATTGAGTGATTAGAGTAGATTTTGGTTTCATTTATTTATTTATTCGTGTTCTTTTTCGGATTGATTTATATCACAAATAAAAAACTTCATCAACTTGCATTGGACGGTGTGCGTGCAGCTTTCTACTTTTAGATTCAATTTGAACCCTAAATTGTTTCATTTGGAAAAGATAAGTTCATTAATCTATCCTCTAATTTTGTGTGAATGAGTGTGGCTATGGAGACAAAAGAGGTGGGATCCACCTCTTAAAGGAGAGTTCAACGGCGGACCACAGCTTTGCTCCCGCTTTATACTGAAACTGGCTTGTCCACCCAATTAGATCCAAATTCTCATCAAATTCTACAACCACCGTAGTGCACCTCTAAGCATCCTCGCCATTGAGTACTCTCTACCCACACTGCTTCGTCATCGACCCATTCACACCGCAGCTCTACTCTCATCAAGAACCTTGCCCCAATATTTCCAAAGATTTGTGTTTAAGGGGAGGCTAGTGAATTGTGTGCCTCACCCTAGTGTGTTTTGAGGGGAGGCTTGTGTGAGTGATATGCAACCAAAACCCACAGAGGGGAGGATTGTTGGGATGCGAAGTTTTGTTGCATCTCTTGTGTTCATGTTCTCCATCTCCTTGTTCTACGTGTGAGTTCGCTTTATCTTCAAGTGTGTACTTTGCATGGTTGTGTGCAAATTGTTTTTGCATTTCGCGCACGTGCAAAGTTTAAAGGCAATTTTTGGGTCCAGAACATGGATAGACATATTCAACATTCCGAGAAATTTTCTAGGAGGTATCCCGGAGTTCTACCCCCCTTTTGGAGCTGTTTATGCCGTCAAAGTTTTGTTTTGAGGATCACAATAGAAGGTAATTTTCAGCCATACAAAAAAATGCATATATAAAAGGAAAAATTTACAATTGTCTCATAGAGGGTCACATGTGTAGGATCTAAGGCATCTAAAGATGGATCCTTTTGGGTGATTCTCATCCTTGTTTTTATGGTATCTTTGTACTACTTAGTGGGTTGTAACAAGAGTCTCATGGGAAGGCATATCACTAAGGACATCAAAGATGTTGGGGGAGTTTTAGTAGGAAGCTAGGATTCTGGAAATGCATGCTTTTTTGCATGTTTATATCCACCATTATCCAAAGTCACTAGTAATATCTCTTTGTTCAAAGGATTTGGGTTTCTGGAAATGCATGCTTTTTTGCATGTTTATATCCACCATTATCCAAAGTCACTAGTAATATCTCTTTGTTCAAAGGATTTGGGTTTCTAAAAAAACTGGTATAGCTAAAGGGACCTTTGGGTGGGTTGCTTGAAAACCCATGTGGCTTAGCATAAAAGGATATTATTCTAGAAACTTGAGGAGGTGAGGATAGTCCTAGTAGGTGAGAGTTGGTTTTCTATCTATCTAGAGAGCCTAGAGGTTTCTAAAACATCTACTACTTGGATACATAAAACATTTTAGTGGCATAGGAGGGATCAAGTTCCATTTCCCTTGCTGGCAGGATAGAGAAGTTCTTAGAGAAATGGCTCAATTGTCCACAATGTAGTAGGAGTTGGTGAGATTGCCTTGGTAAAGATTTAAAGAAAATACTATTAACACTTTGATAGCTCAATTTTAATGGTATCAAAGAGTTTCTTATTTGTTTGCTAGGCTATGCAAACTTTTTACCTATTGGGACAATTTATGGATGGGAAGAACAAGACCTTAGCCAAAGAGGCATCTAGTTTTTGAGGGCCACAAAAAAGAAGGCATTTTCAAAATTTTCCACCCGAGTAGGGAAATTGGATAAGATCTTTTTCTATTCGTCTCAAGGTATGCCAAGGTTGAACATGCACAACTTGTTCAAAAATTATAATTGTTGAAATGGGCAAGGAAAACAACACATGAATCTGCCTAGCAGTTTATGCAAGCATCCATCAATGAAGTGTGCTACATCTTTTATATTTAGTAATTTTCCACTAAAGTAATACACCACCACTTTGCTTTGAAAAATATTTGGATGATTCCATACTTGAGAGAACTATAGAGTCACTGCATGCTTCCCTTGACCTCAGGGTCTAAGGCTAGACAATCATTTAGTGTTTCATCCATACGTACCAAGTCATAGGAGGCATCACAGGTCCAAAGCACATTAAAAAAACCCCATCCTAGGGTTTAGAATAAAATCCTTGCTGAAAGACATGCTACAAAGTCCCACCAAACTCACCATCATAGTGACACACCTCTCTCTCTCTCTCTCTCTCTCTCCAAACACGCAACTAAACATATGTACATAAGCATATTTATTGGCCTATATAGATATAATCTAAATATTTATGCATTGTTAGCATGTGTAGGCTTGAATCTATGTTGTATACTTCTTGGTGTGTGCCATTACTTGTGTACATTTTCACCTCAGTTTTGAAAGTGAAAACATGGGTAATGTGGTTATCACTCCTTAGGATGAGAATTTTTCAAATCAATTCTTGTATACATCTTGTTTGCTAAGTAAATTATCCTTTGAAAAGAGAGTATGACAAAAAAGCTTTTCTGAATTGTTAGTGACAAATGACAAAAAATTATATACATTGAACTAAGGAGTTATGACGAGTTTCTTCCTTAAAAGAGAAAGTAAATTTTATGAATGAATTAAGTGAAAATAGAAAGCTATGACATAGAAGATTGGATTACACAAGGTGAATGGAAGTGACAATGTCAAAACACATTGCATTCTCATTGCTCGACGCAATGACTAGTGCCATCAATGTCAGGAAGATGATTGCACACTGGACAGATCAAAAGTTGCACGTAACAACGACCATGGGAAGGGCTAGCTCTCCCCAAGGAGTTTTTGCACTTTGTCAGTGGTGTCGGGATATTGGTAGCTACCCTCACCTACAACAAATGTTATACAAGTAGAATATTAATAATTAGAGCACATAAAAAATTTATCAAATAAGGGGTCATTTTATTCATTCAGACATGTTAGAAGAGGGGTTTCTTTAATACCTTGCAAATGCATGTTATATAGGGGGGTATTGAATGGTGAACCCCCCGAGCTTAAACCATGTGTGTGGCAACACCAACTATCATGGTGCAGGGGATGTTCGCTGGTCACAAGTGCATCTGCCAACAGATTTTCTTGGCATAGGAGGCATTGTCGCAGAGAGTATAAGATAAAGTGGAACACCCATGCGCAGAGAGGATGGCTTCACGAATGTGGGCAACACACGGCCGTGCGTAATGGTCTAGGTGGCCGCTGGTTGGGATAAAAACTGGATTGGCCAACGCCATGAATGAAGAATCATATCAACGACAATGAAAATGCATCAAGGCATCATGGAACAACTCCACAAAGAAAGTATAATCTCAGTATGAAATGATTAGTAGAAACAACTTCTATATAATCATCATAGAAACATATCATGACATTATGGAACAACTCCATGAAAAATCAATCATCTCAATGATAAACAATCAATACAACAAATTTGTAATCATTATGAAAATACATGGGTGAAAGCATGTTAACCTGTCGCGCTTTTTGTGCTAGTTAGCAGTTTCAAGTTAGCACATCTTCGAAAAGTTGGACGTCCGGTAAATTTTTTACAAATAATATCAAAATTTGTCGGAGGTTGTACATCTGGATTCCTTGTTTCAAGTGCTTTCTATTGATATATCATATGTCATAGATCTTGGAGATGTATCTCAAGTTATTGTACTAGTTAGCATATGTCAAAATTGTGCTAGATAGCATTTTCCGGGACATGAAAAAGTATGACAAGTTAACATGCTTTCACCCACATCATGACACATTAAACAAATTCATAATCACAATCCCAAATATAACAAACCATTTCATAAGAACTCATCATGAGTAAAAACCATAAATCTTAAATTTGTAATGATTTGATGTCTACAATAAAAAAAGAAATTAGATTTTCAAAATATAACTCTTTGATAAATAATGAAAAGAATAATTGTTGACATTCACAAAGAAGAGAAATTATATGAATTGTCAAAGCATAAGCTTTAATGTCGTGACTAAAGATTATTAAATAAATGATCAAAATCGTACGTATTTAACATTGGAAAATAACACTTTGATATCCACATGGAATTAATAAAAAGAATTATCCAAACAACATCAATATTTCAATATAACAGAAATTATATGACTTTGTTCTAACTCGATGCACATGCGTCAAAATATATTTGATATATATATTTTGATACATACAAAAATCAAATATAAAAATCAATCAACTTATTTACTTCTTTGAGTTTTTAAACTGAATTGAAAATGATGTAAATTCACTATACTTAAATCTTGATCTATTTTCAAACAAAATTGCATATGATGCATGAAAAGCATAAAATAAGAAAATACATATCAATATGTCAATCGAATTGAATACAATGTAATTTCAATATAACTAACTCTTGATCATGAAAAGCAGTTTAAAGATTCATAACATGAAGATGAACGTGAATGGATTCAGAAACATAAAATATCTTACCTTTTGATGATTTCAATTAAGAACGTATTGAAAATAGTTACCAATTTATTTTGTGAGTCACTTCTGGTGCAAAATTTGACAAATTTGTCGTGGCCAACATCTTAAAACACCCCAAAATATTGTAACATCTCTAAAAATTCTAAAATCTGAGTTTATAGCAAAAAGGTATGTCGATCTTAAGTTTTGATGACTTGTAGATGTGTATTGCATGCTGCACACAGCCATGGGAGGCAACAAACACACTATTTTGTGAAGAAACATCAACCACAATCTGATACCATGTTGATAAGATAAAGAAAGAGAAGAAGAGAGAGAGGATACATAGAGAGTGCAACCCCAAAAAAGCAGCAACCACGCTCTGATACCATGTTGATGAGACATAAAACGAAAAGGAGAGCGAGAGACGATGTGTAGAGTAGCCTTACATACAAGCTTAACAATATGTTGAGTGTATAGGAATTTTAAGTGGCGCCAAACTGTGTCCTACTCATCGTTGTGCTAGAGTTGACCTCACCATAATATTTGACCTTAGTGTGTGTCACAATCCTCATCATCTATAGTTGGAGTGGTATATTCTATAATTGATGACCTCGCCCCCCCCAATATCAAAAATAGCATCCCAACAAGAACCTCCATGACTCCATCTATCATGGTGCTCACTATCTGGAGAGGAATAGCTACTAGGTAGGGTGGGACCTTGACTAGCCAGACTCATGTTAAGGTGGGCACAACGGTAGCCATTAACAGCTACAATGTGCACTTAGATTTGAATTTCTGTTATTCTTAGGTGTTTGATGTATTTATAGATCATCTTCATAACCTGTTATGGCAAAATACACGAATCCCTAGAGGAAATTTTTTAAGGCACCCCAGTTACCCTTTAGGAGAACATATATCTACTAAACAACTCACTCAATGGGTAGAGGAAAGAATTCAAAGAAAAATGGCCTCCTACCATTGTATTTAATGCCCCATTCATGTTAGGTTAAGGATTGTGCATGATGCCTTGATTCCCTATTTTCTTTACTTCTTGTCCTTGTTGGATTGGTTTTAAAATACTCTAATCAGTTTCACATCTAAATTACTAAAGTCTTTTTTGGGTTCATCTACTATAGCATGGCTGGCGTGATACTACTTGGGAATCCTTAGTCTGAAAATACATACGCTAGCTAGGAGGGAAAATCTACTAAAGCACGTGTTTGTTTCTCATACATCCTTGAAAAGATTTATGTAGGAATTGATGATTAAATGTGTGGTGTACTTTCATGGGGTGTGGGATATATTTGTACGGGATAAATGAAATCATGATGTCACTCAAAGATTTAGGCACTGAACACTGTCAGACACTGCAACAAATTGGTGGTCATCTTCAACTAAAAGGCTCTAGATCTACATTTGATCTCACAGCCTCAGATATAGTTGAGATGCACAAAGATTTGGCAATTTAGTTACTCTCAAAGTTGGTGGTTAAGAAAGTTATTTGATGTATGCTGAGATTAAAGCATAAAGTTTTCTTGTTAAGGATCGTGATAGGGGCCCTCCCCATATGTGAGCTAATGGCGAGCAAAAGGAAGGTTTATGGGAAATGCCCCAGATGTGGTCAACTTTAAACTATTAGGCCCTTATTCTGGAATTGTCAAATTATACATTCATAGTGGTTATGTTTATATGATGTATGTATAATGCAATGGAAGGTCAAAATTCCCAAACATACTTTGATCTTTGGAGCCATTGAAAGTGGTGTTGAAGGTCTGGACCTATGTACTGCTTCTCTTGGAGTATGGATGTTATCCTCTGTGTGGAATAGTACAAACTCAGAATTATTTGATTCGTATACTTTCCACAACTTTACACTTTGCCTTGGTCTATGATCAAAGACAAACTAATGGAATATTTGTAGCACAGCTTGTTCACTAGCAAGTTAAGATGATGGAGTTTATCACAATGATGTAAACTTGTAACAAAATGTAATATAGAAACAAAGAGCTTCTAGCGAGAGAGAGAGAGAGAGAGAGAGAGAGAGAGAGAGGGAGAGAGGGAGAGACAGAGAGATCCTCCATGGTTTTTCATGCTCATTGTGTATGTAAATGAGGGGGCCTATTGGAGCTAAACCTATTCGAAAGCATGGAGACATATGGGATCTAAACCTATTAGCACGCATGAAGGCTCGAGCTTAAGTTCGATCCTGCATGCATGTTCATGCTCATTATTTATGTAAATGAGGGGAAACCATGGAGCTTCCATGCTTGTTCTTGCTCGTTATATATGTAAGTGAGAGGGAACCCTGGAGGCTTGCGGGATATGTGCCTATCAACAAACATGGAGGCTCGAACTTAAGTTCAAACCTCATGCTCATTATGTATGTAAATGAGGGGGGAGCTTGCCTCATGCCCATCACATACTTGAATGATTGGGAGGCTTTTTCTTAGGGCTTTAGATGATTCTTTAAATAATAGCTTTTTATTAAGGCTCAAAATTCATACCAGTTTGCAAGAAAAATGGAGCTCATTTGCAAACTTCTAAAAGTCAAGGACTTGCATTTTCCATATTTTGACCCCTAAATAGGAGAATCAATCCTTTGTTCTTCCAAAAGACCCCTTACTTGTGAGTAGTCAAACTTTAGCATGTCAAGTTTTGACTGAATTAGAGATATTTTTCATGTAGCAATGAACAATATTGGTAAAATGATTCCAAAATGTACTAGAAGTTTCTTTCTATGCATAACAAGAGGATAATTCAGTTACACTAAGTAGAGGATCCGATTACATGGTTGGCTCTTGTATATTGCCAAAATACCTCCAATTAGATGAACCATTTTGAAAAATGGCTCTTTTTTTTACTAAACATTTACGTAGCAAAGTGCACACTATTATTTCAATGTGAAAAATGTTTTTCAAAATGTTGTTTATTTTTTCATGAGAAATATTGTTTAAATTGATGTTATTTTTGACACATCTATTTAGGAGTGTTCACGTTGCTCTATTGGCCCCCATACAATCCCTTCCTTTAGATATCGGTAGTCCAAATATTGATCATCATGTAGGTACTTTTGAGGCTACAACAATCATACCTAAACCCTTAGACCATCCCACAACTTTTGGCAAGGATGTTCAAGGGTGTATCGGAGAGCAGATAGTTGAGGACTTCATAGTGAATAGATCTCAAGACCCTCCACGTATACCCCTTTGTATATTGATGGAAAATGCAGCCATAGGAGTAGTTGGACTTGGTATCGAGGGCCTTGTAAGAAGATTTGAGACCTTACAATATAGTGTTCTTGGAGCACCTTTCATTGTCTCCTTCAAGAGGGCTGGGTATGATAAACAGCCTGTCACAAAAAATAGCAAATTAGAGTGGGGCCAAATCTGACATTGAGAGGGCCTTGCCTCTAGAATGGGAAGATCTTTGTGGAAAAAATTATTTGTTTGGGATGGCAACCATCGCCTGAAGACTTGGATGAGCATGATCAAGTCACGTAAATCTTTTCTTTATAAAGTATATTTCTTTCATAATTATTATAAAGGTGGGTTTATCTTACACTAGTTTTTGAATTCTTAGAGTACTCAATGATAAAATAGAGGCATTGCTCTTTGAAGTGCCGATTTGTCAACGTGCATGGAGGAGCAGAGGGAGAGCTCATCCTTGCTTAAAGGACTCAAAATGAGTGAGTATTGAGTTGTTTTTTTTGAACGATAGAGATCTGTTTCTCTTATGCGTTTAATTCTTTGAGTTTGAATGCTTTTGAAGAATTGGTCGCACAACCATATGTACCAACTTTGGCCAATAACTATTTCTATTTCAAAATCTTTCTACCGCTAGTAAAGAGTCTCTTTTGAAGGATTTTCCAATAGAGTGGTTGCATTGGATAGAAGTAGAATTGGCTTGTGAAAGAAAGGCAAATAAGGGTACATGGTACAATGCACCAACTATTCTTTTGGCAATACTTTTTTGGAAGGTTAGTATATTCTTTTCTTGTGTTGGATAGTATTGTTTGCTCTTCTTTGTTGTGTCTTGACTCTCAAATTCTTAAGATTCTTCTTATTAATATAAAGTTACCTTGTAATTAGTAAGAGTTTGATGGTACTATAATGAAAAATATTGCAGACATAAATGATCCTTCTTTGTCTGCACAACATAAGGGAACCCTTGATATGAGTAGAACCAAAAATGTTTTCAACGAAAGGGCTTACAAAGTACGTATATTTTTGTAACCTCCTTATCTACTAACATGCACTTTTCTTTCTAACATGCACTTTGGATTCTCTTTTGAAGATGTTATCAATTGCAAATCCAGCAAATGGGGTTGGAATCTTCTCTCTTTTTTTTTAGCTATAGTTGGGTAAAAGAGAAAGATATGATTGCTCTAACCAAGGATAAAGTTCACTCATTAGCCACAACAAAGATTACACCTGAGTGGTAAGAAAAGTTTTAAGCGAAGTTGTAAGATTATGGAAACATTTTAGAAATGAGACTTACTACTTTTCATTGCATATATTGAATTTAGAAAACAAGATGTTTTTCAATCTATTTTGACATGCAAAAGAGATGATCCTCATAGCGAAAGGTATCTTAGCGCACAAAAGTTTAGAATGTACTTGAGAAAGGAGTGGTACTGGGGAAATTTGTTAAAGCAATGCCTTAAGTTGAAGGGAAAGTTCATTCCTAACGGCTTCGAGACTTGGTTCTCTCATCAATAGAGAGAACATTTGGACTTCGATTTCCCTGAGCTATGGGGAAAAATGAATACCAAAGAAGCATATGACAAGATCCCAGAGCTCTTGGAGTCCACAAAGAGGCTCCTTTGTAGGTGATAAATGTTGATTATATGATGGTGTATCTGTCTTGTCTTGTCAAGAGAATCTTTAGATTTTTTACGCAAGTTGTTTGGTGTTCAGTTATTAAAAGTAAATGGTTGGTGAAATTCTTTGATGATCACTCTTTAGAAGTTATGCCAGAGAGGATTGAGAATTGGAAAGATCCTTCAGGGATTGATTCTATGTTTTTGTCTTGGATGGTCAATAGAGGATTCAATGATTGGGAGAAAGATCATTGCCCTTCGTGGCTTGATTACTCACATGGCTCTTATCCAAGAAGTGAAGAAATATTTTTTAATGGTATGTTTATTCACTTAATATGAGTTCATTCAATTAGTAGATTGTTTAGTTTATTATTCATTATTGTTTTTTGTAGGACAAGACAATGTGTCTGTAGTGGGAGCCACCATGGAGGAGATTGAATCTGCCTCCAATAAATGTGTATTTCTAAGAGAGCACACTGATTAAAATGAATCTAATTCTTGATCCCTCCATGGGTTGTTCAATAAAGAAGAGGCTTGAGTTCATGCATTCCATTATTCCAAAGAAGTCACAACAGAAAACCATGAAGACCTTAATGACAATGAGTATAGGTACTCTAAAAATTATGATAGGTATTGCTTGTTCTCAAATTTGCATACAGGCATGGCTTGTCAAAGGCATAAAAACCTAGCAAGGTTGGGCATGCCAAGGTTTTTCTTTAGCAAACTTTGGCTATCCAAAGGCCAATGCTTTGTGTGAAGATCAAAATCAAGGAAGGCTTCAGTACGAAATGATCTCAATTTGAAGCACAGCTTTGAGTACACCATATTTAAGCTACCCTTCATCGAAGAGATATGCTTGTGTTTTACATTGAGCAAGAAATTGGGGGATAGACTCAAATTTTTTTTGCCAGTGTGTACGACACAATCGGATTAGATTCCTTTTGTCGATATCCAAGGTATTTATTGAATATTTTTTGGTGTATGACGAGACATATTGGTGTATCCGACAAGATTCTAGGTACTCCTTTTTTAGTTTCAATTTCAATTCGGAATTCTTGCTACAATGATTATCATCCAAAGGATACACATAAGCTTACAAAGCTTCCTTGATCCCCATTATAGCACAGTTGTGACTAGATTTAGTATTTCTCATCTATCTGCATGGATTTACGTGTACAAATGATTGTTATTTTTACAATTGCTATGAATTATGCCAAGATGCATCATTATTTTTGAAGCTGCAAAAAATTTTAGGGAAGCATGGTTTGCATTCAATTACAATAAGGCTAGAAGTAGATTGGGCCACAGAGCATGAATCCATATTTTTGTGTCCATTCGATGTATAATCACTTCAAAGCCATTGTAGCTTACCAACGTGCAAGCAACTAGGTACGTAAAGTACATTGAAAACACAATTGTGAGGGCCATTCCATGGACCACCAACTATACCATCTCCAAATGGATACACCATGATCTTCGACATCCCTCTCGCTTGAGACCGACACCAAGACAGGCCTCCTCCTACTCTTCGATTCCAACTCAAGGGGGTGATAGCATTCACTTTCTCTAATATGCATCCCTTAGCCCCGAAGCACCATTGCTGAGCGGTCCAACTTTCCAATCAAAGTCATCAGACTAAATTCAAACTCCACCTTCCAAGGTCAACTGGTGGAAGTTCTCTAGTTCACCATTTGTTCAAGGTCCCTCACGCTTTTTTCTTGATTATGACCCAGCACAGCCGCAGAGCGTTCCCCTAAGTTGAGTGTATTTAATATCTATCCAAAACCCTTGTTTCCAAGTTTGATCCCCACTTCGTAGATCGGAATCATTTACCCCAGATCTTAACTTAATGGACAACATAAAATTGGGTTCAACATTCCGGCCAACAAATTAACCCTCCAAAATCTACCCACCCACTGAACCGTTTGATAAATGCACCCTTTCAAAGTAGTACTATGATACTACAAAACGGTATTCCAATCATGTTGACCTAAGAATACATTTCAAGCATTTGAAAGAAGCATGCAAACTATTGCATACCCTTGTAAGTGTGCATTTATCAGGTCGTTCCCACCTTTTCCTTTATAGAATATGTTATTTCCTTTTCCCTTTAGAATTAGTGAAATTATCTAGCTATTTTTCAAGCAATCACATATACTCCTCCAGGCATATCCCTATCCTCGTCCAACGACTTGGGTATCATATCTCCTCTGCCACGTGTGGAGGCGGCACCTTGACACAATTTTGAATTCTTATTTTTCTTTATCTTGTGTGGGAAATGGTCACAAAAATATTATATTCTAGATTCTATTTTTTTCTTTTTAAATCAATAATCCAAGAAGCAGAGAAAAGGTCGAACTAATAAGACAATTGTTGAATAGTCCACTTAGGTTCCTAGCCTTTCCAAGGTTACTTTTTACCAAACAGTTATAAGAGTTCCTTAATTAAATCGCATCCTCCTCTCTTATCCTCATCCCCTCATCGATCCATTTTCCTTAGTCCTTTTCCCGTTGGCAGCAGGTCTACCTGGACTAGGCTGATTTCCAGATGCATCTGTGGGTCCCTATCACCCGACCAGGGCACACTACCATTCAATCCCATTTCTACGACAATGAATGAACCTGAGCTCAAAACATAGACCAATGGTTATGAGACCTAGCCCAAAAGGACCATCCCTCGTTGTATCCCATTGGTAAACACCTGCGTCCGCCTTGTCCAAGCATGTAGGACAAAGTTCACACTTAGATCTTCTATGTTATGCTAGGGCTATCCACATCAAATATTCTCGGTAAATTTTTAATTTTAGTTCAAATTTAGATTAAGTTCCTCGAGTTATAATCTCATGGTTCCTAGTTTATTTTAATCTTTAATCAAACAAGACTTTAAGAAATACAACGAGTCTCTTGGGAAATTAAAGTTTTGTCTTAACGTAAGTTTCAAGTTAGCCCCGACTTTGACGAATCCCATTTTGGTCCCTTTGCATCATTAGCCATCCATGGGGCATCTCCATGGAAGCAATGGGAGTTTTCTGTTCAAGCAAAACGGTCATGACATCTGTGAAGCTATCCCCTTACTCCTCCCTTTGAATTTGCAAAAAAACTTGAAAGTAGACAAACTTGAAAGGAACAATGCATATGCTTTCTACAATGGATTTTTGCTTTGGTGTGATCTAAGCATAGTAAACACAAAACATCGGAATGCACCAACTTGAAATATTGAGATAAATAATCATGGAACTTCCTTTGAGTGCTTATGCAAGAGTGAACTCCTTCCATGCATGGTAGTATTAGCATAAAAAATACAAAGTTCCTAAGAGTGGACATGCGAGTGTGGTGAAACGTGGTTCATGCAATAGTGTATGAATGATTAACAAATTCTTCTTTAAGAAGGGATTTAAGCATACCTTTGCTACCCTGGAGAGGATTAATTATGTAGCTAGAAGAGGCTTATGGTTTAGGACTTTCCAATTGATAAGAGGGGGGGATACCTTAATTGGAAGAAAATTCCCACTTCCAAGGAAAAACTTCTTTGATTAAGATAGGGCTACCCTTCAAAAGTTAACTCTCCTTGAGGGAGTTAGTATTAACTTATTTGTATCACTACACATGCTCTTTTTCTCTTTGAAAGAAGAAAAATCATATTTCTTGAATTTACAGAAAAACTTGTGGACCTTTCATAAGAGCATTCTTTTTAGAGTAAATTGTAATGCTACTTTGAATAGAATGTTTAATTCCAAAAAAATTCACTACTTAATTGCTCATGATTATGTGGAAATTATCTCGTGAATCTTTAAAATAGGAAAATATATTTCTACTCTCTTTATGCCATATTAGTTTGGTAATCTAGAGAACGGAACTTGAAATATAAGTATGATCCCCAGTCACCTATGGTTACAAAGAGTGCTTTCTACTCTCTATATGCCATATGAGTTTGATAATCTAGTGAACGGAACTTGAAATATACGTACGATCTCCAGTCACCTATGGTTAAAGAGAGTGCTTTCTACTCTCTCTATGCCATATCAGTCTAGTAATCTAGAGAACTTGAAACAATGGAACTTGAAATAACATAAGGGTTAGCTGCTAGCAACATGGTTAGTAGTAATGAACCATAATTAGAGGGAAACAAAAAAATTAAGTAGTTATTTCTTCTTCTCAAGAAAAAGGCTTGCTTAAAGAAAAAATGAGAGCTTAAGCATAAATTTATGTAAGCATGAAAGTAAATCACTTTCAAGTAAGTGCAAGAGCATAAAAGAATAAGAAAATGTTACCTTAGTGTGTGTATGGTCTAGTCTTCTGCTTGCTTTGGATGTAGTCGGCTTTTCACTTTGCTTGAAGACCACTAATTTGGCTACTTGGAATGAGATAATGGTAAGAGGCAAAGATTAAGAATTAGGAGAGAGAGAGGAAGAGTGTAGTGTGAAGAAGAAGATCAAGTTTCACAGACAAGAAATTCTAGTTAAATACAATAGAATTGTACAATAATTCATTTGCTGTTGAAAATAAATTTTGTACAAGGTAGTGAAGAGAACAAAGTAAAACAAGGGAAAAAGTAATCCCAATTTAGAAGTGATGTTGCTTTAAGGTAAAAGAAAACCCCCATGTCATCAACCACGTTGAATAGTATGTTTTAATCAAAGAAGGTAGCCCGCACCTGCACCCATAGTAAACAAGAAAACGCTCGGTTAGCAATTGTTACTGTGTACATGTGATGCATGGGCATCTCAGTTGTTATCCATGTCCCAATGAAAAAAACAAATGTTGTAATTTGATATATAGAAAAAGAAATTCTTTTGTAAAGTTCTTACTGTACGAAAGTTTTAGGTATTTAAAAGCTGAGATTTCCCATAGAAAAAGCTCCCATCAAAGTTTTTCCCAAATTTTAAATACAAACCAGAGCCTATTTTATGAGTTTTGAGCACGTTCAATCATATTTACTGCCATCATAAAAAATACCTCTATCTCTTAGTTTTTGTCATGTCCGACATACTTTTATCAAAGCGTGTTACAAACTACATTTCATTCCATGTTACCATATACTACTCAATCCTTTCCTCTCTTTTCATTTAGAAAAAGTGACAGTATAAGTCTTTTTTGTAAGGAAAAAGAATATATATATGTATTGATAGTGTATACCGTCATGCTACTATTTTGAAAAACAATAGCCAGGCAAGTCTATGCAATTAAGAAAAAGCATTACCCAGAACCAACACAGAAGC
Source organism: Adiantum capillus-veneris (assembly GCF_014529385.1). Lineage (NCBI taxonomy): Eukaryota > Viridiplantae > Streptophyta > Polypodiopsida > Polypodiales > Pteridaceae > Adiantum > Adiantum capillus-veneris. The sequence continues at coordinate 43,660,573 of NC_140959.1, read as the reverse complement.
AGACAGAGAAAAGTTGAAGTAAGGCTAAAAAGCCGGGACCAGCTAAAGCAAAGTCGACGAAATCTCTAACACTAGAGAGAACCTATTAAACCATCAACCCTTAAAATTTTTCCTTGTAGCCGCATCAAGCGGGTAGGCGAACATCTTCCTACATACTAAAATAAGATAAAGAAAGAGCAAATACTGGCAGGCTTAGTTTATTGTATAGCTGAGGGTCCAAACTAAAACCAGGCAAGCAGTAACCAGTCAACAAACTGAGCAGGTGGCGAGCCACAAAAAACTCTCAGCAATCTTACAGGTAGGTGATATTGTAAGAAGGTAAAAGAGATCAAGTAAAAATGTAAAAAATACTACATCAATAGGGTAAGTGATGCTATTCAAAATTTACAAATCTTTTCAACATAGGGCAGCTCCTCGGAAACTAGTACTCAATATGACAGTGAGCTTACACTTATCAAAAAATTTAGTGAAACAGACCCCGGAACTGAGCCACATTCGATCTAAAGTCTGTCCAATTAGCGAGAGTAACTCAAACCAGGAGTTTTACTAATTACCCAAGCATTTTAACAGTCACAGCCCGGCACAATCAAAAAGTTCTTGAAGATTTTTTTATCCTCCGAAACTTTTCAAAAACTTGCAATACCTCTGTTTCCAGCACATAATCAATATTGAGAAATTATTTTACGAAAATCAGCAACAACAACCCACAAAGAATCACAACCTCCAATCCATCATAAATCCATCCAATGAGCAATAGTTAAAACCATAAAGCATGCTATCTAACTTAAGTTTATCCCATTACTCATAAACTTAACTAAATCTGCTCAACCCCATTTTAAAAGCAAGCCGAGTTACAACAATTTTAAAAAATAAAGCACCTCTAAACTCGGAGGAGAAGACAACTCCACAACCACATTCTCTTTAGTTTTAGGCATGTTGTAGTCCCCACAGTTAACAGTCACATAACAATTGCTAAGTGAGTTTAGTACTCACCTGATCACATTCCGTGTGGAATTTATAGACGACACAGTCCAACTGTAGGTGATAAGACCAGACAGTAGCTAGCTATCAATGCACTCTTGTTTATCGCTTATAGCTTGGGTCATCAGGGATTGTAATAGTGCAAGATACGTGAGTCGTAAGCGCGGGAGCCGCTAGTTAGTGCAAACACCTTTCTTAAATAGAAGGTAGCGTGTGATAGAGCATCCAAAAGGACAGGGTCACAATATGCAGGCGGTAGCAAGAACACGCCATACCAGTGATACAAAAGGTTAGGGTTAATAGGCAGCATGGACTCACTATTATAATAATTTTAAAAAAAAGGCTAAAAATGAATCCCATTACCATTTACTGCTAGTGAAGAAAATAAGAGAAATAGTAAGTGGCAGTAGCTAGTTAAGACTTTTTTTAACTAAAGCCGAAGCTCGCCTCAAAAAAAAAAAAAAAATGCGGTAAGGACTCCAACATTAGAAGGATTTTGACGAATAATTACCAATAATATTGACATATTATAAGAGACTAATATCAGTCGGATTGCCAAATAGGTATGTTCCAAGGGGAATATATGGCATGAAAAAAAGTTACAGTGTTACAGTATTCAAGAAGTGAGGGCACATAAGGAGGGTATTTAGTATGGATAACATCCAAAAAGAGGGTGCAATGAGGGTCTATATAAGACAAGCATATTCTATCATAGAATGCACTGTAACCAACTTGGGCACTTCTGATCTTACAGGAGCTTACAAGTTTCTTCCATAGCTTGTCTTTAGCTGTGTCTTTATACTTTATCAGCTATGGCTTATATTCAAGAACAAGCATTAGCGATATCTCTTGCTCATTTGCAGTAGTCAAGAGAGTCAATCTGGGAGACGACCATGCTCCATTATGAGCATCTTCTATTCCCTCAATTAGGAACATTTGTACGAAATGGTGGACATATCAAAATAGAATAACACGGGTGACCCTTTGCGGTCGAGAACACTTCAAGAATAACATCCATCTGGGGATGGTCAGGGAAGCCCTAGGTATAGGGCCACAGTATTATAATGTGGGACACTTAATAAAGCGTGGATTTAATGATCAATTATATTTTCTAGCATAGTTTCTACCACATCATAAAATAAATTTGTATCCTCATTTGGCATACCCTTAGGAGGATACTTTAACCAGACACCCTATACCAAAGAGTTAGGAGTGATTTTAGTTAACCATATCTTACCTTTGGCTGAGCGCCCAAACATTTGTTACTATTGTGACAGTTGCCTATGTGATCATGTAATGGATGGGTAAAATGAGATGTAATGGCCAAAAAAGTAACAAAAGTTTTATAGACTCAACGCCATGCTTTTTCATTAAAATTATTTGTAGCGAAACATGAGTAAGGATCAATGCAATTTTGTCTTTGTGTGTGTGTGTGTGTGTGTGTGTGTGTGTGTGTGTGTGTAGGCCCACTCATTCCCAGGCAGCATATTCTACGAGGTAGTAGACCCCAAGAAAATGGGCCTACTACCTTGACAAGAGAAAATAAGCATTCAAAAAGAAAGGGTTTTCTTTACATAAATATTTACTGAAGAGTATTTTATTCTGGTTTAGTGAGACTAATCAAGCTTTGTAGGTCATACTTAAGGCTAGACCATTTATGCATTTTTAAGGAATTGTAGATACATGCAACAAGGTCTTTTTTATGAAACCCATTATTGATAAACTTGGTAATCAGAGTGTTGATTTCTTGATATGCTGAAAAGCTGTTTCATGAGTCATAAGCTATAAGGAACATCATTCCTAGACATGTGTGTAAGGAGTTTCTAAAGGGTCTATTGCTTTTCCTTTTGGTAAATACAGAGGATTTGATCTTCAGATTTTGTCTTTTCAGATTTTCTCTTTTCCAAAAGAAACGAGTATAAAAATTACCCAAGAATGGGGGAGTTAAAGTAATCTCGATATTCAAGAAGTGAGTCCTAGAGACAAACCATTTATCAAGCCTCATTATTCTATCTAGGAAGGTAGGTTCAATATTAAGACAGGTCGGATAAATCTCTCTAAGCGTTTCTTCGAACATGGGATTGTTCACGCTACATAGGTCATCCATAAACCTAAACATATGAATAAAGTGTGAAAGTAACAAAGCCCTGGCTGGGTCACTCATCATTTTTATAAGCCATTGAAATTCGAAGTGACAAAGATAAAGATTACACATAACAGGAGAACAAGAAAATCCCATTGGGATCCCTAAAATATGCTATCATGTCCACGCACGTGCATGTGACTGACCGTCGACACACAACATGACTATTTGACATCTATACATCGTTCGCCATACTTGAAAACAAATATCACATTCCAAATTCATGTAAACACCTCGTTATATACAGATTTCCATGCATATAGCTCCTACTATGTACAAACAAAAAGTGGTTTATCAACGTTGAACTCGTAGATGATTTGACGGTAGAAAATCCTTCGAATATAATCAGTATACCTCTAAAAGGTTCGCCCTTGAGATCTAATCGTCTATGAAGATCTCTTGATATGTGCCCCCTGTGTCCATGTCTTTCAGCCTTACGTATGTATGCCTAAGTAGTGCTATATACTTAATGTAATCAAACCTACAAAGTTTGAAACATATATTTAATTAATTTTTTGTTAAATTCCTGCAAATATAGTCACTTAAGTCCCCCTTGAGACTTCATTGTCTATCAAGATGTGCCCTTTCTGTCCATGTGTAATTTCACTCTTGGCCATGCCTCTGAAGTGCTGGAAAGAAACATGGAGTTATTGTAATCACACCTACCAACTTTGGAATTTACCTCAAATTCAACTTTGAAGGTGAAAAGGCGTACAAAATAAAGAGAGACCTAATGTAAAAGCATCCGAATATAATTTCTTTACCACTAGAAGGATCCCCGTTAAGATTGCATTGTGTATCAAGGTCTCCTGATATGTGTCTTCACTCTTAGGTATGCTTGAGGAGTGCTCTAAAGAAACATAGATTCAATGTAGCTACCCCTACGACCTACAAAACTTTATTGTGAGAAGCTCCAAACATAGTGACTAGTTTACTTGTCAATTTTGTCACATGTGAGTTTTTAACTGCGTGTATTTCGGTGATTGAACCCCACCTTTTTGAATTCACCATTATACTTCAAATTACCTCAAGGTAGGGGAACCTACAAAATCAAGGGGAATTCAAACCTTGTAATAATCTAATATATTAGAATCTAATATATTCCCACGGAAATAGGACCATAGAGTGTAATCTCTATATAAAGGGCCACAAGGCGCTTCATTTTTTCAATCATTAGTAATTACTGTAACAGGAGAAGGAGAGAAGCAAGATGGAAGGCAGGAGGAATAGTTCGACGTTGGCGCTTCATGTATGCATCTGTTTGGGGATGTTTGCTAGCAGGCAGCGCCTTGGCCCAAGAGCAGCAGCGCGCAGGCATGCAACAATTAACAATGATCTTGTTATGGCATGCAGCAATTAACGCTGATGATGTTGTTACGGCATGTAGCAATCAACGATGATGTTGTTGACGTGGCATAACCTATACTATGCATAAATTAACACTCTTGTTCAATTGCATACAGCTCGACGACGGCCAGCATTGCTACGCCATTGTATCCTGATGTTCATCCCGCCACCCTCAAGACATGGTGCGTCCCTGATAAAAACACATCAGAGCGGGAGCTGCACATTTTGCTTACCCGCATGTGTCACCCCGTCCGTCCGGTTGTGGTGCCCGTCGTACACGCCGGTGCCCGCCACCGTCCCCACCGACACATGATAGGTCCGGCAGCCAGTCCAGTGCCTACCCCAATTACCAACGGCCGTGTGTTGCCCACCAAATTTGTGATGCCATCCTCTCCCTGCATGGGCGTTGCATTCTTCCTTATACTCTCTACGACCATGCCTCCTATGCCACGAATATCTATTGGCAGACGCAGTTGTGACCAGCGGGCATCCCTTGCACCACGATAGTTGGCGTTGCCACCCACGTGGTGTACGCTGATCCGAGTAATCTCTCTCTCTCTCTCTCTCTCTCTCTCTCTCTCTCTCTCTCTCTCTCTCTCTCTCTCTCTCTCTCTCTCTCGGGGGCGCGGTTGTCTTTGTCTCACCTTTCAATGCCACTAACTCTGTGCAATATATACTTTTAAGCCCCACGCTGCCAATATCCGAGGACCACTGACGAAGCACAAAAACTCCTTAGGGAGAGCTAGCCCTTCCCATTGTCGCTGCTACGTGCTATGTGTGTAGTCATCTTCTTGATATTGATGGCACTAGCTGTCATTGCCTCGAGCAATGAGGATGAAGTCTCTTTTGACATTGTCACTTCCATTCATGTTGTGTAATCCAATCTCCTTTCTCATATCTTTCTATTTGCACTTAATTCATTCATGGAATTTGGTTTTTCTTTCAAGGAAGAAACTCGTCGTAACTGTATATAACTTCTCTAGATCTTTGCACATAAACCTGAATACTCTGTCAATGTTTTTTCTATATCTATTTATTAAATACATTACTTATTTTTCAACGACACATGCAAAATATACATCTATTTTTAAATTACATTTCTAAATCTAGAGTTTTTTTCCTATTTATGTATTACTTACATCAAAATTATCTATATATTCTAAGTTTACATTTACATCATATTTATGTTTTTCGTATGTTATATTTAGATTATACTAGTAGGTCTCCCCATTCTCAGGAAAAAAAAAATGTTGCAAAAAGGGATCAAGATGCGTTGACGGGTTTTGTTGTTTTTTGGGTTTTGGGGGAGTATACTTTTGTTTTTTTATTTCATTCAAGGCTCACCTTCCATTTCACTACGTCAAGGGTCGCTCCCTCTTCTCTACAGCCCTCTTTTTATAAATGTAGCCTTTGAGAGTATAGTTTTGATTTTTTATTTCATTCAAGACTCACCTTCCATTTCACTACGTCAAGGGTCGCTCGCTCTTCTCTACCGCCCTCTTCTACTACTTTTGCAGACGGTTCTCTTTCATAGCTTTCCACGCACCACTACCATAGCCTCTTTCTTAGTTTGGCATTGTCCCTTGCTCAGACGATCATCTTCCCAAACCACACACCATTTGCGTCGGTCACTTATCGTTTTGTGTTGAAAGTCTAATAGCAATTTATTGTCGTAGCATTGTATTGATTGATTTTCTGCTCTTGACCTTGATGGCTCTCTCTCTCTCTCTCTCTCTCTCTCTACATTGCTTCAACTTCAGTGGCTTCCTGCTTCTTGCACCAATTGTATAGCCGCCCTCGACCTTGATCTCTCTCTCTCTCTCTCTTTCTCTCTCTCTCTCTCTCTCTCTCTCTCTCTCTCTCTCTCTCTCTCTCTCTCGCGCGCGCTACGTTGCTTCAGCTTCCTGCTTCTTGCGCCAATAGTAAAAACAACCTTAGACTAGGCTAGTGTAGCGCGAGTTCAAAGTTAATCTTAGAGTTTTTGGCCTTTTAATTTTTTGAACCCATTAGTAATACTCTATATTTGTAGATTAAGTTTGAATGATATTATATCATAGAGACGAGAGAGAGAGAGAGAGAGAGAGAGAGAGAGAGAGAGAGAGAGAGAGAGAATGGGTGGTACAATTCTCCCTAGCTGCGAGTCTGCATGGAAAATAAAATACAAAGCATCGAGATTGAATGTCCCAATCACCTCCTACGACTTGCTAAGAGGCTAGAGGAGACAATGTCACCTTGAACCATAGTAGAGAGAGAGAGAGAGAGACACAGAGAGAGAGAGAGAGAGAGAGAATTAATAGTACAATTGGCCCTAGCTACACATTTGTACTTACATAGATTGATAGAGAGAGTATCGAGGGTGAACATCATGATCACCTCCATTGACCAAAATTAAAGGGTGTCGAAACGAAGCCCCCAATAGTGATTCCAAGTAGCCCAAAGGTGCATATGGAATCTCTAAGTGAACTCAAAAAAGCCGCACAGATTTGGGTTGAAACTTGGAATAGGGATATTGCATAGCAAAGGGCAGTGGCAATTAAGTAGCACATTTCAAGTAGCCTGTCGAGAGTGGGAATAGTCTGTAGCTCAACGAATGCATTGAGAGCTAGGCCTGACACGGTCATGGATGGTGAGTGTGCAACTGCCCCCACATCTCAATGCCAAGGGTGGGTGCGGCCCTACATATCAATGTTAGGGCAAAGCCTCGAAGATTACTGCCTAGTGCAACAACGCGCAAACAAGGAAAGGCCACAATGTGGCACTAAGTGACATGCCAATGCAAGGATATGCCAAGGTGGTAGCGCAATAGATGCTAAGGCTAGGAGTTCAAAAGCATAGCTGCAAGAAAATGCTGCCAAGTGCCTCGCCTCTATCATTTTAATATAGATATAGATCTACAAATAACGTCATAGATTTGCAGCCACATGGTGGCCACTCATTTTCGTTTTATAGATAGGATAATTGCATTCCAATAGCCATGAGATATGAGGGGATGACACACTATATTGGGAAGAAAAAAGATTGGCAAAAAAAAAACCAAATTCCTAAAGCAATTATAGACGCATAATAATATGTGATATTGTATGCATTTAGCAGCGTAGCCACCACACATATAAAGGAAAAAGCCTAATCTTTGTTATGCTAGGCTTCATACTCAACCTCAATGGTAGAGTGATAGGGCTTGCAAACTCTTCCCGATTACCTCATCAAGTTATGTATGCCAAAGGGACACTTAAAATGTTCCCCACGGTACATCTCAAAACTTGAGACCAACATCATCGACACTACCATGGCCATCATCTAAGGCATCACCATAAGCAGGACTTTTGAGGTTGCCATTACAAAGAGGTAGGGATTTGATGTGTATATTGAATTTACTAAGGCTCAAACCTAAACCAGGCTAGATCGGGTAATGGGCATCAAGGTCCAGCCTCTTCTAATAATCCTCATGGTATTAACAGAACCGCTGATAAGGGGAAAAGACCCATTGATGCGGATGGGTTTCAAACTGTCTCGGCTAGGAAATCCTTCAAACCCCGACAGCCTTCCTCAAGTTACATTAGTCCCAATGTATTTGACATCCTGCAAGACATGCCTTCACATGACACTTTGGCTGTTATTGAGGCAGCATGCAATATCGCTGAAAAACTACCACTTATTCGGGAGGAACCTGCGCTTAACCTTGAGGTCAACATGGGGGACATTGATGATAACTCAAATGAAGGCGGTAACACTCAGGTTGTTATGAACACTCCCTCATGAAAGTTGCAACCTTTAATGTGAAAGGTCTTAATGACCCCAATAGGCTTGCCATGCTTAATAAATGGATTCTGCAAAAAGATCTCGATGTAGTGCTTATACAAGAGCATAAATGACGTAAAAGAGCAGGAGAAACTTACCATTTCGAAGGATACTCGTGCTTTTATGGGGGGAGAAAAGGAGAGTATTCTGGGGTGCTGAATTATATTAAGAATTCTCTTAACCCTCAATGGGTGTTGGATCATCCCTCGGGTCGCTGTTCTGTCTCTATAGTAGATTCGACATGGGGACCTCTACATATTTTTAATGTGTATGCTAATAATAATTGGAATCATAGAATGGAAACTTGGTCTTGGTTGAAACTGATGACTCTAGGCAAGGGTATTTTTGGCGGTGATTTCAATATGGTTACTAAAATGGTGGATACTACATCCATAGCCACTGTTATGTCAAAAGAGGAAGCTGCTTGCTGGGATGACCTGGAATCCCTACATCAAATGTCAGATGCCTGGTTAAATGGGTTTAACTCAAATGGGTTCACTTTTCATTCAAAATCGCACATATCATCTTGGTCTAGATTGGATAGACTTTATTTTATGCAAGATGAATGGCTACCTGCTAATTGTCAAATGCAAGTTCAGATTGACTTCTGTATGTCTGATCACTTTCCTCTCGTTTTGAATCTTTCTGATGCTAATGCTAGAACAGTTAAATTTGGTAAAGTGTGACCTCTCATGGTGAATAATCTGTTGTTACATGATAAACACTTTCAAGCAGATGTCCTACATTGTGCTAATCATGCTAAGCAGATAAGTACTGATCCGGTTAATGCTTGGAATTTTTTTTGTGTTGAAATGCAAAAATGTATCAGACATCATGGTAAGATGAGAGCTACCCAAAAGCGACAGAAACTGGCTGCATTGTGTGCGAAACTTAAACCCTTGTTAGAACAGGTGTATAAAGGACAGGTAACCACATAGCTATGTACTGAAATTGAGGATATTAGGGGCGCTCTTCTATCTATAGCGGAGGCTGAGGTTGCTAAATGCAGGGTAAGAGAATTATCAGATGTAAATGACACCTCAAAGGGATTTTTTCATAAGCTGAAAACCAAACATAATCGAGAGGCTATCACTAGAATTATAACAGAGGATGGGTCCGAAGTCACGGAGAGCCAGAACCTTGTGCAAACGTGCGTGGATCATTATAATGCTATCTTAAATAAACCACTGGATACCTCAAAGGAAAGAGCACAGGCAATGGAGGTGATGTTAGCCTCTGTGGACTTTTGCATTAATAACTGTGATGCCCAGAGGCTTGAGGGCTGCTTTGAGGAAGGAGAACTCTACTATGCTATCACTAAATTGGGAAATGACAAAACACCTGGAGCTTGTGGGCTTTCAAAGGAATTCTTGATGCATTTTTGGCCACATCTGAAATGTATGGTTATGCAGGCAATCAATGCTATCTGGGCATCACAGGTTATGGATCCTCATCTCAAAGAAGGAATTGTTAAACTCATTCCTAAGCAAAAATTCTGCTCAACTTTATCACAATGGAGACCCATAACCATGATGGGGTTACTGTATAAGGTTCTGGCTAAATCAGTGGCTATCAGATTATCATCCATCAGGTTATTCAGAAAAGGTATCATATGCATTGATCAAATGTTGGACTCTCAGGAGTTGTTTGTTCCTTTTTTTGCAGCTAGGAGACAATTCAGACTGTCGAATGCTTTTAGAAGAAGTTGGATAGACTTATGTATTCAAACATTCAGGCTTCAAGTTCCCCTTACAGAGAACTTATGGGAAAGATTTCGAGACTGGCACTTACCAGGGAATGCAGGTGATTGGTGGAAATATTCTACGGCACAGTTCTACACTTTGCTTATTCCAGATTTGGACATCTCAACTAGATGCAACAGATATTGGAGGTTCAACAAATCACAAGAGTGGTGGATACAGTGGCTGATGGTATTATGCAGTCTTCCTTGTTCGAATAAGCACAAGTTTTTTTTTGTGGAGACTTCTCACAGGCTCTCTACCCTGTGGAGAACTGCCACTTAAGAAATGTATTTCAGATGGGAAATGCCCAAATTGTAAAGCTATGGAGACCATTAAACACCTATTTTGGAACTGCAAAAATGTAAGACAATGGTGGCTATGGATTTTACAACATGTACAAAAATGGGTCCCTATCAAACTGTCTATCTTTTCTATGACATTTGGGTTGTGCAAATTTCCGGATGACGCAATGCAGTTTTGTATGCAATCCTTGAGAGTTTGGTTACTGTTTTTTATCTGGAATGCTCGAAATTTTGCCTATTTTGAGAAAATCTCGCTTTACAAGGTTACTATTCCTTGGGAGATTATCAAGAAAAAGATGATGGAGGACTGCCTTTGTATCATTGATGGGAAGATGAAAGAGAGATGTTTACAGTTCATAAGTCGGATCTGACATTGATCAATGACGAGATGATGTAATATATATGTAAATAATAAGTTTTCCCAAAAAAAAAAGAGAGAGAGAGAGAGAGAGAGAGAGATGATTTTGATGCACAATTGGCTGACACCCTCTTATCACTTGAGTAGCCTATTGTTTTGCTACCCTCGCCGCAAGGTGTGGGCACAACCTCGTAGGTGGGTGGAGGGGTGTGGAGAGGTTATTGTTTTGCAGGTAGTCGCAAGGTCAAACCCCAGGGTGTGGTTATAGCCTCCCCCCCCCCCCCCCCCCCCCCCCTCTCTCTCTCTCTCTCTCACACACACACACACACACTCAAACACACAAAAAAAAATAACATGAACCCATGAAAACCTGCAATGACACAATCGATGGAGCGAGTAAAGGCCGTAGCCCATGCAAAAACTGAAAATGTTGCACATGGCCTCTCCACCCATGCTCTCTCAGAATTGGTCGGGGTCAGTGAGCCTCCTCTCTCTCAAATTGTTGTTGATAGAGAAGGAGAGAGCACAGAAGTAGAACCCCAAAGTGTGTAGAATACACACATGAGATGATGTATATATAGAGGGGACCTGGGTGCCATATATAGAGAAGCCATATATTGAGTAGCTTCACGTATAAGCTCAACATAAACATTGTACCTCCCCTCTTCACCTTGGCCTCCTTCTCATGCAGGGTTGCTGGCAACTTCTCTTTGGCTTCTCAATTTGCCCACCTTGTTCTTACCAGCCCTGCACCTAGAGTCCTAAAGTTTCTCAAGCCATGACATTGGCTTTCTTCCATGAAAAATAGCCCTTGGTGGCTTTCTTGATCCCTTGCCAAGCTCCCTCGGAGCCTCCTCTTCAAAAGCACAGCTACTTCTTCATACACATGGACGCCCCTTGCTTCGCATGACAACCAACATCAGCCCCTACTTCTTGTCGTTCTTGGATCCCCAAAACCATCAACCCCTTGAGCTTCATATTACTCAAAGAAGCTGTTTTTCATACCTGAAAAACAGCTTCCGCGTTTTGTTTTTAATTTTTTTGCTAATTAGAAACGATTTCGCAAAAACTACCCGCTGTAGAGACCGGAATCGATGTGGTCTACAACTTTGCTGAAAGAAGTTTTTTCAAATTCTGCACCGATTTTGAGTTATCCTTCGCGGACTGCGTACATACTTGAAAAGTAACTTCCGCTTTTTGTTTTTGATTTTTCTGCTATTTGAAAACGATTTTACAGAAACTACTCGCGTAAAAGACCGAAATCGATGTGGTCTACAACTTTGCAGACGGAAGTGTTTTCAAATTCTGCATTGATTTTGAGTTATCGTTCGCGGACTGCGTACATACCTGAAAAGCAATTTTCGCTTTTTGTTTTTGATTTTTTTGCTATTTGAAAACGATTTTACAGAAACTACTCGCGGAGAAGACCGAAATCGATGTGGTCTACAACTTTGCAGAAGAAAGTGTTTTCAAATTCTGCACCGATTTTGAGTTATTGTTCGCGGACTGCGTACATACCTAAAAAGCAATTTCCGTTTTTTGTTTTTTATTTTTCTGCTTATTGAAAACGATTTTGCAGAAACTACCCGTGTGAGAGACCGGAATCAATGTGTTCTACAACTTTGCAGAAGAAACTACCCGCTATGGGGATTGGAATCGATGTGGTCTATAACTTTGCAGAAGAAAGTTTCTCTAAATTCTGCACCGATTTTGGGTTATCGTCTCGGACTGCGAATATGTTTGAAAATCAAAATTTTACTTTTTGCTTTTGATTTTTCTCGTAATTGAAAACTTCTTAATTATATTTTTTTTCATCAATCATATATTTGTTACTGACGTAACTTTGCTGCAGAAGCCAGTTACTTATCGTTCCGATTCAGTCGAGCCGTTGATGATCGTCCAAATTCTATCGAGCTACTGTTGGTACATGATATTTTGTTATATGATATACTCATTCATTGATTCTAGTATAATTATTCTTTTAGAGATATAGTTTACGTCGTTTTATTGATAATTTCTCATTGATACCATAGTGATTTTGATGGTACCATGATGATGTTTTGTTAATACTTTGGTCATGGTGATTTTCGTTGATACCATGATGATATGTCATTGATACCATGGTTATTCTCGGTGGTGCCATGATGATATTTCGTTGATACCATGGTTATTCTCGGTGATTCCAGGATGATATTTCGTTGATTCCATGGTGATTTTTGTTGATACCATGATGATGTTTTGTTGATACCATGGTTATTCTCGGTGATACCATGATGTTGTTTCGTTGATACCATGGTTATTCTCGGTGATGCCATGATGATGTTTCGTTGATACCATGGTTATTCTCGGTGATGCCATGATGTTGTTTCGTTGATACAATGATTATTCTCGGTGATATCATGATGCTTTTCGTTGATACCATGATCATTTATTCATTTTTATTGATATAATGATGATATTTTGTTAATACTTTGATGGTATTCATTGATCACTACATTGATAAATGTTGTTTTATGTAGTATATACACATATCATTTGTATCACGTAATCACACATTTTGTACTTTTACATTTATACTTTATGTATTTTATGTTGTCGTGCGTATATATGTCGTCAAAAGAGTGGCGTCGCGAACCATCTCTTATGGCATTGTGAACGTAATTATTTCATTAACGATGCTAATAATTTTCATGACATGTTTTTTTTTGGAGTCTATGATCTATGTAGGATTGATCAAAAAATTGATTTTATGAAGACAAACTTGGCGACAATAAAAGATTTATGAAGATATGTTTGGTGATGCCATATTGATGACAACATGAAGACATGTTTGGTGATGCGGTATTGATGACAAGCTACATAGCAGATTCACGGAGACACTTTTGATTACAAGCTAATCGATAGCTTTTACACCTCTTTATTGAACCTTTGTATTCATTATTGTATTTGATAGGATAGGAGTAATGTAACTTCTCATAAAACATTCATTGTAAAAGGAGTGATGTAGCTCCTCGTAAACATTTGTATATTCAATGATTTTTATAATATAACGGTGGGTGTATATAGAGCTGTGGGTTTTTCCCTTGATCCCCCAAGGGTTTTTTCATCCACAGTTAGGGACCCTTATTTGAGCGGGGGTGTTGAGCTTATATGTGAAGCTACTCAATATATGGCTTCTCTATATATGGCACCCAGGTCCCCTCTATATATACATCATCTCATGTGTGTATTCTACACACTTTGGGGTTCTACTTCTGTGCTCTCTCCTTCTCTATCAACAATTGTGTGGTATTTCTATCCTCCTACTCGGACCATGGGGATGTTGTAGAAGAGCCTTGCCATGCAACACTAGGAGAGGTCGGCAAGGTTGGCCGCATCAGGGTAGAGAGAGAGATAGATAGAGAGAGAGAGAGAGAGAGAGAGAGAGAGAGAGAGAGAGAGGGTGCAGTGGGACTTTGTGCAACAAATCATGCAAGGTATGGGGTTTTTCCCTCGGATCATTAGATGTATCTCTCTGCTTGGTGAACATGCTTACTCGAGATTGATCATTAATTGTAAACTCTCTGAAAAAAAATATTTTTCCAGACTGGCACAACAGGGCTATTTGCAAACCCTCAAATTAGGAGAGAGAGAGAGAGAGAGACTCCATGCTTGTTCATGCTCATTGTGTATGTAAATGAGGGGGCCTATTGGATCTAAACCTATTCGAATGAATGGAGACATATGGGATCTAAACCTATTAGCAAGCATGAAGGCTCGAACTTAAGTTCGAGCTTGCATGCATGTTCATGCTCATAATGTATGTAAATGAGGGGAAAGCATGGAGCTTCCATGCTTGGTCGTGCTCGTTATATATGTAAATGAGAGGGAACCATGGAGGCTTGCGGGATATGTTCCTATCAACAAACATGTAGGCTCGAACTTAAGTTCAGACCTCATGCTCATTATGTATGTAAATGAGCGGGGAGCTTGCCTCATGCCCATCACATACTCGAATGATTGGGAGGCTTTTTCTTAGGGCTTTAGATGATTCTTTAAATAATAGCTTTCTATTAAGGCTCAAAATTCATACCAGTTTCCAAGAAAAATGGAGCTCATTTGCAAACTCCTAACAGTCAAGGACTTGCATTTTCCATATTTTGACCCCTAAAATAGGAGAATGATATCCTTTGTTCTTCCAAAAGACCCCTTACTTGTGAGTAGTCAAAATTAATTAGCATGTCAGGTTTTGACTGAATTAAAGCTATTTAATTTTTCATGTAGCAATGAACAATATTGGTAAAATGATTCCAAAATGTACTAGAAGTTTCTTTCTATACATAACAAGAGGATACTTTAGTTACACTAAGAAGAGGATCCTATTACATGGTGGGCTCTTGTATATTGCCAAAATACCTCCAATTAGATGAACCATTTCAAAAAATGGGACTTGAATTTTTTCCATTATTCCTAAATTTGTCTTTTTTTACAAAACATTTACGTAGCAAAGTGCACACTATTATTTCAATGTGAAAAATATTTTTCAAAATGTTGTTTATTTTTTCATGAGAAATATTGTTTAAATTGATGTCATTTTTGACACATCTATTTAGGAGTAGTGCACGTTGCTCTTTTAGCGAGTAAAATATTATGCAAATTTCAATCTTTTTGAAAACATTTACTTAATAGAATGCACATTACATTTCAATGTGAAAACTATTTTCTAAATTTCATGCTTTTTTTACACATCTATTTAAGAGAGTGCATGTTGTTTTTTTAAAAGGAGTTGGATATTATACAAAATTCAACTTTTTTTCTTGAGAACTCCACTATGTAAATATTGCATATAGCACATGCAAACAAGAGGTATTTAAATAATCGCTTACATGTATATTTTCAAGTATTATATGTATCCTTTTTGTATGCATTTTTGTAAAAAAACTTAGCCCTTATGTATAAAAACTTTCACTTTCTCAATTAAAAAACCCTTTATGTAAGTACATTTTTTGGTAAATGTACCTAATGATAAATCCCTTATTTTGTTCACACGTGCTATCTTACATATTTCCTAGTGGATGTCCTAAGATTTTTTTGAAACATTTATATATGAGAGTACACATTGTTACTTTTATGTGAAAATTATTTTCTAAATTGATACTTTAGTGGAGTGAACAAGGCCTTTTCTTCAAAAACACTTACACTCTTTGGTCTATAGTGATTGGTCTAAATCAAAGACACTCATGAAAATAATTTTTATAATTCATCTTTTTTTCAAGCATTTACTTAGGAGAGTGCAAAGCTAAACATATTAATAAACATGTCTTTCGAAATGAAATTTGTTTTTCAACTAGTGATTTTAAAATAGTGATTTGCAACTGTGAGATTTTATTGATTCTTTTTTTACTGATGTTTATTTTCTTTACAAGGAAATGGAAAGGGCTTCCTCAAGATCAAGGATGCTTAAGAGGAGCAAGCACAAGAGAGGTATAGTTTTTAGAGATTTTTTTCATTTCAATGTTATTCTCAAAAGTCATTTAGTAATTCTCTTCTACTTTCATCATTGTTTTCTATCAGTAGAATCAGATCAATGCACCAATACAATCCCTTCCTTTAGGTATCGGTAGTCCAAATATTGATCATCATGTAGGTACTTTTGAGGCTACAACAATCATACCTAAACCCTTAGACCATCCCACAACTTTTGGCAAGGATGTTCAAGGGTGTATCATAGAACAGATAGTTGAGGGCTTCATAGTGAATAGATCTCAAGACCCTCCATGTATACCCCTTTGTATATTGATGGAAAGTGAAGCCATAGGAGTAGTCTTGTAAGAAGACTTGAGACCTTAGGATATAGTGTTTGGAGCACCTTTCATTGTCTCCTTCAAGAGGGCTGGGTATGATGAACAACCTGTCACAAAAAATAGCAAATTAGAGTGGGGCCAAATTTGACATTGAGCGAGCCTTGCCTCTAGAATGGGAAGATCTTTGTGGCAAAAATTATTTGTTTGGTATGGCAACCATCACTTGAAGACTTGGATGAGCATGATCAAGTCACGTAAATCTTTTCTTTTTAAAGTATATTTCTTTCATAATTATTATAAAGGTGGGTTTACTTTACACTAGTCTTTGAATGCTTAGAGTACTCAATGATAAAAAAGAGGGATTGCTCTTTCAAGTGCTGATTTGTCAACGTGCATGGAGGAGCAGAGGGAGAGCTCATGCTTGCTTTAAGGACTCAAAATGAGTGAGTATTGAGTTGTTTTTTATGAACGCTAGAGATCTGTTTCTCGTATGCGTTTAATTCTTTGAGTTTGAATGATTTTGAAGAATTGGTCGCAAAACCATTTGTACCAATTGGCCAATAACTATTTCTATTTCAAAAGCTTTCTACCACTAGTAAAGAGTCTCTTTTGAAGGATTTTCCAAGAGACTGGTTGCATTGGATAGAAGTAGAATTGGCTTGTGAAAGAAAGGCAGATAAGGGTACATGGTACAATGCACCCTTATCTTTTTTAGCAATGCTTTTTTGGAAGGTTAGTATATTCTTTTCTTGTGTTGGATAGCATTGTTTTCTCTTCTTTGTTGTGTCTTGACTCTCAAAATTCTTAATATTCTTCTTATTAATATTAAGTTACCTTGTAATTAGTAAGAGTTTGATGCTACTATAATGAAAAATATTGCAGACATAAATGATCCTTCCTTGTCTTCACAACATAAGGGAACCCTTGATATGAGTAGAACCAAAAATGTTTTCAATGAAAGGGCTTACAAAGTACGTATATTTTTGTAACCTCCTTACCTACTAACTTATTTATACTCTAAAGTTTTGTAGAAAACGAGACGTTTTTCAATCTATTTTGACATGCAAAAGAGATGATCCTGTTAGCGAAATGTATCTTAGCGCACAAAAGTTTAGAATGTACTTGAGAAAGGAGTGGTACTGGGAAATTTGTTAAAGCAATGCTTCAAGTTGAAGGGAAAGTTCATTCCTAACGACTTCGAGACTTGGTTCTCTCATCAATAGAGACAACATTTGGACTTCTATTTCCTTGAGCTATGGGGAAAAATGAATACCAAAGAAGCATATGACAAGATCCCAGAGCTCTTGGAGTCATTAAAGAGGCTCCTTTGTAGGTGATAAATGTTGATTATATGATGGTGTATCTGTAATAGGACTAATATTTGAAGTTCTTAAAGTCGAAAAGAATGTAGCAGGGCATATCTTTCGTTAGCACGATTTGAAAGATTGTCGAATAGTCTATTAAATAGAGCTTATACGAATGAGTTGAAATATTAAGAGAGAACATATATTCTTTTTTTTTTTAATAATACACTAAAGACGGATTTGATAAAGATTAATGAATAACAGATAGTCTGTCTATGAACAGTAAAATTGAGATTTTTATTAATATCAATGTTTTATATTTATGTGTTTTAGCTTAAAATGCATGGGTAGGCTTAAAATAAGTTGTAAAAGTAGTGGAGACCCAAAAATAGAGGTTTTATGAGTCGCGACCTAAAAGTTGCGTTTTTAGCCAAACAGAGACGTTTTTTGCAATTCTGTTCACGCTGTCTTGTAGACCAGACCTATTCCCGTCGTTTTGAGTACCTGGATTGCTCTGTTCTGAGTTCGTTTGTAAAAGTTATGATGAAAACAAACAAAAAGCAGCAGCAGTGTAATGTACACAGGGACAGACAGACCTACAACATCATACAGTTCTCCCTGCTATCAACCAAGAAGTGGATTGTTTCTTCATGGTAGAGTATGGAAATTGAGATTATGAAGGTATATAATTATGTTTTTTTGACTTTGATTATCATGATTGAATTGGTTGCACGAGTATGTTCTTTTGGCTATTTTGTAGGTGATGCAGAAATCAATGTGTGAAACAGGATCTGTGCAAAGTGTCATGATAGAAATCTAACCTTTACGGATCGCTTAGCGATCACGTTCTTATATTATTCTCGCAGGTATACTTTGTACGAAAATCGTGTAGGCTTTTCGAGGAAAAGAAGGATAAAAGCACGACAGGTGGTGCGTTTAGGGATCATTCACCATTCTCTCTTCTGCGAGTGCGAGTGCGAGTGAGAGTGAGAGTGAGAGTGCGAGTGCGAGTGCGAGTGCGAGTGAGACGCTGCATGCAAGCGAATTGAAGCTCGGGGGTGGTCGGGAGGTTCGAGCTCCGTACAACGGAGTGCGCCCATATATATTCAATTGCTTCTCTGTTGTATCAAACACTATCAATATAAAGATTTCTTCCTCTGTTTTGCTGTCTATCTCTATTATTCGGTTCCCGTGACAATTGGTATCAGAGCAAGCGGTTGATTCTGGACATGGAAGGATACGAGAGGAGGATGAAGGAGCAAGAAGACCTGATTCGGCGACTATGAGAAGATCTGAAAATTGCAAATCGGGAGTGTGTTGAGGCTCTGCGGGGCAAAGCAGCACGAGATCTTGATATCTATGTAGACCTTGATGGCCAACATGAAGGTGAAAACCATGCTAATCCACCTGGAAACAATAATCATCGTGGTGGCACTGTGGTACCGCCAAAAGAAACGATGACGATATGGGAGAAGCGACAACCAAATCATTCTTAACGAAGGCTAAGCTTAAAGAGTTTGATGGCATAAGAAAGATATGCGAAGATTTAGAAGCGTGGATTGAAGAACTCAAAGATTTGGATTATACTTTCAATATCGAGAACACGACCACCAGACTTTGGAATGCTCGAGCAAGGTGACCGGTAAGACAATACGTACCAAGATGACTCAATTGGAGACTTTTGGCGATGCGTACGATAAAGGTAAGTCATCTACCCCTTCTTCGTGATGTTTTATGTCTTTGATACGTCCTTTGAAAGCTTCTGTGAGATCGAATTTATGCGTAGAAGTTGAGATTAAAATTTGAATTTCTTAATTGATTTGGATAGTATTCATTGCTTCTTATCGTCTAAATTGATTGAGAAATGAAACTTGAAATTAAATCGAGAAGTTAAAAGTCTTGTGGATTTAACTAGTGGTAATAATAGTTTCACGAAAGAGTTAGTAGAAAAATTGTTTTTTTTTCTTTGAAGAGTCGAAATCATAAAGATGATTTCTATAACATAAACATTGATATGCATGATGTTATCATTGGTATCAATTAGATCATTGAAAATCATGTTTTGATTGATTGTTAAGAAAGAAAAATATATCTTTAATCATTTGATGATGATAAGTCACACTCTTTGTGGAAAGAAAGAGATTCTAAATCTAGTTTTGGCAATGGAATTGATAAGGTGACTTAGATAAGAGTGTGAGACGTTGCTTGTGTTTGCTAATGAGATTAAAGAAGAATCTGGGGATAAACATAAAGAGACAAATCCTGAATTTATAGAGGATCTCTTACATGAATTTAAGGATGTGTTTCCGGACGATCTTCCTGGTATGCCTCCGCCTTGAGCGGTAGACCACGCCATAGATCTATATCCAGGAGCAACACCTTATTCAAGAGCTCCATACAGGTTCAATATTGATGAGCTTAAAGAGCTCAAGATACAACTTGATGACCTTTTGAAAAAGGGTTTTATTAAACCTAGTGTATCTCCTTGGGGCAGTCCTGTGTTATTCCAAAAGAAAAAGGATGGTACATATAGGTTATGCATTGACTACAGGGGGTTAAACAAACAGACCATTAAGAACAAATATCCTCTTCCTCACATAGATGAATTGCTTAGCCATTTGAGTGGTGCCACAATATTTTCAAAGGTTGATCTTCGTTCTGGCTACCATCAAATCCGCATTAAGGTCGAGGACATTCCAAAGACTGCTTTTCGTACACGTTATGGGCATTATGAATTTACAGTTCTTGCTTTTGGTTTGACTAATGCACCAGCAACTTTCATGTGCTTAATGAATAATATTTTTCACCCGTATCTTGATGACTTCATTCTGGTATTCTTGGATAATATTTTTGTGTATTCTACGAATGAAGAAGATCATGCATTGCACTTAAAGAAAATATTTGAGGTTTTGCGTGAACATAAATTGTATGCCAAAGCAAGTAAGTATTCTTTTGCAAAGGATCAGATTGTGTAATTGGGAAGAGTGATTTCTAAAGAGGGGATTCACATTGATCTTGATAAAGTTAAGACTATGTTAGTAAGAGATGTAAGAAGCTTTATGGGTCTAGCACAATATGAGAGAGCACACATTAAAGATTTCTCTAAGATAGCAAGTCCTTTGACCGAATTGACCTAGAAAGACAAGGGTTTTGTGTGGACTTCTAGCTGTGAGACTGCTTTTGAGACCTTGAAGGCTAAAATAGCGGAAAATTATGTTTTGAAAGTTCCTGAGATGGGCAAACCATTTGTTGTGTCCTGTGACGCTAGTGGTGAACAATTAGGTTGTGTTTTGACACAAGAAGGAAGAGTAGTTGCATATGAGTTTAGGAAATTAAGACGACATGAATTGAACTATGCAACACATGATCTAGAATTGCTTGCTATTGTTCATGCATTGAAACATTGGCGTTATCTTTTGCTTGGTGTCAAATTTGAATTGCGTATTGTTCATCAAAGTTTGAAGTATATTTTCACTCAGCCATTACTAAATAACAAACAAAGAAGATGGATTGAATTGCTGGCTGAGTATGAGTTTGATTTGAAGTGTTTGTGTGGGAAAGAAAATAAAGTTACAGATGCATTGAGTCGTAGGCCCATGTGTAATTTGTTGACTGTTGTGCAATCCGATTTGGTTGATGAGATACATGCCGAAGTTGAAAATGATTCTTTTTACATGCCTATTTTGAAATTCTTGCGTGAGAATATTGGTGAGATGTATGAGAACATATATCACTTGTATAAGGGAAATCTGTATTATTATGACCGCTTGTGTATTCCTGCAAATTCTTCTTTTAAGAGTCAAATTCTGCATGAGTGTCATAATTCACCTTTTTGTGGTCATCCTGGATTAAATAAGACATATGAAAAGATTAAAACCTTATTCTTTTGGCTGCATATGAAATTGGATGTTAAGAATTATGTGTGTGAGTGCTTTCAATGTCAACAAGTTAAGATTGAGAATAAGAGGATGCCTAGTGACCTTCAACCCTTAGACATTCCTTTACAGAAGTGGGAGTGTATATCCATGGACTTTATCATTAGACTTCCTACTACTCGTGGAGGGTATGATTTGATCTTTCTGGTGGTAGATACACTCACAACACAAGCTCACTTCTTTCCTGTAAAAATAATTTATATTGCATTGACCATTGCATACTTGTTTATGAAAGAGATATTTCGTTTGCATGGCATGCCCAAGAGCATAGTGTCTGATAGAGATTCTAAGTTCACTTCTCATTTCTGGAGAGCGACTTTTGACTCTATAGGTACCCAGTTACGCATGTCTAATGCTTTCCATCCTCAAAACGATGCGGAAACGGAGAGGGTGAATTGTATTTTAGAAGATATGTTACGAATGTATGTCAATGAAAACCAATCTAATTGGAATGAATATTTGCCTTTGCTTGAATTTGCATACAACAGTTCATATCATTCATCTATTAGGATGACTCCGTTTGAGGCAATGTATGGCTATAACTGTCCCACACCTATAAATTTTCTTAGCTCGAGGAATAAGGTAGAACTGTCACGTGAGATGCTTGAGAAAATGGATAACGAGTTGGCCAAAATGAGGGGGAATATTAGAGAATCTCAAAAGAGACATAAACTGTATTATGACAAGAAACATCGTGTTGTGGAGTATGAAATTGGTGATATGGTTTTTTAACGGTTATTCCTGAGAAGTCTCATTTGATTCTTGGAAATGATAGAAGATTGTCTCCACGATTTGTTGGTCCATTTAAAATTTTGAAGCGCATTGGTTCATTAGCTTACAAATTGGAATTGCCTTCTCATGTTAAAGTGCATCATGTATTCTATGTGAGTTTATTGAAAAAGTATGTTCCTAATGTGCATCATGTTTTAGAGGATAACTCTAAGTTGAAAGATGACGGACCATTGACTGTAGAATCAGACTTAGTACTAGATAGGCGTTTTAAACATATGAGAAATAGAGACATTGTGGAAGTTTTGGTTAAGTGGCAGAACTATTCAGTAGAGGATGCATCATGGGTTGATCTTAGTGTTTTGCAAAGAGAATTTTTCTCTCTTTAGACCAACTCTGAGGACAGAGTTAATTTTGATAAGGGGAGAATGTAATAGGACTAATATTTGAAGTTCTTAAAGTCGAAAAGAATGTAGCAGGGCATATCTTTCGTTAGCACGATTTGAAAGATTGTCGAATAGTTTATTAAATAGAGCTTATACGAATGAGTTGAAATATTAAGAGAGAACATATATTCCTTTTTTTTTTTAATAATACACTAAAGACGGATTTGATAAAGATTAATGAATAACAGATAGTCTGTCTATGAACAGTAAAATTGAGATTTTTATTAATATCAATGTTTTATATTTATGTGTTTTAGCTTAAAATGCATGGGTAGGCTTAAAATAAGTTGTAAAAGTAGTGGAGACCCAAAAATAGAGGTTTTATGAGTCGCGACCTAAAAGTTGCGTTTTTAACCAAACAGAGACGTTTTTCGCAATTCTGTCCGAGTTATCTTGTAGACCAGACCTATTCCCGTCGTTTTGAGTACCTGGATCGCTCTGTTCTGAGTTCGTTTGTAAAAGTTATGATGAAAATAAACAAAAGGCAGCAGCAGTGTAATGTACACAGGGACAGACAGACCTACAACATCATACAGTTCTCCCTGCTATCAACCAAGAAGTGGATTGTTTCTTCATGGTAGAGTATGGCAATTGAGATTATGAAGGTATATAATTATGTTTTTTTGACTTTGATTATCATGATTGAATTGGTTGCACGAGTATGTTCTTTTGGCTATTTTGTAGGTGATGCAGAAATCAATGTGTGAAACAGGATCTGTGCAAAGTGTCATGATAGAAATCTAACCTTTACGGATCGCTTAGCGATCACGTTCTTATATTATTCTCGCAGGTATACTTTGTACGAAAATCGTGCAGGCTTTTCGAGGAAAAGAAGGATAAAAGCACGACGGGTGGTGCGTTTAGGGATCATTCACCATTCTCTCTTCTGCGAGTGCGAGTGCGAGTGCGAGTGCGAGTGAGAGTGAGAGTGAGAGTGAGAGTGCGAGTGCGAGTGCGAGTGCGAGTGAGACGCTGCATGCAAGCGAATTGAAGCTCGGGGGTGGTCGGGAGGTTCGAGCTCCGTACAACGGAGTGCGCCCATATATATTCAATTGCTTCTCTGTTGTATCAAACACTATCAATACAAAGATTTCTTCCTCTGTTTTGCTGTCTATCTCTATTATTCGGTTCCCGTGACAGTATCTGTCTTCTGTTGTCAAAAGAATCTTTATATTTTTTACCCAAGTTGTTTGGTGTTCAGTCATTAAAAGTAAATGGTTGGTGAAATTCTTTGATGATCACTCTTTAGAGGTTATGCCAGAGAGGATTGAGGATTGGAAATATCCTTCAGGGATTGATTCTATGTTTTTGTCTTGGATGGTCAATAGAGTAGTCAATGATTGGGAGAAAGATCATTTCCCTTCGTGGCTTGATTACTCACATGGCTCTTATCCAAGAAGTGAAGAAATATTTTTTAATGGTATGTTTATTCACTTAATATGAGGTCATTCAATTAGTAGAGTGTTTAGTTTATTATTCATTATTGTTTTTTCTGGGACAAGCCAATGTGTCAGTAGTGGGAGCCACCATGGAGGAGATTGAATCTACCTCCAATAAATGTGTATTTCTAAGAGAGCACATTGAATAAAATGAATCTAATTATTGATCCCTCCATGGGTTGTTCAATAAAGAAGAGGCTTGAGTTCATGCAGAACATGGTTGTTGTTTCTTCACAAACATAGTGTGTTTTTTGCCTCCCATGGCTTTGTATAGCATGCAGCATAAATCTGCAATTCATCAAACATAAAATCATCATAACTTTTTGCTCAAAACTCCGATTTTAGCATTTGAAGAGTTGTTATCAAGGTTTTGAGGTGTTTTAAAGATGTTTTCCATGACGGATTTGTCAAATTCTGCACGAGAAGTGACTCACAATAAATTGGTAACTACTTTCAATACGTTCTTAATCCAAATCATTGAAAGGTAAGAGATTTTATGTTTTTGAATCCATTCACATTCAGCTTCTTGTTGTAAATTGTTGAACTGTTTTTTATGCTTTTAATGATCAAGAGTTAAACATATGGCTCATATAACCCATTTTAGCACATAGTATGGGTCGGGACCGACCAAACCATATCTGATGACCATGAGACTTTGCACAAATGGGTGTGAGCACCATTCAACCACTCTTAAAAACTCACACATCCATCCGATATGGTTTGGGAGGTCAAGGGCCATACTATGTGCTAAAATGGGACATATGGCTCATACATCCCATTTTAGCTCTTCCATCATGAATTAGGATATGATCAATATTATCAGCTAATGTCATCAATAGGGTCCTCTTCATTGTATCTTTCTATATGATGGATTATGTTATGATTGTATGTATATGGTTTTCTCTATGACTATCTACTTGGGAATTTATATCGTCCTCTACATTGGCATGCATATGGTCATCTAAATATAGTGCTTTCCTTTTTCCATAGACCACATGTATATGGTAGTCTATATGGTTAGTTCTATGCTAGTCTATATGGCCAGTTCTACAATCTTCTAGATAGGGATATATATGGTCATCTGTATGGTTGATGCTATGATCCTCTATATGGTCATCTATATGGTTTCTTATAGGATTTCTCCAAGCCCTTTTAAGTGGTTCTTTGTATGGTTAACTAGATTATATTATTTTCTATATCATCATCTTTATTGTCGCATATATGGTCAACCAGATTGGTCTATACTTAGATAAGTAGTTTATCATCTGTATGGACAACTAGATTTTCATCAACTAAAATTAAAAAAGAAAACTGTGTGTGTGTGTGTGTGTGGTTGTCTGTTTATTTCTGTTGCCGCCCCTTGTATGAGGAGAGAGAGAGAGAGAGAGAGAGAGAAAGAGAGGGAAAAAGAGTCTCAATAGAGAAAAAGAGTGACAGAGATTTGATCCAGACATTCTCTGAGCTAGACACTTAGTACGATTGTCGTCAAAAAAGTCCATGCACGCATGTGGGTCCATGTTCAATCATCTCTGCAAATCTCATCGAGTGCCACGTAACTTGCCCAGTTCTGTGGAATGCAAACGGTTGGAGACATGTCCACATAACTATCCGAGTTACGTGGTGTCCACGTAACTTGCCGGGTTACATGGTGTCCAGGTAACTCGCCGGGTTACGTACCACGTAACTTGCCGAGTTACGTGGACTTATGATGGGTAGGCCACGTCATTGTTGAGAGTTTTTATAAGAAGGCAGCCACATATCTCGCTGAGTTCCATGGCCCCCCCTATGTAGCAATCTAGTAGGCTTTGTCACGTAACTCACCGAGTTATGTGGCTTGCCTATGTTGGCATAGCCACGTTAATCGTTGAGTTACGTGGAAATGTTTTGTGTGCATGTACCTGGAAATAACATGTCACCTTTGTGGCATGACCACGTCACTCGGCGAGTTACATGGAGCTTCTTACCAGTAACTTGCCAAGTTCTAGAAGTATGCCACGCTTCGCAATTTCCTACTTCCGGCACGAGGGTAACTTGGCGAGTTAGCTGCATTGCGAAGGTCATGCTTGGGTGCGGATTGTGGGAAGTGGGTACAATCTATCTTGCGTACACCCCAAGTAAAGATGTCTCCTCGTTTTTATATGAAGATATTTGCTACAAATTTGGCTGGGTATGATGAACAACCTGTCACAAAAAATAGCAAATTAGAGTGGGGCCAAATTTGACATTGAGCGAGCCTTGCCTCTAGAATGGGAAGATCTTCGTGGCAAAAATTATTTGTTTGGTATGGCAACCATCGCCTGAAGACTTGGATGAGCATGATCAAGTCACGTAAATCTTTTCTTTTTAAAGTATATTTCTTTCATAATTATTATAAAGGTGGGTTTACTTTACACTAGTCTTTGAATGCTTAGAGTACTCAATGATTAAAAAGAGGGATTGCTCTTTCAAGTGCCGATTTGTCAACGTGCATGGAGGAGTAGAGGGAGAGCTCATGCTTGCTTTAAGGACTCAAAATGAGTGAGTATTGAGTTGTTTTTTATGAACGCTAGAGATCTGTTTCTCTTATGCGTTTAATTCTTTGAGTTTGAATGATTTTGAAGAATTGGTCGCAAAACCATTTGTACCAAATGGCCAATAACTATTTCTATTTCAAAAGCTTTCTACCACTAGTAAAGAGTCTCTTTTGAAGGATTTTCCAAGAGACTGGTTGCATTGGATAGAAGTAGAATTGGCTTGTGAAAGAAAGGCAGATAAGGGTACATGGTACAATGCACCCTTATCTTTTTTAGCAATGCTTTTTTGGAAGGTTAGTATATTCTTTTCTTGTGTTGGATAGCATTGTTATCTCTTCTTTGTTGTGTCTTGACTCTCAAAATTCTTAATATTCTTCTTATTAATATTAAGTTACCTTGTAATTAGTAAGAGTTTGATGCTACTATAATGAAAAATATTGCAGACATAAATGATCCTTCCTTGTCTTCACAACATAAGGGAACCCTTGATATGAGTAGAACCAAAAATGTTTTCAATGAAAGGGCTTACAAAGTACGTATATTTTTGTAACCTCCTTACCTACTAACTTATTTATACTCTAAAGTTTTGTAGAAAACGAGACGTTTTTCAATCTATTTTGACATGCAAAAGAGATGATCCTCTTAGCGAAATGTATCTTAGCGCACAAAAGTTTAGAATGTACTTGAGAAAGGAGTGGTACTGGGAAATTTGTTAAATCAATGCTTCAAGTTGAAGGGAAAGTTCATTCCTAACGACTTCGAGACTTGGTTCTCTCATCAATAGAGACAACATTTGGACTTCTATTTCCTTGAGCTATGGGGAAAAATGAATACCAAAGAAGCATATGACAAGATCCCAGAGCTCTTGGAGTCATTAAAGAGGCTCCTTTGTAGGTGATAAATGTTGAGTATATGATGGTGTATCTATCTTCTGTTGTCAAAAGAATCTTTATATTTTTTACCCAAGTTGTTTGGTGTTCAGTCATTAAAAGTAAATGGTTGGTGAAATTCTTTGATGATCACTCTTTAGAGGTTATGCCAGAGAGGATTGAGGATTGGAAATATCCTTCAGGGATTGATTCTATGTTTTTGTCTTGGATGGTCAATAGAGTAGTCAATGATTGGGAGAAAGATCATTTCCCTTCGTGGCTTGATTACTCACATGGCTCTTATCCAAGAAGTGAAGAAATATTTTTTAATGGTATGTTTATTCACTTAATATGAGGTCATTCAATTAGTAGAGTGTTTAGTTTATTATTCATTATTGTTTTTTCTGGGACAAGCCAATGTGTCAGTAGTGGGAGCCACCATGGAAGAGATTGAATCTACCTCCAATAAATGTGTATTTCTAAGAGAGCACATTGATTAAAATGAATCTAATTATTGATCCCTCCATGGGTTGTTCAATAAAGAAGAGGCTTGAGTTCATGCAGAACATGGTTGTTGTTTCTTCACAAACATAGTGTGTTTTTTGCCTCCCATGGCTTTGTATAGCATGCAGCATAAATCTGCAATTCATCAAACATAAAATCATCATAACTTTTTGCTCAAAACTCCGATTTTAGCATTTGAAGAGTTGTTATCAAGGTTTTGAGGTGTTTTAAAGATGTTTTCCATGACGGATTTGTCAAATTCTGCACGAGAAGTGACTCACAATAAATTCGTAACTACTTTCAATACATTCTTAATCCAAATCATTGAAAGGTAAGAGATTTTTTTGTTTTTGAATCCATTCACATTCAGCTTCTTGTTGTAAATTGTTGAACTATTTTTTATGCTTTTAATGATCAAGAGGTAAACATATGGCTCATATAACCCATTTTAGCACATAGTATGGGTCGGGACCGACCAAACCATATCGGATGACCATGAGACTTTGCACAAATGGGTGTGAGCACCATTCAACCACTCTTAAAAACTCACACATCCATCCGATATGGTTTGGGAGGTCAAGGGCCATACTATGTGCTAAAATGGGACATATGGCTCATACATCCCATTTTAGCTCTTCCATCATGAATTAGGATATGATCAATATTATCAGCTAATGTCATCAATAGGGTCCTCTTCATTGTATCTTTCTATATGATGGATTATGTTATGATTGTATGTATATGGTTTTCTCTATGACTATCTACTTGGGAATTTATATCGTCCTCTACATTGGCATGCATATGGTCATCTAAATATAGTGCTTTCCTTTTTCCATAGACCACATGTATATGGTAGTCTATATGGTTAGTTCTATGCTAGTCTATATGGCCAGTTCTACAATCTTCTAGATAGGGATATATATGGTCATCTGTATGGTTGATGCTATGATCCTCTATATGGTCATCTATATGGTTTCTTATAGGATTTCTCCAAGCCCTTTTAAGTGGTTCTTTGTATGGTTAACTAGATTATATTATTTTCTATATCATCATCTTTATTGTCGCATATATGGTCAACCAGATTGGTCTATACTTAGATAAGTAGTTTATCATCTGTATGGACAACTAGATTTTCATCAACTAAAATTAAAAAAGAAAACTGTGTGTGTGTGTGTGTGTGGTTGTCTGTTTATTTCTGTTGCCGCCCCTTGTATGAGGAGAGAGAGAGAGAGAGAGAGAGAGAAAGAGAGGGAAAAAGAGTCTCAATAGAGAAAAAGAGTGACAGAGATTTGATCCAGACATTCTCTGAGCTAGACACTCAGTACGATTGTCCTCAAAAAAGTCCATGCACGCATGTGGGTCCATGTTCAATCATCTCTGCAAATCTCATAGAGTGCCACGTAACTTGCCCAGTTCTGTGGAATGCAAACGGTTGGAGACATGTCCACATAACTATCCGAGTTACGTGGTGTCCACGTAACTTGCCGGGTTACATGGTGTCCAGGTAACTCGCCGGGTTACGTACCATGTAACTTGCCGAGTTACGTGGACTTATGACGGTTAGGCCACGTCATTGTTGAGAGTTTTTACAAGAAGGCATCCACATAACTCGCTGAGTTACATGGCCCCCCCTATGTAGCAATCTAGTAGGCTTTGTCACGTTACTCACCGAGTTATGTGGCTTGCCTATGTTGGCATAGCCACGTTAATCGGTGAGTTACGTGGAAATGCTGTGTGTGCATGTACCTGGAAATAACATGTCACCTTTGTGGCATGACCACGTCACTCGGCGAGTTACATGGAGCTTCTTACCAGTAACTTGCCAAGTTCTAGAAGTATGCCACGCTTCGCAATTTCCTACTTCCGGCACGAGGGTAACTTGGCGAGTTAGCTGCATTGCGAAGGTCATGCTTGGGTGCGGATTGTGGGAAGTGGGTACAATCTATCTTGCGTACACCCCAAGTAAAGATGTCTCCTCGTTTTTATATGAAGATATTTGCTACAAATTTGGCATGCCATTAGAGTTACTTTCTGACAAGGGTTAAGGTTTTAGAGAAGAGCTTGTGGATTATGTATGTGAGAAGCTTCATGTGTATCACAGGTTTACTACTCTATAGTATCCCCAATGCAATGGATTCAATGAAAGGTTTAATGGAGAAATCATAGGGATGCTTACAAAGATGACAAGAGACAATGTGAAGACTTGGGATTTAGAGATACATTGTGCTCTATGGGCTTACATGGATACCATCAAATCAGGTACTAGTTTCTCTCCCTTCCATCTTGTTTTTGGCGAAGCGGCTTTACTTCCTATTGAGGTGGAGATACCAGCTTTGAAGCTGATGCTAAATCTTGAAGAAGATCCTAAATTAAATGATGCACTCAAAGAGAGGCTTTTATATTTGCAATGTGTACAACTGGATAGGTTGATGGATTTTGAGCATTATAAACAGGTATTGAAGAACAATCAAGCAAAGGCAAATGAGAAGGTGAAGGACAAAGGCATCAAGAAGGGTGACATGGTGCTTCATTACAATAGCAAGCTTGATAGAACTTTTCAAAAGAAGGTTCAAATCAAGTGACGAGGTCCTTTCTTGGTATTAAACAAGTTTTCAAATGGCACATATCAGCTTGTTCACTTGGAATATGGTAGCCCACATACAACACGTGTGAATGGCTACAGGTTGAAGAAGTATATTGCAAGATTGATGACTCTATTTGAGGGTGAGCCTTCTTTTGAGGAATTTTCTGATCATGGGGCTAATTATGAGGATGAAATGAATACTCCCTCAAGTGGTTTACACGATCTCTTTTGTGCTGCTAATTATGAATGATCTAGCATGCTAGGGTGTGGCAAACTATCTTGGACGTATTTTTGATACCCCGTTTTTTGTAAATTTGTACTTATGGAAATGATGCACGATGTCAAAAGGGTGTGTGGATTTCTTTTTGTGGGTTTTTTAGCTTGCTTTAGCAAGCACATGTACATGCAGAGAAAGTCATTAGTATAGCGCCAACTGTCAGGTTACTATAAGCACCCGTAAGTGAGTTTTTGGAAGTGAGACTTGTATATAACTAAAACTCATGTACAAACTTAAAAAAATTCAGCCAAACTCCATAAATTTTAATTTTTTAGCTCGTTGTGCCTCCTTGATGTTTTCAGATGCATCTTTTTGCCTTGTCTTGCCTGCTCTACGTATAGTCGTGTCAGGAAAGCTCTCAATTCGCATCAATTTTTTCATGTAGCGGCATGTAGATTCAATTTTTGTCATCTTCATCTTTATTTCCAATACTTATCTCAATATTTAAAGTTCCCCAATTGGAGTTGTGCTCTTCAGGTTATGACTAGTTCTCTGCAGGATTATGGCTATGGCAGCCTAGTGGCAAATTATGTGTAGACAGATTGGGAGGACATGTATCTATGAATTGTGGATTTAATGTTGAAATTGTGGGTTTGTGATGTTAAATTGTGAAAGGGAAAGACCTTGTCTTCATATGCATTGTTCGATGTGTGCTGGAAATACGTGCTTTGACAGGGTTTTGCTCGTATGTGGGTGCTGGTAAATTCCCAAGAGAGCATAGGCATTTTAGTTGGGGTTTACTACGAGTGGTTTTGGCATGCTTTTTGGTGCTGAGGTTGAAGTTTGAGCGCTATTGGGCCATATATCTATAGAGGTGTCCCACTTTTTCTTTTGCCCAACAATGCCTCAACAAAATGGTGTTGCTGAGAGGAAAAACATGTCACTTACGGAAATGGCACGATGTATGGTCAAAAGTCAATCTTTGCCACATTTGTTTTGGCTTGAGGCCATCATTGTGACATTTATGTACTTAGCACGTATCCTACAAAAGCTTTATTCTCCATTACTCCATATGAACATGGCATGATAGAAACCCTTATATTGAGCACATGCATGTTTTTGGTTGTTTGGCATATGCTTTGCTGCCACAAACACAACGCAAAAAATGGGATGATAAGATTATCAAATGTATTTTTGTTTTTTATAGTGCTGAAAGCAAAGGTTACAGGTTGTATCATCCACACACAAAGTGTATCTTGGTCTTACTGGATATTGTGTTTGTGGAAGATTGTATTTAGCCCTTGTTGTCATGTACTAGAGATAGTAATGTGAGCTCAGAGGATATTTATGACATTTTGTTGCCTCTTTTCAATGGTGGAAGTTCAAATGTAAATTCCAACGAGGCAAATGTACAATCTATGGGGGTTTTTGAAAATGTTATAGATCAGCCTATTATTGATGGAGATGTACATGGTGTACTTGATGAGGAAAGGGCTCAGAATGAGTAGACTAGAGGTATGCCCCTAGTATGCCTAAATGGCTGGTGCATACTTTATGTGATAGTAAAATGGATGCACCTTTCTCTAGTCGTACTCGTTCAAGTTCTTGCCATGCATCTTATCCATCAAATTGTTATGATTTGGGTGTGTCTAATTTACATGATGTTAAGGAACCTCTATCTTTTGATGAAGCACATAATTCAAAAAATTGAATGGTTGTCATGGAATTAGAATATGATGCACTTATAGAGAATGACATGCACATGGACTTTATGTGATTGATCTCTTGGCAAAAAGGCCATTGGTACAAAGTGGGTTTACAAGTTGAAACGCAAGACCGATGGTGAGATTGATCGCGGTAAGGCTCGACTTGTTACAACAAGTTATGAACAACAAAAATACATAGATTATGAAGATACTTTTTCTCCCACTTTTTGTATGACTACTGTGAATTTTCTATGTGCATTGACAACTCATTTTGGCGGGATGTACATCAATCCTACATTGTTACTGCTTTCTTGAATGGTGACATGTTTGAGGAAGTTTATGTAAGGTAGCCTTGCGATTTTGTCAAGAAAGTACAAGAGAATAAAGTGTGTAGATGTAAGAGATCTTTGTATGGGTTGAATCAATCTCCTTGTGCTTGGTATGAGAAGGCTGACACTCATTTGGTCAAACGAGGCTTTCGTAATAGTCCAACAGAAAACACATTGTATGTAAAGCGTGAGGGTGATGTACTTCTCATTGTGGTTCTTTAGGTGGATGATTTGTTGATCACTGGACCAAATGAGAGACATATTGTTGAATTTAAGGCTTATTTGAATGCTACTTTCAAGATGAAATATTTGGGGCTATTGCATCATTACTTGGGTATACAGTTTAAGCAGTGTAATGGTGGTATTGTCTTGTGTCATAAAAGTTACATAGAGATGTTGCTATGTAAGTTTGGACTTGAGGATTGCAAAGCTATTGCCACTCCCTTGGAAACATGTTTGAATTGAGTTTTCATGATGCTGGCGATCTTGTTGATGTCAATCTTTACCAAACTATTTTTGGTTGTCTCATTTAGTATGCAACACGAAACCGACTATTTAGTTTGCAGTCTTACAGGTCGGTAGATTTATGCATAGCACAAGGTCTAAGCATTGGCATGCTGTCAAGAGAATTTTCCGCTACTTGATTAGCACTTTATATCGTCGCTTGTTTTATCCCAAGGGGTGATCATTGCCGCCAAACTTACATGCTTTTTGGACTCAAATTGGACTGGTTGTTTTAACACACTAGTGTCCACACCTGGTTTTTGTTTCATGCTTGGCAGTTCATGTATATCATGGTTGAGCAAGAAGCAACCTACTCTGGCCACTCACACACGTAGAAAACTCAACACAACACAAGGAATTTACTTAAATATTCTGCCCCACACACACCATTACTCAAGAGCTCCCTGAAAATTCTATCCACAAGCTCAATTCAAACTCCAAACGCCTCGACCTAGAAGCCCTTGCCTGCCCGTAGACACTACAAGGTGAGTCGAGTTGATCAACACTTCAAAGCACACTCAATGGTGACCAGAATATAGAAATAAAACCATCAAAAACTTAAAAACTCCAGCCACAAAAGGACTCTTCCAAACCATTGCAAAACCTTCACCAAACTCCATTTTGTTGGACTGTTTGGAGTAGCACCAACCCTAATGCAACCGATACAGGGTCACATAGTATTGCAGAAAGCCGCACCTTCCTCCCTCAAATCCTCGCACACATATATCCATGGAAATCTTAAAAATTCCATAGACTCTCCCCAGTGGAAAATTGAAGAGAGAAGCTCTCGTTCACTCCTCCACACACTCGAAAACAGGCCGTGAACGCGACGGGACTGCACTAGAGTTTAGATCACCTGTAGGAACCCTGCTTCCTCCCACACACAGAGATGTGAAAGTGCCCATATAGCACTTCAAAGTTTCTCCCTCAGCCTCAACACTCAGGGCACCTTGAGTGATGTGTCAATTGGAATTCTTTTCACACCATTTTTGACCATTTTTTGACTCTTCTAGGCCCACTTTTCACCAGTTTTGACACCCGGACGGTCATTTTTTGCCCCAAACGGGCTCCAAAATTCACCAAATTTTGTATGCTTGATCCTTGATAACCAAAGTCCATTGCCAGATCCCTACATTTCATTTTTGACCACTTCTAGGGCGGTGCATACATCATCGCAGATCGGACAGAATAAATAGACAATTATTGCATGTGTCAAACTTCTCGGGCGGGTCAGCGGTCCCCACACTTGTTGCTTACAATATCTACATTCTAAAAGCTCAAAAACATTCCCTAGAGCCAAAATAAGCCACTTGGGACCATATCCAAGGCTTTGGTATCATGTGCCTGACCCGTCGACACACAACATGACTATTTGACATCTATACATCGTTCGCCATACTTGAAACCAAACATCACATTAGAAAATCTTCCAAATCCATGTAAACACCTCGTTATATACACATTTCCATTCATATTGCCCCTACTATGTAGAAACAAAAAGTGGTTTATCAACGTTGAACTTGTAGATGATTTGAAGGTGGAAAATCCTTCGAATATAATCACTATACCTCTAAAAGGTTCGCCATTGAGATCTAGTCGTCTATGAAGATCTCTTGATATGTGTCCTCTGTGTCCATGACTTTTAACCTTACGTATGCCTAAGTAGTGCTAGAAAGGAACATATATTTAATGTAATCAAACCTACAAAGTTTGAAACATATATTTAATTATTTTTTTGTTAAATCCCTGCAAATATAGTCACTTAAGTCACCCTTGAGACTTCATTGTCTATCAAGATCTCTTCATATGTGCCCTTTCTGTCCTTGTCTAATTTTACTCTTGGGCATGACTAAGAACTGCTTGAAAGAAACATGGATTTATTGTAATCACACCTACCAACTTTGGAATTTACCTCAACTTCACCTTTGAAGGTGAAAAGGCATACAAAATAAAGAGAGACTTAATGTAAAAGCATCCGAATATAATCCCCTACTTGAGTGTTGGGTCCATACATTAAGAAATCCATACTGCATTCAATAGTGGACATACAATGCCCCTAAGTCCTAGCAAAAAAAAGCATAAACTCTTTGGAAAATCCACAAATACCTGGGCATTTATCATTTGGTAGTTTAATGACAGCATAGTAAATTTTTGCCTCTTCCAATGGCTCTTCAAGTCTATTTTCACTGGCCTCTTCAATGAATGGATCCACAACACTCAAGAGGGTTTGGACAACATTACTTCTTGCAGGTGAATCCATAGGAGAGACATTGAGCAAAGCATTATAGTATTGAGTGGCAGCTGCCATAATATCTGCACCTTTGGCCAAAGGAGGCACATCGATCATTGTGATGGAGTACTGCTTGTTGGGATGCGAGGTTTTGTTGCATCTCTTATCTCTTCCACCTAGAAAAGTGTCATGTGTTAATAACCCATGGGAATAACCCCTTACCACCCATGTGTAAAGAAAAGCCACTTATGTTTGTGCATAGGTAGCCACATCTTGTGCTCATGTGTCAAAAGGTTGTCTCTTTTGTATAAGCCTACATATAGGCACATTCTGCTGAATAAATGTAAGCTTTATCATTTTGCAATTATACTCTATATTGTCTTGTGCAATAGTATCTCTAGCTCTCAAGCTCTACACTAACCTCTCCAAGCATGCCATTAAAATGAATGGCACACTAACCTATCCACCTCAACCCTACAATTGGTATCAGAGCATGGCCTAAATTAGAATTTCCTAATCTATTACATCTTAGGCACTCTCACTATACTAGATTGCATTGGCCCTCTCTCTCTTAGCCATTGCAATTACTAATCATAATTTCCCATGCATTGCATAAT
Source organism: Adiantum capillus-veneris (assembly GCF_014529385.1). Lineage (NCBI taxonomy): Eukaryota > Viridiplantae > Streptophyta > Polypodiopsida > Polypodiales > Pteridaceae > Adiantum > Adiantum capillus-veneris. Next base: position 43,624,193 of record NC_140959.1, on the reverse strand, counting down.
AGCATTAGAAATTATTTCACTCTTTCATTGCTTGATTGAGCACTTCCTGGTCCAATATTACTAGTTATTGAGTGATTAGAGTAGATTTCGGCTTCATTTATTTATTTATTCGTGTTCTTTTTTGGCTTGATTTCTATCACAAATAAAAAACTCCATCAACTTGTATTGGATGGTGTGCGTGCAGCTTTCTACTTTTAGATTCAATTAGAACCCTCAAGTGTTTCATTTGGAAAAGATAAGTTCATTAATCTATCCTCTAATTTTGTGTGAATGAGTGTGGCTATGGAGACAAAAGAGGTGGGATCCACCTCTTATACGAGAGTTCAACGGACCACAGCTTTGCTCCCACTTTATACTAAATCTAGATTGTCCAGCCAATTAGAGCCGAATTCTCATCAAAATCTACAACCACCGTAGTGCACCTCTAAGCATCCTCGCCATTGAGTACTCTCTGCCCACACTGCTTCGTCATCGACCCATTCACACCGCGGCACTTCTCTCATCAAGAAGCTTGCCCTAACCTTTCCATTGGTGGTACTGCACGTGCATCATGAATCTTTTGTTCTTGGTCGTCCATCCTCTGTCGGCGTCAACAATTGCTAAACCAAAGTTTGCCAAAGATCCTACTTGACAGCTCGCCCCCCATTACTCTCTGCTTATCTATCGAGTTGCACGCTCGTCAGCATTGTCATCACCTGCAAGATTTTTCACATGTCGTCAGCTTCATCAAAGCCTGCTTAAAGCCTCTTCATCACTATAGTGCAGCTGTGCAACTCGCTAGCCCAACCCCTACACCCGGCACGCTCGATGACCTCGTTGCTCAGTGCTATTCAATGGTTGGCGCCAAAACAAATCGACTCCCTATTGCTCATAGTCGATGCGCGTCTGCACCACCTACCACCAATCTCGTCCATTCCCCAAGCTCTCATTCCTGTGGGCTTGGACTTCATAGCCATTGGGCCCTGTTCTCACAATTTTCCTACCTGCACAAGTAGATCAAAACATCGATGACAACAACAAAAACATCAGTTATGGCTTATATTCAAGAACAAGCATTAGCGATATCTCTTGCTCATTTACAGCAGTCAAGAGAGTCAATCTGGGAGACCACCATACTCCATTATGAGCGTCTTCTATTACCTCAAATAGAAACATCTGTAGGAAATGGTGGACATATCAAAATAGAATAACAGAGGTGACCCTTTGGGGTCGAGAACACTTCAAGAATAACATCCATCTGGCGATGGTCAAGGAAGCACTAGGTATAGGGCCACAATATCATAATGTGGGACACTTAATAAAGCGTGGATTTACTGAGCGGTTATATTCGCTAGCACAGTTTCTACCACATCATAAAATATATTTGTATCCTCATTTGGCATACCCTTACGAGGATACTTTAACCAGACACCCTATACCAAAGAGTTAGGAGTGATTTTAGTTAACCATATCTTACCTTTGGCTGAGCGCACAAACATTTGTTACTATTGTGACAGCTGCCTGTGTGATCATGTAATGGATGGGTAAAATGAGACGTAATGGTGAAAAAAAGTTTTATAGACTCAACACCATTCTTTTTCATTATAATTATTTGTAGTGAAACATGAGTGGATCAATGAAATTGTGTGTGTGTGTGTGTGTGTGTATGCCCACTCATTCCCAGGCACCATATTCTACGAGGTAGTAGACCCCAAGAAAATGGGCCTACTACCTTGACAAGCGAAAAAAAGCTTTCGAAAAGAAAGGGTTTTCTTTACAAAAATATTTATTGAAGAGTATTTTATTCTGGTTTAATGAGACTAATCAAGTTTTGTAGGTCATACTTAAGGCCGGACCATTTACGCATTTTTAAGGAATTGTAGATACATACAACAAGGTCTTTTTTAGGAAACCCATTATTGATAAACTTGGTAATCAGAGTGTTGATTTCTTCATATGATGAAAAGCTATCTGACGAGGCATAAACTATAAGGAACATCATTCCTAGACATGTGTAAGGAGTTTTTAAAGGGTCTATTGCTTTTCCTTTTGGTAAATACAGAGGATTTGATCTTCCGATTTTCTCTGTTTCAAAAGAAACAAGTATAAAAATTACCCAAGAATGGGGGAGTTAAAGTAATCTCGATATTCAAGAAGTGAGTCCTAGAGACAAACCATTTATCAAGCCTCATTATTCTATCTAGGATGGTAAGTTCAATATTAAGACAGGTCGGATAAATCTCTCTAAGAGTTTCTTCGAACATGGGATTGTTCAGGCTGCATAGGTCATCCATAAACCCAAACATATAAATAAAGTGTGAAAGTAACGAAGACCTGGCTGGGTCACTCATCATTTTTAAGAGCCATTGAAATTCGACGTGACAAAGATAAAGATTACACATAATAGGAGAACAAGAAAATCCCATTAGGATCCCTAAAATCTATTATCATGTCCAGGCAGGTGCATGTGCCTGACCGTCGACACACAACATGACTATTTGACATCTATACATCGTTCGCCATACTTGAAAACAAATATCACATTAGAAAATCTTCCAAATTGATGTACGTAAACACCTCGTTATATACACATTTCCATGCATATAGCTCCTACTATATATACAGATAATTTGAAGGTGGAAAATCCTTCGAATATAATCACTATACCTCTAAAAGGTTTGCCCTTGAGATCTAGTCGTCTATGAAGATCTCTTGATATGTGCCCTCTGTGTCCATGTCTTCCAGCCTTACGTATGCCTAAGTAGTGCTAGAAAGGAACATATACTTAATGTAATCAAACCTACAAAGTTTGAAACATATATTTAATTATTTTTTTGTTAAATTCCTGCAGATATAGTCACTTAAGTCCCCCTTGAGACTTCATTGTCTATCAAGATGTACCCTTTCTATCCATGTCTAATTTCACTCTTGGGCATGCTTGAGAAGTGCTCGAAAGAAACATGGATTTATTGTAATCACACCTACCAACTTTGGAATTTACCTCGACTTCACCTTTGAAGGAGAAAAGGCGTACAAAATAAAGAGAGACTTAATGTAAAAGAATCCGAATATAATCGCTTTACCACTAGAACGATCCCCGTTAAGATTGCACTGTTTATCAAGGTCTCCTGATATGTGTCTTCACTCTTGGATATGCTTGAGGAGTGCTCTAAAGAAACATAGATTCAATGTAGCTACCCCTACGACCTACAAAACTTTATTGTGAGAAGCTCCAAATATAGTGACTATTTTACTTGTCGATTTTTTCACATGTGAGTTTTTAACTGCGTGGATTTCGGTTACTCAACCCCACCTGTTTGAATTCATCGAACCTACAAAATCAAGGGGAATTCAAACCTTCTAATAATCTAATTCTAATAACCTACAAAATCAAGGGGAATTCAAACCACGGAAATAGGACCATGGAGCGTAATCTCTATATAAAGGGCCACAAGGCGCTTCATTTTTTCAATCATTAGTAATTACTGTAACAGGAGAAGGAGAGAAGCAAGATGGAAGGCAGGAGGAATAGTTCGACGTTGACGCTTCATGTATGCATCTGTGTGGCGACATTGCTAGCAGGCAGCGCCTTGGCCCAAGAGCAGCAGCGCGCAGGCATGCAGCAATTAACGCTGATCTTGTTATGGCCTGCAGCAATTAACGCTGATGATGTTGCTATGGCATGCAGAAATCAACGATGATGTTGTTGTGGCATAACCTATATTATGCGCTCTTTTTCTGTGATCAGGCATGCCAGCTGATGATAATCTCATCTGCATACAGCTCGACGACGGCCAGCATTGCTATTATAGGCCATTGTATCCTGATGTTCATCCCGCCACCCTCAAGACATGGTGCGTCCCTGATAAAAACACATCAGAGCGGGAGCTGCACATTTTGCTTACCCGCATGTGTCATCCCGTCCGTCCGGCTGTGGTGCCCGTCGTACACGCCGGTGGCCGCCACCGTCCCCACCGACACATGATAGGTCCGGCAGCCAGTCCAGTTCCTACCCCAATTACCAGTGGCCACCTAGACCATTACGCACGACTGTGCGCTGCCCACCAAATTTGTGATGCTATCCTCTCCCCGCATGCGCGCTGCATTCTTCCTTATACTCTCTACGACCATGCCTCCTATGCCACGAACATCTATTGGCAGCCGCACTTGCGACCAACGGGCATCCCTTGCACCACGATAGTTGGCGTTGCCACCTACGTGGTGTACGCTGATCCGAGTAATCTCTCTCTCTCTCTCTCTCTAGGGGGCGCGGTTGTCTTTGTCTCACGTTCCAATGCCACTAACTCTGTGCAATATATACTTTTAAGCCCCACGCTTGTGCTCCAGATTCTAATTATTAATATTCCGCTTGTTTAACATTTGTTGCAGGTGAGGGTAGCTGCCAATATTCAGGGACCACTGACGAAGCACAAAAACTCCTTAGGGAGAGCTAGCCCTTCCCATTGTCGCTGCTACGTGCTACGTGTGCAGTCATCTTGTTGATATTGATGGCACTAGCTGTCATTGCCTCGGGCAATGAGGATGCAATCTCTTTTGACATTGTCACTTCCATTCATGTTGTGTAATCCAATCTCCTTTGTCATATCTTTCTATTTGCACTTAATTCATTCATGGAATTTGGTTTTTCTTCCAAGGAAGAAACTCGTCGTAACTGTACATAACTTCTCTAGATCTTTGCACATAAACCTTTAATACTCTGTCAATGTTTTTTCTCTATCTATTTATTAAAAACATTACTCATTTTTCAACGACGCATGCAAAATATACATCTATTTTTAAATTACATTTCTAAATCTAGAGTTTTTTTTCTATTTATGTATTACTTACATCAAAATTATCTATATATTCTAAGTTTACATTTACATCATATTTATGTTTTCATATGTTATATTTAGATTATACTAGTAGGTCTCCCCAATCTCAGAAGAAAAAATTTGTTGCAAAAAGGGATCAAGATGCGTTGACGGGGTTTTCTTGTTTTTTGGGTCTGGGGGAAGGGGGGTTCTTTTTATAAATGTAGCCTTTCAGAGTATAGTTTTGATTTTTTCTTTCATTCAAGACTCACTTTCCATTTCACTACGTCAAGGGTCGCTCCCTCTTCTCTACCGCCCTCTTCTACTACTTTGGCAGATGGTTCTCTTTCATAGCTTTCCACACACCACTATAGTAGCCTCTTTCTTAGTTGGCATTGTCCCTTGCTCAGACGGTCATCTTCCCAAACCACCACCATTTGCATTGGTCAGTTATCGTTTTGCGTTGAAAGTCTAATAGCAATTTATTGTCGTAGCATTGTATTGATTGATTTGCTACCCTCGACCTTGATGGCTCTCTCTCTCTCTCTCTCTCTCTCTCTCTCTCTGCATTGCTTCCACTTCAGTGGCTTCCTGCTTCTTGCACCAATTGTATAGCCGCCCTCGACCTTGATGTCTCTCTCTCTCTCTCTCTCTCTCTCTCTCTCTCTCTCTCTCTCTCTCTACGTTGCTTCAGCTTCCTGCTTCTTGCGCCAATAGTAAAACAACCTTAGACTAGGCTAGTGTAGCGCGAGTTCAACGTTGATGGGCCTACTACCTTGACAAGAGAAAATAAGCATTCGAAAAGAAAGGGTTTTCTTTACATAAATATTTACTGAAGAGTATTTTATTCTGGTTTAGTGAGACTAATCAAGTTTTGTAGGTCATACTTAAGGCCAGACCATTTATGCATTTTTAAGGAATTGTAGATACATGCAACAAGGTCTTTTTTAGGAAACCCATTATTGATAAACTTGGTAATCAGAGTGTTGATTTCTTGATATGCTGAAAAGCTGTTTGATGAGTCATAAGCTATAAGGAACATCATTCCTAGACATGTGTGTAAGGAGTTTCTAAAGGGTCTATTGCTTTTCCTTTTGGTAAATACAGAGGATTTGATCTTCAGATTTTGTCTTTTCAGATTTTCTCTTTTCCAAAAGAAACGAGTATAAAAATTACCCAAGAATGGGGGAGTTAAAGTAATCTCGATATTCAAGAAGTGAGTCCTAGAGACAAACCATTTATCAAGCCTCATTATTCTATCTAGGAAGGTAGGTTCAATATTAAGACAGGTCGGATAAATCTCTCTAAGCGTTTCTTCGAACATGGGATTGTTCACGCTACATAGGTCATCCATAAACCTAAACATATGAATAAAGTGTGAAAGTAACAAAGCCCTGGCTGGGTCACTCATCATTTTTATAAGCCATTGAAATTCGAAGTGACAAAGATAAAGATTACACATAACAGGAGAACAAGAAAATCCCATTGGGATCCCTAAAATATGTTATCATGTCCAGGCACGTGCATGTGCCTGACCGTCGACACACAACATGACTATTTGACATCTATACATCGTTCGCCATACTTGAAAACAAATATCACATTCCAAATTCATGTAAACACCTCGTTATATACAGATTTCCATGCATATAGCTCCTACTATGTACAAACAAAAAGTGGTTTATCAACGTTGAACTCGTAGATGATTTGACGGTAGAAAATCCTTCGAATATAATCAGTATACCTCTAAAAGGTTCGCCCTTGAGATCTAATCGTCTATGAAGATCTCTTGATATGTGCCCCCTGTGTCCATGTCTTTCAGCCTTACGTATGTATGCCTAAGTAGTGCTATATACTTAATGTAATCAAACCTACAAAGTTTGAAACATATATTTAATTAATTTTTTGTTAAATTCTTGCAAATATAGTCACTTAAGTCCCCCTTGAGACTTCATTGTCTATCAAGATGTGCCCTTTCTGTCCATGTGTAATTTCACTCTTGGCCATGCCTCAGAAGTGCTGGAAAGAAACATGGAGTTATTGTAATCACACCTACCAACTTTGGAATTTACCTCAACTTCAACTTTGAAGGTGAAAAGGCGTACAAAATAAAGAGAGACTTAATGTAAAAGCATCCGAATATAATTGCTTTACCACTAGAAGGATCCCCGTTAAGATTGCATTGTGTATCAAGGTCTCCTGATATGTGTCTTCACTCTTGGATATGCTTGAGGAGTGCTCTAAAGAAACATAGATTCAATGTAGCTACCCCTACGACCTACAAAACTTTATTGTGAGAAGCTCCAAACATAGTGACTATTTTACTTGTAAATTTTGTCACATGTGAGTTTTTAACTGCGTGTATTTCGGTGATTGAACCCCACCTTTTTGAATTCACCATTATACTTCAAATTACCTCAAGGTAGGGGAACCTACAAAATCAAGGGGAATTCAAACCTTGTAATAATCTAATATATTAGAATCTAATATATTCCCACGGAAATAGGACCATAGAGTGTAATCTCTATATAAAGGGCCACAAGGCGCTTCATTTTTTCAATCATTAGTAATTACTGTAACAGGAGAAGGAGAGAAGCAAGATGGAAGGCAGGAGGAATAGTTCGACGTTGGCGCTTCATGTATGCATCTGTTTGGGGATGTTTGCTAGCAGGCAGCGCCTTGGCCCAAGAGCAGCAGTGCGCAGGCATGCAACAATTAACGATGATCTTGTTATGGCATGAAGCAATTAACGCTGATGATGTTGTTATGGCATGCAGCAATCAACGATGATGTTGTTGACGTGGCATAACCTATATTATGCATAAATTAACGCTCTTGCTCAATTGCATACAGCTCGACGACGGCCAGCATTGCTACGCCATTGTATCCTGATGTTCATCCCGCCACCCTCAAGATATGGGGCGTTCCTGATAAAAACACATCAGAGCGGGAGCTGCACATTTTGCTTACCCGCATGTGTCACCCCGTCCGTCCGGTTGTGGTGCCCGTCGTACACGCCGGTGTCCGCCACCGTCCCCACCGACACATGATAGGTCCGGCAGCCGGTCCAGTTCCTACCCCAATTACCAACGGCCGTGTGCTGCCCACCAAATTTGTGATGCCATCCTCTCCCTGCATGGGCGCTGCATTCTTCCTTATACTCTCTACGACCATGCCTCCTATGCCACGAATATCTATTGGCAGACGCAGTTGTGACCAGCGGGCATCCCTTGCACCACGATAGTTGGCGTTGTTACCCACGTGGTGTACGCTGATCCGAGTAATCTCTCTCTCTCTCTCTCTCTCTCTCTCTCTCTCTCTCTCTCTCTCTCGGGGGCGCGGTTGTCTTTGTCTCACCTTTCAATGCCACTAACTCTGTGCAATATATACTTTTAAGCCCCACGCTGCCAATATCCGAGGACCACTGACGAAGCACAAAAACTCCTTAGGGAGAGCTAGCCCTTCCCATTGTCGTTGCTACGTGCTACGTGTTCCCATTGTCGCTGCTACGTGCTACGTGTGTAGTCATCTTCTTGATATTGATGGCACTAGCTGTCATTGCCTTGAGCAATGAGGATGAAGTCTCTTTTGACATTGTCACTTCCATTCATGTTGTGTAATCCAATCTCCTTTCTCATATCTTTCTATTTGCACTTAATTCATTCATGGAATTTGGTTTTTCTTTCAAGGAAGAAACTCGTCGTAACTGTATATAACTTCTCTAGATCTTTGCACATAAACCTGAATACTCTGTCAATGTTTTTTCTATATCTATTTATTAAATACATTACTTATTTTTCAACGACACATGCAAAATATACATCTATTTTTAAATTACATTTCTAAATCTAGAGTTTTTTTCCTATTTATGTATTACTTACATCAAAATTATCTATATATTCTAAGTTTACATTTACATCATATTTATGTTTTTCGTATGTTATATTTAGATTATACTAGTAGGTCTCCCCATTCTCAGGAAAAAAAAAATGTTGCAAAAAGGGATCAAGATGCGTTGACGGGTTTTGTTGTTTTTTGGGTTTTGGGGGAGTATAGTTTTGTTTTTTTATTTCATTCAAGACTCACCTTCCATTTCACTACGTCAAGGGTCGCTCCCTCTTCTCTACCGCCCTCTTTTTATAAATGTAGCCTTTGAGAGTATAGTTTTGATTTTTTATTTCATTCAAGACTCACCTTCCATTTCACTACGTCAAGGGTCGCTCGCTCTTCTCTACCGCCCTCTTCTACTACTTTTGCAGACGGTTCTCTTTCATAGCTTTCCACGCACCACTACCATAGCCTCTTTCTTAGTTTGGCATTGTCCCTTGCTCAGACGGTCATCTTCCCAAACCACACACCATTTGCGTCGGTCAGTTATCGTTTTGTGTTGAAAGTCTAATAGCAATTTATTGTCGTAGCATTGTATTGATTGATTTTTTGCTCTTGACCTTGATGGCTCTCTCTCTCTCTCTCTCTCTCTCTCTCTCTCTCTACATTGCTTCAACTTCAGTGGCTTCCTGCTTCTTGCACCAATTGTATAGCCGCCCTCGACCTTGATGTCTCTCTCTCTCTCTCTCTCTCTCTCTCTCTCTCTCTCTCTCTCTCGCGCGCGCTACGTTGCTTCAGCTTCCTGCTTCTTGCGCCAATAGTAAAAACAACCTTAGACTAGGCTAGTGTAGCGCGAGTTCAAAGTTAATCTTAGAGTTTTTGGCCTTTTAACTTTTTGAACCCATTAGTAATACTCTATATTTGTAGATTAAGTTTGAATGATATTATATCATAGAGACGAGAGAGAGAGAGAGAGAGAGAGAGAGAGAGAGAGAGAGAGAGAGAGAGAGAGAGAGAGAGAGAGAATGGGTGGTACAATTCTCCCTAGCTGCGAGTCTGCATGGAAAATAAAATACAAAGCATCGAGATTGAATGTCCCAATCACCTCCTACGACTTGCTAAGAGGCTAGAGGAGACAATGTCACCTTGAACCATAGTAGAGAGAGAGAGAGAGAGAGAGAGAGAGAGAGAGAGAGAATTAATAGTACAATTGGCCCTAGCTACACATTTGTACTTACATAGATTGATAGAGAGAGTATCGAGGGTGAACATCATGATCACCTCCATTGACCAAAATTAAAGGGTGTCAAAACGAAGCCCCCAATAGTGATTCCAAGTAGCCCAAAGGTGCATATGGAATCTCTAAGTGAACTCAAAAAAGCCACACAGAGTTGGTTTGCAACTTGGAATAGGGATATTGGATAGCAAAGGGCGGTGGCAATTAAGTAGCACATTTCAAGTAGCCTGTCGAGAGTGGGAATAGTCTGTAGCTCAACGAATGCATTGAGAGCTAGGCCTGACACGGTCATGGATGGTGAGTGTGCAACTGCCCCCACATCTCAATGCCAAGGGTGGGTGCGGCCCTACATATCAATGTTAGGGCAAAGCCTCAAAGATTACAGCCTAGTGCAACAACGCGCAAACAAGGAAAGGCCACAATGTGGCACTAAGTGACATGCCAATGCAAGGATATGCCAAGGTGGTAGCGCAATAGATGCTAAGGCTAGGAGTTCAAAAGCATAGCTGCAAGAAAATGCTGCCAAGTGCCTCGCCTCTATCATTTTAATATAGATATAGATCTACAAATAACGTCATAGATTTGCAGCCACATGGTGGCCACTCATTTTCGTTTTATAGATAGGATAATTGCATTCCAATAGCCATGAGATATGAGGGGATGACACACTATATTGGGAAGAAAAAAGATTGGCAAAAAAAAAACAAAATTCCTAAAGCAATTATAGATGCATAATAATATGTGATATTGTATGCATTTAGCAGCGTAGCCACCACACATATAAAGGAAAAAGCCTAATCTTTGTTATGCTAGGCTTCATACTCAACCTCAATGGTAGAGTGATAGGGCTTGCAAACTCTTCCCGATTACCTCATCAAGTTATGTATGCCAAAGGGACACTTAAAATGTTCCCCACGGTACATCTCAAAACTTGAGACCAACTTCATCGACACTACCATGGCCATCATCTAAGGTATCACCATAAGTAGGACTTTTGAGGTTGCCATTACAAAGAGGTGGGGATTTGATGTGTATATTGAATTTACTAAGGCTCAAACCTAAACCAGGCTAGATCGGGTAATGGGCATCAAGGTCCAGCCTCTTCTAATAATCCTCATGGTATTAACAGAACCGCTGATAAGGGGAAAAGACCCATTGATGCGGATGGGTTTCAAACTGTCTCGGCTAGGAAATCCTTCAAACCCCGACAGCCTTCCTCAAGTTACATTAGTCCCAATGTATTTGACATCCTGCAAGACATGCCTTCACATGACACTTTGGCTGCTATTGAGGCAGCATGCAATATCGCTGAAAAACTACCACTTATTTGGGAGGAACCTGCGCTTAACCTTGAGGTCAACATGGGGGACATTGATGATAGCTCAAATGAAGGCGGTAACACTGAGGTTGTTATGAACACTCCCTCATGAAAGTTGCAACCTTTAATGTGAAAGGTCTTAATGACCCCAATAGGCTGGCCATGCTTAATAAATGGATTCTGCAAAAAGATCTCGATGTAGTGCTTATACAAGAGCATAAATGACGTAAAAGAGCAGGAGAAACTTACCATTTCGAAGGATACTCGTGCTTTTATGGGGGGAGAAAAGGAGAGTATTCTTGGGTGCTGAATTTTATTAAGAATTCTCTTAACCCTCAATGGGTGTTGGATCATCCCTCGGGTCGTTGTTCTGTCTCTATAGTAGATTCGACATGGGGACCTCTACATATTGTTAATGTGTATGCTAATAATAATTGGAATCATAGAATGGAAACTTGGTCTTGGTTGAAACTGATGACTCTAGGCAAGGGTATTTTTGGCGGTGATTTCAATATGGTTACTAAAATGGTGGATACTACATCCATAGCCACTGTTATGTCAAAAGAGGAAGCTGCTTGCTGGGATGACCTGGAATCCCTACATCAAATGTCAGATGCCTGGTTAAATGGGTTTAACTCAAATGGGTTCACTTTTCATTCAAAATCGCACATATCATCTTGGTCTAGATTGGATAGACTTTATTTTATGCAAGATGAATGGCTACCTACTAATTGTCAAATGCAAGTTCAGATTGACTTCTGTATGTCTGATCACTTTCCTCTCGTTTTGAATCTTTCTTATGCTAATGCTAGATCAGTTAAATTTGGTAAAGCGTGACCTCTCATGGTGAATAATCTGTTGTTACATGATAAACACTTTCAAGCAGATGTCCTACATTGTGCTAATCATGCTAAGCAGATAAGTACTGATCCGGTTAATGCTTGGAATTTTTTCTGTGTTGAAATGCAAAAATGTATCAGACATCATGGTAAGATGAGAGCTACCCAAAAGCGACAGAAACTGGCTGCATTGTGTGCGAAACTTAAACCCTTGTTAGAACAGGTGTATAAAGGACAGGTAACCACATAGCTATGTACTGAAATTGAGGATATTAGGGGCGCTCTTCTATCTATAGCTGAGGCTGAGGTTGCTAAATGCAGGGTAAGAGAATTATCAGATGTAAATAACACCTCAAAGGGATTTTTTCATAAGCTGAAAACCAAACATAATCGAGAGGCTATCACTAGAATTATAACAGAGGATGGGTCCGAAGTCACGGAGAGCCAAAACCTTGTGCAAACGTGCGTGGATCATTATAATGCTATCTTAAATAAACCAGTGGATACCTCAAAGGAAAGAGCATAGGCAATGGAGGTGATGTTAGCCTCTGTGGACTTTTGCATTAATAACTGTGATGCCCAGAGGCTTGAGGGCTGCTTTGAGGAAGGAGAACTCTACTATGCTATCACTAAATTGGGAAATGACAAAACACCTGGAGCTTGTGGGCTTTCAAAGGAATTCTTGATGCATTTTTGGCCACATCTGAAATGTATGGTTATGCAGGCAATCAATGCTATCTGGGCATCACAGGTTATGGATCCTCATCTCAAAGAAGGAATTGTTAAACTCATTCCTAAGCAAAAATTCTGCTCAACTTTATCACAATGGAGACCCATAACCATGATGGGGTTACTGTATAAGGTTCTGGCTAAATCAGTGGCTATCAGATTATCCCCTCTGTTTTGAAAACATATCCATATAAACCAGTCGGGATTCATTGGGTATAGATCTATTTTGGCTGTTCAACTGGGGACTGAATATGCTCTCAAAACAAATCAGAACTCAGTAATGCTACAATTAGATTATGAAAAAGCATTTGACACTGTAGCCTGGGACTTCATTTATGCTATCATGAAAAAAATGGGGTTTGGGACCAACATGAGTACATACATCTTCTTGCTGGGGTAGCAGGCTACATCAAGGATTATAGTAAATGGCAGACTTTCAGGCCCAATTCAGATCCAAAGATCGGTGAGACAAGGGTGCCCCTTAAGCCCTCTTTTTTTTGTTGTCAGTACTCATCCTTTATTTTTCTTTTTGGAGAAACAATCATCTCTAGGGAGAATCAATGGGATAAAATTGTCCAAGGAACAGTTGCTGGCTCTAGGTTTTGTTGATGACACTATGATTTTTCTACATGCTACCAATTTAAATCTGAATAAATGTATGTCTTACCTCACCCTGTTTTCTTTGGCTGCTGTAATGAACTTGAACTTGCAAAAATCTGTGCTTATTGATATTAATGCAGACCAGTTTAACAATCTTATTTGGACTGGCAAGAGAATCCCAAAAGGACATGTTGTCAGATATTTGGGGTACCCAATAGGAATACACTCAAATAATAACCAGCTGGTTCAGTGTGTTTTATCCAAAGTCCGAACGAAATTCGCTGCATGGTACTCTGATGAGTGGCCGTTGCATGTCAGACTCAGAATCATACAGGCCATTCTCGTGCCATATCTGTTGTACTATCTTCCATTGTTGGACTGGAAAAAAAAGCACCTAGCTAAGATACAAACGTTGCTGACAAAATTCCTTTGGGGCAATAAAGGGAAAACTTGCGCCTTCATTAAATGGGACTTTGTTATTGGTCCTAGAAATCAAGGGGGATTGGGGGTGCTTAACCTGTAGGCACATGCTCACGCTCGACGCTTGGTCAAACATATGTTCAAACGGGACACTATATGGTCCAGATGCATGCGGGATATTATTTCTCTGTCAATGGTTTACTATCATGGCACATGGAACATGTCGGACTGGGACAAATTGTTTTCGCATGCCCCTCTTTAAACTAGCTACATTACTTCTCAGCTGATGATTAACTCTTCGAAACACACATGCTCTAATTTGATATGGCAAGGTCATCTTAGGTATACAGGCAATTCTCTTGGTCAGGAAAATGTTTTCTGGAGCTTTGTCTTTAAAACTCCCCCTGCCTTGATTATTAAAAAACAATCCATCAGGTTATTCAGAAAAGGTATCATATGCATTGATCAAATGTTGGACTCTCAGGGGTTGTTTGTTCCTTTTTTTGCAGCTAGGAGACAATTCAGACTGTCGAATGCTTTCAGAAGAAGTTGGATAGACTTATGTATTCAAACATTCAGGCTTCAAGTTCCCCTTACAAAGAACTTATGGGAAAGATTCTGAGACTGGCACTTACCAAGGAATGCAGGTGATTGGTGGAAATATTCTACGGCACAGTTCTACACTTTGCTTATTCCAGATTTGGACATCTCAACTAGATGCAACAGATATTGGAGGTTCAACAGATCACAGGAGTGGTGGATACAGTGGCTGATGGTATTATGCAGTCTTCCTTGTTCGAATAAGCACAAGTTTTTTTTTGTGGAGACTTCTCACAGGCTCTCTACCCTGTGGAGAACTGCCACTTATGAAATGTATTTCAGATGGGAAATGCCCAAATTGTAAAGCTATGGAGACCATTAAACACCTATTTTGGAACTGCAAAAATGTAAGACAATGGTGGCTATGGATTTTACAACATGTACAAAAATGGGTCCCTATCAAACTGTCTATCTTTTCTATGACATTTGGGTTGTGCAAATTTCCGGATGACGCAATGCAGTTTTGTATGCAATCCTTGAGAGTTTGGTTACTGTTTTTTATCTGGAATGCTCGAAAATTTGCCTGTTTTGAGAAAATCTCGCTTTACAAGGTTACTATTCCTTGGGAGATTATCAAGAAAAAGATGATGGAGGACTGCCTTTGTATCATTGATGGTAAGATGAAAGAGAGATGTTTATAGTTCATAAGTCGGATCTGACATTGATCAATGACGAGATGATGTAATATATATGTAAATAATAAGTTTTCCCAAAAAAAAAGAGAGAGAGAGAGAGAGAGAGAGATGATTTTGATGCACAATTGGCTGACACCCTCTTATCACTTGAGTAGCCTATTGTTTTGCTACCCTCGCCGCAAGGTGTGGGCACAACCTCGTAGGTGGGTGGAGGGGTGTGGAGAGGTTATTGTTTTGCAGGTAGTCGCAAGGTCAAACCCTAGGGTGTGGTTATAGCCTCCCCCCCCCCCCCCCCCCCCCCCCCCCCCCTTCTCTCTCTCTCTCTCTCTCACACACACACACACACACACTCAAACACACAAAAAAAAAAACATGAACCCATGAAAACCTGCAATGACACAATCGATGGAGCGAGTAAAGGTCGTAGCCCATGCAAAAACTGAAAATGTTGCACATGGCCTCTCCACCCAAGCTCTCTCAGAATTGGTCGGGGTCAGTGAGCCTCCTCTCTCTCAAATTGTGTGGTATTTCTATCCTCCTACTCGGACCATGGGGATGTTGTAGAAGAGCCTTGCCATGCAGCACTAGGAGAGGTCGGCAAGGTTGGCCGCATCAGGGTAGAGAGAGAGATAGATAGAGAGAGAGAGAGAGAGAGAGAGAGAGAGAGAGAGAGAGAGAGAGAGAGAGAGAGAGAGAGAGAGAGAGGGTGCAGTGGGACTTTGTGCAACAAATCATGCAAGGTATGGGGTTTTTCCCTCGGATCATCAGATGTATCTCTCTGCTTGGTGAACATGCTTACTCGAGATTGATCATTAATTGTAAACTCTCTGAAAAAATATATTTTTCCAGACTGGCACAACAGGGCTATTTGCAAACCCTCAAATTAGGAGAGAGAGAGAGAGAGAGAGAGAGAGAGAGAGAGAGAGAGAGAGAGAGAGAGAGAGAGAGAGAGAGAGAGAGAGAGAGAGAGACTCCATGCTTGTTCATGCTCATTGTGTATGTAAATGAGGGGGCCTATTGGATCTAAACCTATTCGAATGAATGGAGACATATGGGATCTAAACCTATTATCAAGCATGAAGGCTCAAACTTAAGTTCGAGCTTGCATGCATGTTCATGCTCATTATGTATGTAAATGAGGGGAAAGCATGGAGCTTCCATGCTTGGTCGTGCTCGTTATATATGTAAATGAGAGGGAACCATGGAGGCTTGCGGGATATGTTCCTATCAACAAACATGTAGGCTCGAACTTAAGTTCAGACCTCATGCTCATTATGTATGTAAATGAGCGGGGAGCTTGCCTCATGCCCATCACATACTTGAATGATTGGGAGGCTTTTTCTTAGGGCTTTAGATGATTCTTTAAATAATAGCTTTCTATTAAGGCTCAAAATTCATACCAGTTTCCAAGAAAAATGGAGCTCATTTGCAAACTCCTAATAGTCAAGGACTTGCATTTTCCATATTTTGACCCCTAAAATAGGAGAATGATATCCTTTGTTCTTCCAAAAGACCCCTTACTTGTGAGTAGTCAAAATTAATTAGCATGTCAAGTTTTGACTGAATTAAAGCTATTTAATTTTTCATGTAGCAATGAACAATATTGGTAAAATGATTCCAAAATGTACTAGAAGTTTCTTTCTATACATAACAAGAGGATACTTCAGTTACACTAAGAAGAGGATCCTATTACATGGTGGGCTCTTGTATATTGCCAAAATACCTCCAATTAGATGAACCATTTCAAAAAATGGGACTTGAATTTTTTCCATTATTCCTAAATTTGTCTTTTTTTACAAAACATTTACGTAGCAAAGTGCACACTATTATTTCAATGTGAAAAATATTTTTCAAAATGTTGTTTATTTTTTCATGAGAAATATTGTTTAAATTGATGTCATTTTTGACACATCTATTTACGAGTAGTGCACGTTGCTCTTTTAGCGAGTAAAATATTATGCAAATTTCAATCTTTTTGAAAACATTTACTTAATAGAATGCACATTACATTTCAATGTGAAAACTATTTTCTAAATTTCATGCTTTTTTTACACATCTATTTAAGAGAGTGCATGTTGTTTTTTTTAAAGGAGTTGGATATTATACAAAATTCAACTTTTTTTCTTGAGAACTCCACTATGTAAATATTGCATATAGCACATGCAAACAAGAGGTATTTACATAATAGCTTACATGTATATTTTCAAGTATTATATATATCCTTTTTGTATGCATTTTTGTAAAAAAACTTAGCCCATATGTATATTTCACTTTCTCAATTAAAAAACCCTTTATGTAAGTACATTTTTTGGTAAATGTACCTAATGATAAATCCCTTATTTTGTTCACACGTGCTATCTTACATATTTCCTAGTGGATGTCCTAAGCTTTTTTTGAAACATTTATATATGAGAGTACACATTGTTACTTTTATGTGAAAATTATTTTCTAAATTGATGCTTTAGTGGAGTGAACAAGGCCTTTTCTTCAAAAACACTTACACTCTTTGGTCTATAGTGATTGGTCTAAATCAAAGACACTCGTGAAAATAATTTTTATAATTCATCTTTTTTTCAAGCATTTACTTAGGAGAGTGCAAAGCTAAACATATTAATAAACATGTCTTTCGAAATGAAATTTGTTTTTCAACTAGTGATTTTAAAATAGTGATTTGCAACTATGAGATTTTATTGATTCTTTTTTTGCTGATGTTTATTTTCTTTACAAGGAAATGGAAAGGGCTTCCTCAAGATCAAGGATGCTTAAGAGGAGCAAGCACAAGAGAGGTATAGTTTTTAGAGATTTTTTTCATTTCAATGTTATTCTCAAAAGTCATTTAGTAATTCTCTTCTACTTTCATCATTGTTTTCTATCAGTAGAATCAGATCAATGCACCAATACAATCCCTTCCTTTAGGTATCGGTAGTCCAAATATTGATCATCATGTAGGTACTTTTGAGGCTACAACAATCATACCTAAACCCTTAGACCATCCCACAACTTTTGGCAAGGATGTTCAAGGGTGTATCATAGAACAGATAGTTGAGGGCTTCATAGTGAATAGATCTCAAGACCCTCCATGTATACCCCTTTGTATATTGATGGAAAGTGAAGCCATAGGAGTAGTCTTGTAAGAAGACTTGAGACCTTACGATATAGTGTTTGGAGCACCTTTCATTGTCTCCTTCAAGAGGGCTGGGTATGATGAACAACCTGTCACAAAAAATAGCAAATTAGAGTGGGGCCAAATTTGACATTGAGCGAGCCTTGCCTCTAGAATGGGAAGATCTTTGTGGCAAAAATTATTTGTTTGGTATGGCAACCATCGCCTGAAGACTTGGATGAGCATGATCAAGTCACGTAAATCTTTTCTTTTTAAAGTATATTTCTTTCATAATTATTATAAAGGTGGGTTTACTTTACACTAGTCTTTGAATGCTTAGAGTACTCAATGATAAAAAAGAGGGATTGCTCTTTCAAGTGTCGATTTGTCAACGTGCATGGAGGAGTAGAGGGAGAGCTCATGCTTGCTTTAAGGACTCAAAATGAGTGAGTATTGAGTTGTTTTTTATGAACGCTAGAGATCTGTTTCTCTTATGCGTTTAATTCTTTGAGTTTGAATGATTTTGAAGAATTGGTCGCAAAACCATTTGTACCAATTGGCCAATAACTATTTCTATTTCAAAAGCTTTCTACCACTAGTAAAGAGTCTCTTTTGAAGGATTTTCCAAGAGACTGGTTGCATTGGATAGAAGTAGAATTGGCTTGTGAAAGAAAGGCAGATAAGGGTACATGGTACAATGCACCCTTATCTTTTTTAGCAATGCTTTTTTGGAAGGTTAGTATATTCTTTTCTTGTGTTGGATAGCATTGTTTTCTCTTCTTTGTTGTGTCTTGACTCTCAAAATTCTTAATATTCTTCTTATTAATATTAAGTTACCTTGTAATTAGTAAGTGTTTGATGCTACTATAATGAAAAATATTGCAGACATAAATGATCCTTCCTTGTCTTCACAACATAAGGGAACCCTTGATATGAGTAGAACCAAAAATGTTTTCAATGAAAGGGCTTATAAAGTACGTATATTTTTGTAACCTCCTTACCTACTAACTTATTTATACTCTAAAGTTTTGTAGAAAACGAGACGTTTTTCAATCTATTTTGACATGCAAAAGAGATGATCCTGTTAGCGAAATGTATCTTAGCGCACAAAAGTTTAGAATGTACTTGAGAAAGGAGTGGTACTGGGAAATTTGTTAAAGCAATGCTTCAAGTTGAAGGGAAAGTTCATTCCTAACGACTTCGAGACTTGGTTCTCTCATCAATAGAGACAACATTTGGACTTCTATTTCCTTGAGCTATGGGGAAAAATGAATACCAAAGAAGCATATGACAAGATCCCAGAGCTCTTGGAGTCATTAAAGAGGCTCCTTTGTAGGTGATAAATGTTGATTATATGATGGTGTATCTGTCTTCTGTTGTCAAAAGAATCTTTATATTTTTTACCCAAGTTGTTTGGTGTTCAGTCATTAAAAGTAAATGGTTGGTGAAATTCTTTGATGATCACTCTTTAGAGGTTATGCCAGAGAGGATTGAGGATTGGAAATATCCTTCAGGGATTGATTCTATGTTTTTGTCTTGGATGGTCAATAGAGTAGTCAATGATTGGGAGAAAGATCATTTCCCTTCGTGGCTTGATTACTCACATGGCTCTTATCCAAGAAGTGAAGAAATATTTTTTAATGGTATGTTTATTCACTTAATATGAGGTCATTCAATTAGTAGAGTGTTTAGTTTATTATTCATTATTGTTTTTTCTGGGACAAGCCAATGTGTCAGTAGTGGGAGCCACCATGGAGGAGATTGAATCTACCTCCAATAAATGTGTATTTCTAAGAGAGCACATTGATTAAAATGAATCTAATTATTGATCCCTCCATGGGTTGTTCAATAAAGAAGAGGCTTGAGTTCATGCAGAACATGGTTGTTGTTTCTTCACAAACATAGTGTGTTTTTTGCCTCCCATGGCTTTGTATAGCATGCAGCATAAATCTGCAATTCATCAAACATAAAATCATCATAACTTTTTGCTCAAAACTCCGATTTTAGCATTTGAAGAGTTGTTATCAAGGTTTTGAGGTGTTTTAAAGATGTTTTCCATGACGGATTTGTCAAATTCTGCACGAGAAGTGACTCACAATAAATTGGTAACTACTTTCAATACGTTCTTAATCCAAATCATTGAAAGGTAAGAGATTTTATGTTTTTGAATCCATTCACATTCAGCTTCTTGTTGTAAATTGTTGAACTGTTTTTTATGCTTTTAATGATCAAGAGTTAAACATATGGCTCATATAACCCATTTTAGCACATAGTATGGGTCGGGACCGACCAAACCATATCGGATGACCATGAGACTTTGCACAAATGGGTGTGAGCACCATTCAACCACTCTTAAAAACTCACACATCCATCCGATATGGTTTGGGAGGTCAAGGGCCATACTATGTGCTAAAATGGGACATATGGCTCATACATCCCATTTTAGCTCTTCCATCATGAATTAGGATATGATCAATATTATCAGCTAATGTCATCAATAGGGTCCTCTTCATTGTATCTTTCTATATGATGGATTATGTTATGATTGTATGTATATGGTTTTCTCTATGACTATCTACTTGGGAATTTATATCGTCCTCTACATTGGCATGCATATGGTCATCTAAATATAGTGCTTTCCTTTTTCCATAGACCACATGTATATGGTAGTCTATATGGTTAGTTCTATGCTAGTCTATATGGCCAGTTCTACAATCTTCTAGATAGGGATATATATGGTCATCTGTATGGTTGATGCTATGATCCTCTATATGGTCATCTATATGGTTTCTTATAGGATTTCTCCAAGCCCTTTTAAGTGGTTCTTTGTATGGTTAACTAGATTATATTATTTTCTATATCATCATCTTTATTGTCGCATATATGGTCAACCAGATTGGTCTATACTTAGATAAGTAGTTTATCATCTGTATGGACAACTAGATTTTCATCAACTAAAATTAAAAAAGAAAACTGTGTGTGTGTGTGTGTGTGGTTGTCTGTTTATTTCTGTTGCCGCCCCTTGTATGAGGAGAGAGAGAGAGAGAGAGAGAGAGAGAAAGAGAGGGAAAAAGAGTCTCAATAGAGAAAAAGAGTGACAGAGATTTGATCCAGACATTCTCTGAGCTAGACACTCAGTACGATTGTCCTCAAAAAAGTCCATGCACGCATGTGGGTCCATGTTCAATCATCTCTGCAAATCTCATCGAGTGCCACGTAACTTGCCCAGTTCTGTGGAATGCAAACGGTTGGAGACATGTCCACATAACTATCCGAGTTACGTGGTGTCCACGTAACTTGCCGGGTTACATGGTGTCCAGGTAACTCGCCAGGTTACGTACCATGTAACTTGCCGAGTTACGTGGACTTATGACGGGTAGGCCACGTCATTGTTGAGAGTTTTTACAAGAAGGCATCCACATAACTCGCTGAGTTACATGGCCCCCCCTATGTAGCAATCTAGTAGGCTTTGTCACGTTACTCACCGAGTTATGTGGCTTGCCTATGTTGGCATAGCCACGTTAATCGGTGAGTTACGTGGAAATGATGTGTGTGCATGTACCTGGAAATAACATGTCACCTTTGTGGCATGACCACGTCACTCGGCGAGTTACATGGAGCTTCTTACAAGTAACTTGCCAAGTTCTAGAAGTATGCCACGCGTCGCAATTTCCTACTTCCGGCACGAGGGTAACTTGGCGAGTTAGCTGCATTGCGAAGGTCATGCTTGGGTGCGGATTGTGGGAAGTGGGTACAATCTATCTTCCGTACACCCCAAGTAAAGATGTCTCCTCGTTTTTATATGAAGATATTTGCTACAAATTTGGCATGCCATTAGAGTTACTTTCTGACAAGGGTCAAGGTTTTAGAGAAGAGCTTGTGGATTATGTATGTGAGAAGCTTCATGTGTATCACAGGTTTACTACTCTATAGTATCCCCAATGCAATGGATTCAATGAAAGGTTTAATGGAGAAATCATAGGGATGCTTACAAAGATGACAAGAGACAATGTAAAGACTTGGGATTTAGAGATACATTGTGCTCTATGGGCTTACATGGCTACCGTCAAATCAGGTACTGGTTTCTCTCCCTTCCATCTTGTTTTTGGCGAAGCAGCTTTACTTCCTATTGAGGTGGAGATACCAGCTTTGAAGCTGATGCTAAAGCTTGAAGAAGATCCTAAATTAAATGATGCACTCAATGAGAGGCTTTTATATTTGCAATGTGTACAACTGGATAGGTTGATGGATTTTGAGCATTATAAACAGGTATTGAAGAACAATCAAGCAAAGGCAAATGAGAAGGTGAAGGACAAAGGCATCAAGAAGGGTGACATGGTGCTTCATTACAATAGCAAGCTTGATAGAACTTTTCAAAAGAAGGTTCAAATCAAGTGGCGAGGTCCTTTCTTCGTATTAAATAGGTTTTCAAATGGCACATATCAGCTTGTTCACTTGGAATATGGTAGCCCACATACAACACGTGTGAATGGCTACAGGTTGAAGAAGTATATTGCAAGATTGATGACTCTATTTGAGGGTGAGCCTTCTTTTGAGGAATTTTCTGATCATGGGGCTAATTATGAGGATGAAATGAATACTCCCTCAAGTGGTTTACACGATCTCTTTTGTGCTGCTAATTATGAATGATCTAGCATGCTAGGGTGTGGCAAACTATCTTGGACGTATTTTTGATACCCCGTTTTTTGTAAATTTGTACTTATGGAAATGATGCACGATGTCAAAAGGGTGTGTGGATTTCTTTTTGTGGGTTTTTTAGCTTGCTTTAGCAAGCACATGTACATGCAGAGAAAGTCATTAGTATAGCGCCAACTGTCAGGTTACTATAAGCACCCGTAAGTGAGTTTTTCGAAGTGAGACTTGTATATAACTAAAACTCATGTACAAACTTAAAAAAATTCAGCCAAACTCCATAAATTTTAATTTTTTAGGTCGTTGTGCCTCCTTGATTTTTTCAGATGCATCTTTTTGCCTTGTCTTGCCTGCTCTACGTATAGTCGTGTCAGGAAAGCTCTCAATTCGCATCAATTTTTTCATGTAGCGGCATGTAGATTCAATTTTTGTCATCTTAATCTTTATTTCCAATATTTATCTCAATCTTTAAAGTTCCCCAATTGGAGTTGTGCTCTTCAGGTTATGACTAGTTCTCTGCAGGGTTATGGCTATGGCAGCCTAGTGGCAAATTATGTGTAGACAGATTGGGAGGACATGTATCTATGAATTGTGGATTTAATGTTGAAATTGTGGGTTTGTGATGTTAAATTGTGAAAGGGAAAGACCTTGTCTTCATATGCATTGTTCGATGTGTGCTGGAAATACGTGCTTTGACAGGGTTTTGCTCGTATGTGGGTGCTGGTAAATTCCCAAGAGAGCATATGCATTTTAGTTGGGGTTTACTACGAGTGGTTTTGGCATGCTTTTTGGTGCTGAGGTTGAAGTTTGAGCGCTATTGGGCCATATATCTATAGAGGTGTCCCACTTTTTCTTTTGCCCAACAATGCCTCAACAAAATGGTGCTGCTGAGAGGAAAAACATGTCACTTACGAAAATGGCACGATGTATGGTCAAAAGTCAATCTTTGCCACATTTGTTTTGGCTTGAGGCCATCATTGTGACATTTATGTACTAAGCACGTATCCTACAAAAGCTTTATTCTCCATTACTCCATATGAACATGGCATGATAGAAACCCTTATATTGAGCACATGCATGTTTTTGGTTGTTTGGCATATGCTTTGCTGCCACAAACACAACGCAAAAAATGGGATGATAAGATTATCAAATGTATTTTTGTTGGTTATAGTGCTGAAAGCAAAGGTTACAGGTTGTATCATCCACACACAAAGTGTATCTTGGTCTTACTGGATATTGTGTTTGTGGAAGATTGTATTTAGCCCTTGTTGTCATGTACTAGAGATAGTAATGTGAGCTCATAGGATATTTATGACATTTTGTTGCCTCTTTTCAATGGTGGAAGTTCAAATGTAAATTCCAACGAAGCAAATGTACAATCTATGGGGGTTTTTGAAAATGTTATAGATCAGCCTATTATTGATGGAGATGTACATGGTGTACTTGATGAGGAAAGGGCTCAGAATGAGTAGACTAGAGGTATGCCCCTAGTATGCCTAAATGGCTGGTGCATACTTTATGTGATAGTAAAATGGATGCACCTTTCTCTAGTCGTACTCGTTCAAGTTCTTGCCATGCATCTTATCCATCAAATTGTTATGATTTGGGTGTGTCTAATTTACATGATGTTAAGGAACCTCTATCTTTTGATGAAGCACATAATTCAAAAAATTGAATGGTTGTCATGGAATCAGAATATGATGCACTTATAGAGAATGACATGCACATGGACTTTATGTGATTGATCTCTTGGCAAAAAGGCCATTGGTACAAAGTGGGTTTACAAGTTGAAACGCAAGACCGATGGTGAGATTGATCGCGGTAAGGCTCGACTTGTTACAACAAGTTATGAACAACAAAAATACATAGATTATGAAGATACTTTTTCTCCCACTTTTTGTATGACTACTGTGAATTTTCTATGTGCATTGACAACTCATTTTGGCGGGATGTACATCAATCCTACATTGTTACTGCTTTCTTGAATGGTGACATGTTTGAGGAAGTTTATGTAAGGTAGCCTTGCGATTTTGTCAAGAAAGGACAAGAGAATAAAGTGTGTAGATGTAAGAGATCTTTGTATGGGTTGAATCAATCTCCTTGTGCTTGGTATGAGAAGGCTGACACTCATTTGGTCAAACGAGGCTTTCGTAATAGTCCAACAGAAAACACATTGTATGTAAAGCGTGAGGGTGATGTACTTCTCATTGTGGTTCTTTAGGTGGATGATTTGTTGATCACTGGACCAAATGAGAGACATATTGTTGAATTTAAGGCTTATTTGAATGCTACTTTCAAGATGAAATATTTGGGGCTATTGCATCATTACTTGGGTATACAGTTTAAGCAGTGTAATGGTGGTATTGTCTTGTGTCATAAAAGTTACATAGAGATGTTGCTATGTAAGTTTGGACTTGAGGATTGCAAAGCTATTGCCACTCCCTTGGAAACATGTTTGAATTGAGTTTTCATGATGCTGGCGATCTTGTTGATGTCAATCTTTACCAAACTATTTTTGGTTGTCTCATTTAGTATGCAACACGAAACCGACTATTTAGTTTGCAGTCTTACAGGTCGGTAGATTTATGCATAGCACAAGGTCTAAGCATTGGCATGCTGTCAAGAGAATTTTCCGCTACTTGATTAGCACTTTATATCGTCGCTTGTTTTATCCCAAGGGGTGATCATTGCCGCCAAACTTACATGCTTTTTGGACTCAAATTGGACTGGTTGTTTTAACACACTAGTGTCCACACCTGGTTTTTGTTTCATGCTTGGCAGTTCATGTATATCATGGTTGAGCAAGAAGCAACCTACTCTGGCCACTCACACACGTAGAAAACTCAACACAACACAAGGAATTTACTTAAATATTCTGCCCCACACACACCATTACTCAAGAGCTCCCTGAAAATTCTATCCACAAGCTCAATTCAAACTCCAAACGCCTCGACCTAGAAGCCCTTGCCTGCCCGTAGACACTACAAGGTGAGTCGAGTTGATCAACACTTAAAAGCACACTCAATGGTGACCAGAATATAGAAATAAAACCATCAAAAACTTAAAAACTCCAGCCACAAAAGGACTCTTCCAAACCATTGCAAAACCTTCACCAAACTCCATTTTGTTGGACTGTTTGGAGTAGCACCAACCCTAATGCAACCGATACAGGGTCACATAGTATTGCAGAAAGCCGCACCTTCCTCCCTCAAATCCTCGCACACATATATCCATGGAAATCTTAAAAATTCCATAGACTCTCCCCAGTGGAAAATTGAAGAGAGAAGCTCTCGTTCACTCCTCCACACACTCGAAAACAGGCCGTGAACGCGACGGGACTGCACTAGAGTTTAGATCACCTGTAGGAACCCTGCTTCCTCCCACACACAGAGATGTGAAAGTGCCCATATAGCACTTCAAAGTTTCTCCCTCAGCCTCAACACTCACGGCACCTTGAGTGATGTGTCAATTGGAATTCTTTTCACACCATTTTTGACCATTTTTTGACTCTTCTAGGCCCACTTTTCACCAGTTTTGACACCCGGACGGTCATTTTTTGCCCCAAACGGGCTCCAAAATTCACCAAATTTTGTATGCTTGATCCTTGATAACCAAAGTCCATTGCCAGATCCCTACATTTCATTTTTGACCACTTCTAGGGCGGTGCATACATCATCGCAGATCGGACAGAATAAATAGACAATTATTGCATGTGTCAAACTTCTCGGGCGGGTCAGCGGTCCCCACACTTGTTGCTTACAATATCTACATTCTAAAAGCTCAAAAACATTCCCTAGAGCCAAAATAAGCCACTTGGGACCATATCCAAGGCTTTGGTATCATGTGCCTGACCCGTCGACACACAACATGACTATTTGACATCTATACATCGTTCGCCATACTTGAAACCAAACATCACATTAGAAAATCTTCCAAATCCATGTAAACACCTCGTTATATACACATTTCCATTCATATTGCCCCTACTATGTAGAAACAAAAAGTGGTTTATCAACGTTGAACTTGTAGATGATTTGAAGGTGGAAAATCCTTCGAATATAATCACTATACCTCTAAAAGGTTCGCCATTGAGATCTAGTCGTCTATGAAGATCTCTTGATATGTGTCCTCTGTGTCCATGACTTTTAACCTTACGTATGCCTAAGTAGTGCTAGAAAGGAACATATATTTAATGTAATCAAACCTACAAAGTTTGAAACATATATTTAATTATTTTTTTGTTAAATCCCTGCAAATATAGTCACTTAAGTCACCCTTGAGACTTCATTGTCTATCAAGATCTCTTCATATGTGCCCTTTCTGTCCTTGTCTAATTTTACTCTTGGGCATGACTAAGAACTGCTTGAAAGAAACATGGATTTATTGTAATCACACCTACCAACTTTGGAATTTACCTCAACTTCACCTTTGAAGGTGAAAAGGCATACAAAATAAAGAGAGACTTAATGTAAAAGCATCCGAATATAATCCCCTACTTGAGTGTTGGGTCCATACATTAAGAAATCCATACTGCATTCAATAGTGGACATACAATGCCCCTAAGTCCTAGCAAAAAAAAGCATAAACTCTTTGGAAAATCCACAAATACCTGGGCATTTATCATTTGGTAGTTTAATGAAAGCATAGTAAATTTTTGCCTCTTCCAATGGCTCTTCAAGTCTATTTTCACTGGCCTCTTCAATGAATGGATCCACAACACTCAAGAGGGTTTGGACAACATTACTTCTTGCAGGTGAATCCATAGGAGAGACATTGAGCAAAGCATTATAGTATTGAGTGGCAGCTGCCATAATATCTGCACCTTTGGCCAAAGGAGGCACATCGATCATTGTGATGGAGTACTGCTTGTTGGGATGCGAGGTTTTGTTGCATCTCTTATCTCTTCCACCTAGAAAAGTGTCATGTGTTAATAACCCATGGGAATAACCCCTTACCACCCATGTGTAAAGAAAAGCCACTTATGTTTGTGCATAGGTAGCCACATCTTGTGCTCATGTGTCAAAAGGTTGTCTCTTTTGTATAAGCCTACATATAGGCACATTCTGCTGAATAAATGTAAGCTTTATCATTTTGCAATTATACTCTATATTGTCTTGTGCAATAGTATCTCTAGCTCTCAAGCTCTACACTAACCTCTCCAAGCATGCCATTAAAATGAATGGCACACTAACCTATCCACCTCAACCCTACAATTGGTATCAGAGCATGGCCTAAATTAGAATTTCCTAATCTATTACATCTTAGGCACTCTCACTATACTAGATTGCATTGGCCCTCTCTCTCTTAGCCATTGCAATTACTAATCATAATTTCCCATGCATTGCATAATAGCATTAGAAATTATTTCACTCTTTCATTGCTTGATTGAGCACTTCCTGGTCCAATATTACTAGTTATTGAGTGATTAGAGTAGATTTCGGC
Organism: Adiantum capillus-veneris; assembly: GCF_014529385.1. Taxonomy (NCBI): domain Eukaryota; kingdom Viridiplantae; phylum Streptophyta; class Polypodiopsida; order Polypodiales; family Pteridaceae; genus Adiantum; species Adiantum capillus-veneris. The sequence goes on along the minus strand of NC_140959.1, from coordinate 43,595,996 downwards.
TTCATTTATTTATTTATTCGTGTTCTTTTTTGGCTTGATTTCTATCACAAATAAAAAACTCCATCAACTTGTATTGGATGGTGTGCGTGCAGCTTTCTACTTTTAGATTCAATTAGAACCCTCAAGTGTTTCATTTGGAAAAGATAAGTTCATTAATCTATCCTCTAATTTTGTGTGAATGAGTGTGGCTATGGAGACAAAAGAGGTGGGATCCACCTCTTATACGAGAGTTCAACGGACCACAGCTTTGCTCCCACTTTATACTAAATCTGGATTGTCCAGCCAATTAGAGCCGAATTCTCATCAAAATCTACAACCACCGTAGTGCACCTCTAAGCATCCTCGCCATTGAGTACTCTCTGCCCACACTGCTTCGTCATCGACCCATTCACACCGCGGCACTTCTCTCATCAAGAAGCTTGCCCTAACCTTTCCATTGGTGGTACTGCACGTGCATCATGAATCTTTTGTTCTTGGTCGTCCATCCTCTGTCGGCGTCAACAATTGCTAAACCGAAGTTTGCCAAAGATCCTACTTGAGAGCTCGCCCCCCATTACTCTCTGCTTATCTATCGAGTTGCACGCTCGTCAACATTGTCATCACCTGCAAGATTTTTCACATGTCGTCAGCTTCATCAAAGCCTGCTTAAAGCCTCTTCATCACTATAGTGCAGCTGTGCAACTCGCTGGCCCAACCCCTACACCCGGCACGCTCGATGACCTCGTTGCGCAGTGCTATTCAATGGTTGGCGCCAAAACAAATCGACTCCCTATTGCTCATAGTCGATGCGCGTCTGCACCACCTACCACCAATCTCGTCCATTCCCCAAGCTCTCATTCCTGTGGGCTTGGACTTCATAGCCATTGGGCCCTGTTCTCACAATTTTCCTACCTGCACAAGTAGATCAAAACATCGATGACAACAACAAAAACATCAGCTATGGCTTATATTCAAGAACAAGCATTAGCGATATCTCTTGCTCATTTACAGCAGTCAAGAGAGTCAATCTGGGAGACCACCATACTCCATTATGAGCGTCTTCTATTACCTCAAATAGAAACATCTGTACGAAATGGTGGACATATCAAAATAGAATAACAGGGGTGACCCTTTGGGGTCGAGAACACTTCAAGAATAACATCCATCTGGCGATGGTCAAGGAAGCACTAGGTATAGGGCCACAATATTATAATGTGGGACACTTAATAAAGCGTGGATTTACTGAGCGGTTATATTCGCTAGCACAGTTTCTACCGCATCATAAAATATATTTGTATCCTCATTTGGCATACCCTTACGAGGATACTTTAACCAGACACCCTATACCAAAGAGTTAGGAGTGATTTTAGTTAACCATATCTTACCTTTGGCTGAGCGCACAAACATTTGTTACTATTGTGACAGCTGCCTGTGTGATCATGTAATGGATGGGTAAAATGAGACGTAATGGTGAAAAAAAGAAAAAAAGTTTTATAGACTCAACACCATTCTTTTTCATTATAATTATTTGTAGTGAAACATGAGTGGATCAATGAAATTGTGTGTGTGTGTGTGTGTGTGTGTGTATGCCCACTCATTCCCAGGCACCATATTCTACGAGGTAGTAGACCCCAAGAAAATGGGCCTACTACCTTGACAAGCGAAAAAAAGCTTTCGAAAAGAAAGGGTTTTCTTTACAAAAATATTTATTGAAGAGTATTTTATTCTGGTTTAATGAGACTAATCAAGTTTTGTAGGTCATACTTAAGGCCGGACCATTTACGCATTTTTAAGGAATTGTAGATACATACAACAAGGTCTTTTTTAGGAAACCCATTATTGATAAACTTGGTAATCAGAGTGTTGATTTCTTCATATGATGAAAAGCTATCTGACGAGGCATAAACTATAAGGAACATCATTCCTAGACATGTGTAAGGAGTTTCTAAAGGGTCTATTGCTTTTCCTTTTGGTAAATACAGAGGATTTGATCTTCCGATTTTCTCTTTTTCAAAAGAAATGAGTATAAAAATTACCCAAGATTGGGGGAGTTAAAGTAATCTCGATATTCAAGAAGTGAGTCCTAGAGACAAACCATTTATCAAGCCTCATTATTCTATCTAGGAAGTTAAGTTCAATATTAAGACAGGTCGGATAAATCTCTCTAAGCGTTTCTTCGAACATGGGATTGTTCAGGCTGCATAGGTCATCCATAAACCCAAACATATAAATAAAGTGTGAAAGTAACGAAGACCTGGCTGGGTCACTCATCATTTTTAAGAGCCATTGAAATTCGACGTGACAAAGATAAAGATTACACATAACAGGAGAACAAGAAAATCCCATTAGGATCCCTAAAATCTATTATCATGTCCAGGCAGGTGCATGTGCCTGACCGTCGACACACAACATGACTATTTGACATCTATACATCGTTCGCCATACTTGAAAACAAATATCACATTAGAAAATCTTCCAAATTGATGTACGTAAACACCTCGTTATATACACATTTCCATGCATATAGCTCCTACTATATATGTAGATAATTTGAAGGTGGAAAATCCTTCGAATATAATCACTATACCTCTAAAAGGTTTGCCCTTGAGATCTAGTCGTCTATGAAGATCTCTTGATATGTGCCCTCTGTGTCCATGTCTTCCAACCTTACGTATGCCTAAGTAGTGCTAGAAAGGAACATATACTTAATGTAATCAAACCTACAAAGTTTGAAACATATATTTAATTATTTTTTTGTTAAATTCCTGCAGATATAGTCACTTAAGTCCCCCTTGAGACTTCATTGTCTATCAAGATGTACCCTTTCTATCCATGTCTAATTTCACTCTTGGGCATGCCTGAGAAGTGCTCGAAAGAAACATGGATTTATTGTAATCACACCTACCAACTTTGGAATTTACCTCGACTTCACCTTTGAAGGAGAAAAGGCGTACAAAATAAAGAGAGACTTAATGTAAAAGCATCCGAATATAATCGCTTTACCACTAGAACGATCCCCATTAAGATTGCACTGTTTATCAAGGTCTCCTGATATGTGTCTTCACTCTTGGATATGCTTGAGGAGTGCTCTAAAGAAACATAGATTCAATGTAGCTACCCCTACGACCTACAAAACTTTATTGTGAGAAGCTCCAAATATAGTGACTATTTTACTTGTCGATTTTTTCACATGTGAGTTTTTAACTGCGTGGATTTCGGTTACTCAACCCCACCTGTTTGAATTCACCGAACCTACAAAATCAAGGGGAATTCAAACCTTCTAATAATCTAATTCTAATAACCTACAAAATCAAGGGGAATTCAAACCACGGAAATAGGACCATGGAGCGTAATCTCTATATAAAGGGCCACAAGGCGCTTCATTTTTTCAATCATTAGTAATTACTGTAACAGGAGAAGGGGAGAAGCAAGATGGAAGGCAGGAGGAATAGTTCGACGTTGACGCTTCATGTATGCATCTGTGTGGCGACGTTGCTAGAAGGCAGCGCCTTGGCCCAAGAGCAGCAGTGCGCAGGCATGCAGCAATTAACGCTGATCTTGTTATGGCATGCAGCAATTAACGCTGATAATGTTGCTATGGCATGCAGAAATCAACGATGATGTTGTTGTGGCATAACCTATATTATGCGCTCTTTTTCTGTGATCAGGCGTGCCAGCTGATGATAATCTCATCTGCATACAGCTCGACGACGGCCAGCATTGCTATTATAGTCCATTGTATCCTGATGTTCATCCCGCCACCGTCAAGACATGGTGCGTCCCTGATAAACACACATCAGAGCGGGAGCTGCACATTTTGCTTACCCGCATGTGTCATCCCGTCCGTCCTGCTGTGGTGCCCGTCGTACACGCCGGTGGCCGCCACCGTCCCCACCGACACATGATAGGTCCGGCAGCCAGTCCAGTTCCTACCCCAATTACCATTGGCCACCTAGACCATTACGCACGGCCGTGCGCTGCCCACCAAATTTGTGATGCTATCCTCTCCCCGCATGCGCGCTGCATTCTTCCTTATACTCTCTACGACCATGCCTCCTATGCCACGCACATCTATTGGGAGCCGCACTTGCGACCAACGGGCATCCCTTGCACCACGATAGTTGGCGGTGCCACCTACGTGGTGTACGCTGATCCGAGTAATCTCTCTCTCTCTCTCTCTCTCTCTCTCTCTCTCTAGGGGGCGCGGTTGTCTTTGTCTCACGTTCCAATGCCACTAACTCTGTGCAATATATACTTTTAAGCCCCACGCTTGTGCTCTAGATTCTAATTATTAATATTCCGCTTGTTTAACATTTGTTGCAGGTGAGGGTAGCTGCCAATATTCGGGGACCACTGACGAAGCACAAAAACTCCTTAGGGAGAGCTAGCCCTTCCCATTGTCGCTGCTACGTGCTACGTGTGCAGTCATCTTCTTGATATTGATGGCACTAGTTGTCATTGCCTCGAGCAATGAGAATGCAATCTCTTTTGACATTGTCACTTCCATTCATGTTGTGTAATCCAATCTCCTTTGTCATATCTTTCTATTTGCACTTAATTCATTCATGGAATTTGGTTTTTCTTTCAAGGAAGAAACTCGTCGTAACTGTATATAACTTCTCTAGATCTTTGCACATAAACCTTTAATACTCTGTCAATGTTTTTTCTATATCTATTTATTAAAAACATTACTCATTTTTCAACGACGCATGCAAAATATACATCTATTTTTAAATTACATTTCTAAATCTAGAGTTTTTTTTCTATTTATGTATTACTTACATCAAAATTATCTATATATTCTAAGTTTACATTTACATCATATTTATGTTTTTCATATGTTATATTTAGATTATACTAGTAGGTCTCTCCAGTCTCAGAAGAAAAAATTTGTTGCAAAAAGGGATCAAGATGCGTTGACGGGGTTTTCTTGTTTTTTGGGTCTGGGGGAAGGGGGGTTCTTTTTATAAATGTAGCCTTTCAGAGTATAGTTTTGATTTTTTATTTCATTCAAGACTTACTTTCCATTTCACTACGTCAAGGGTCGCTCCCTCTTCTCTACCGCCCTCTTCTACTACTTTGGCAGACGGTTCTCTTTCATAGCTTTCCACACACCACTATAGTAGCCTCTTTCTTAGTTGGCATTGTCCCTTGCTCAGACGGTCATCTTCCCAAACCACCACCATTTGCGTTGGTCAGTTATCGTTTTGCGTTGAAAGTCTAATAGCAATTTATTGTCGTAGCATTGTATTGATTGATTTGCTACCCTCGACCTTGATGGCTCTCTCTCTCTCTCTCTCTCTCTCTCTCTCTCTCTCTCTCTCTCTGCATTGCTTCAACTTCAGTGGCTTCGTGCTTCTTGCACCAATTGTATAGCCGCCCTCAACCTTGATGTCTCTCTCTCTCTCTCTCTCTCTCTCTCTCTCTCTCTCTCTCTCTCTACGTTGCTTCAGCTTCCTGCTTCTTGCGCTAATAGTAAAACAACCTTAGACTAGGCTAGTGTAGCGCGAGTTCAACGTTAATCTTACAGGTTTTGGCCTTCTAATTTTTTGAAGCCATTAGTAATACTCTATATTTGTAGATTAAGTTCGAATGATATTATATCATAGAGACGAGAGAGAGAGAGAGAGAGAGAGAGAGAGAGAGAGAGAGAGAGAGAGAGAGAGAGAATGGGTGGTACAATTCTCCCTAGCTGCGAGTCTTCATGGAACACAAAATACAAAGCATCGAGATTGAATGTCCCAATCACCTCCTACGACTTGCTAAGAGGCTAGAGGAGACAGTGTCACCTTGAACCATAGTAGAGAGAGAGAGAGAGAGAGAGAGAGAGAGAGAGAGAGAGAGAGAATTAATAGTACAATTGGCCCTCGCTACACATTTGTACTTAGATAGATTGATAGAGACAGTATCGAGGGTGAACATCATGATCACCTCCATTGACCAAAAATTAAAGGGTGTCGAAACGAAGCCCCCAATAGTGACTCTAGGTAGCCCAAAGGTGCATATGGAATCTCTAAGTGAATTCAAAAAAAGACGCACAGAGTTGGGTTGAAACTTGGAATAGGGATATTGCAGAGCGAAGGGCGGTGGCAATTAAGTAGCACATTTCAACTAGCATGTCGGGAGTGGGAATAGTCCGTAGCTCAATGAATGCATTGAGAGCTAGGCCCGGCATGGTCATGGATGGTGAGTCTGCAACTACCCCCACATCTCAATGCCAAGGGTGGGTGTGGCCCTACATATCAATGTCAGGGCAAAGCCTCGAAGATTACAGCCTAGTGCAATAACCCGCAAACAAGGAAAGGCCACAATGTGGCACTAAGTGACATGCCAATGCAAGGATATGCCAAGGTGGTAGCGCGATAGATGCTAAGGCTAGGAGTTCAAAAGCATAGCTGCAAGAAAATGCTGCCAAGTGCCTCGCCTCTATCATTTTAATATAGATATAGATCTAAAAATAACGTCATAGATTTGCAGCCACATGGTGGCCACTCATTTCATTTTATAAATAGGATAATTGCATTCCAATAGCCATGAGATATGAGGGGATGACACACTATATTGGAAAGAAGAAAGCTTGGCAAAAAAAAAAACCAGATTCCTAAAGCAATTATAGACGCATAATAATGTGTGGGGACACTTAAAATGTTCCCCACGGTAAATCTCAGAACTTGAGACCAACATCATCGACACTACCATGGCCATCATCTAAGGCATCACCATAAGCAGGACTTTTGAGGGTGCCATTACAAAGAGGTAGGAAAGAAAGAGCCTCAAAAAGGGCAGTGCCTTTGCACGTAGGTAGTAGAGAAGAAGGCTCTCAGATGGTGATCCACACTCTTTTGGAGGTGGGGATTTGATGTGTATATTGAATTTATAGAGGCTCAAACCTAGCAAATGTTTAATTTGAGGGAGAAGGAGAGGAAGACGGGTAGCAGAGAAGTCTCCAACAAGGGACATCTCTATTAGCATTGGCCTCCCTCGTGGACTTTCAAGCTCCGGTATCCTTTATAAGTGCTATTTGGTGAAAAATATAATTGTGAGTGTACACATGTGAAAAAGGGTCAAGTTTTAAAATTACTCACTTTGAATTAAAATCCTAGAAGGAATTAAAGTATGGTTAGGTTAATGGCCCAATTAATGGTGACCCTATTTTGAACCATGACTCCATGCAGATCACACATAAGGCTACACAAATACATTTTCTAAGGCAACTTAAATTTCTCCTACTTTTCATGTCTAAATTTGAGGAAGCTCATTCCCTTCGCAGTCGTGAATCCGTTTCTTCAATGGAGGGTGTAACTAAACTTACTAATTTGTCAAACAGGGGAGCGAATGATAGAGAGATAGATAGATAGATCGATAGATAGATAGAGAGAGAGAGAGAGAGAGAGAGAGAGAGAGAGAGAGAGAGAGAGAGAGACCACAGTTGAGAAGTGGGAGCGGGGGGTCCACAAACTCCAAAGAGAGAGAGAGAGAGAGAGAGAGAGAGAGAGAGAGATGATTTGGATGCACAATTGGCTGACACCCTCTTATCACTTGAGTAGCCTATTGTTTTGCTACCCTCGCCGCAAGGTGTGGGCACAACCTCGTAGGTGGGTGGAGGGGTGTGGAGAGGTTATTGTTTTGCAGGTAGTCACAAGGTGGTTATAGCCAGCCTCCCCCCCCCCCCCCCCCCCCCCCCTCTCTCTCTCTCTCTCTCTCTCTCACACACACACACACACACACACACACAAATAACATGAACCCATGACAACATGCAATGACACAATCAGTGGAGCGAGCAAAGGTCATAGCCCATGCAAAAACTGAAAACGTTGCACATGGCCTCTCTGCCCAAGCTCTCTCAAAATTGGTCGGGGTCAGTGAGCCTCCTCTGTCTCAAATTGTGTGGTATGGCTATCCTCCTACTCGGAGCACAGGAATGTTGCAGAAGAGCCTTGCCATGCAGCACTAGGAGAGGTCGGCAAGGTTGACCGCATCAGGGTAGAGAGAGAGAGAGAGGGTGCAGTGGGACATTGTGCAACAAATCATGCAAGGTATGGGGTTTTTCCCTCGGATCATCAGCTGTATCTCTCTTCTTGGTGAACATGCTTACTCAAGATTGATCATTAATGGTAAACTCTCTGAGAAAATATATTTTTCCAGATTGGTAAGACAAGGATGTCCTATTAGCCCTCTTTTTTTTGTTGTGGCCTCCCACTCTTTACACTCATACCTGGATCAACTGGCACAATAGGGCTATTTGCAAACCCTCAAATAAGGAGGTAAGTATATCCCGCGCAAAGGGTTTGTGGATGACATCTTTCTATTTTTGAAGGCCCACAACATCAATATTCAGATGTATGAAAACTATAGATATGTATGCTCTTGCAGGTGGTCTTACACTGAACCTCAATGGTAGAGTGGTAGGGCTTGAAAACTCTTCCCGATTACCTCATCAAGTTGTGTATGCCAAAGGGAGGGACACTTAAAATGTTCCCCACGGTACATCTCAAAACTTGAGACCAACATCGTCGACACTACCATGGCCATCATCTAAGGCATCACCATAAGCAGGAATTTTGAGGCTGCCATTACAAAGAGGCTGACATCCCGATTACCTCACATATGCTGCTTGACAAAAGCGCCTCCGAACACGTCTATTGGGTTGCAAGATTGTTGCCTATTGGCCAGTGTTAGAGTCCAACGAGTTATAATTGGCAACAACTCGATCTATAATAGATGGATCGAACTCGCCAAATTCGCGAACATGCTACAAAGAAACGCATCTTGTTCATCGCACATCATACTTGCATTGATTACAAGGACATAAGATCCTCATTGAGAGATAGGTGTTTCGGTTGGACGGCCCCACATCCTCGTCACTACTCATAATGAGGGTAAAGCCTTATAACCTGAACATAAATTTAATCTTCTATTGGAAATCTCCATCTTTTATCTCTCTCTCTCTCTCTCTCTCTCTCTCTCTCTCTCTCTCTTTGTTCACACTGTAGACTACCTCACATTCTCTAGTCATGTCCAATCCCCACACACCTTGGTCTAGAGGTGACGGAGATCAAAACCCTTGGGTTATGATCTTGTCTTTATTGGTCAATGCTTATATTTGTGGGTACGAGAAATCTACACACCCACGTCTACATGATAGTGCATGTAGTGGACAAAACCCCTTTGCCTCTTCTCTAGTTGTAGCATTTCACATCATCTTAACATCTTTTCATAGTAGATCTTTGTTTGAGGGATTACTTAGCACATTACATGTTGGCCTCCAATCTGAGTATCATGCCGTTGAAAGCTTTCCAACTTAAGGTCGCATCCGTAGCGAGGAAGAGAGGGATCACCGTACCGTTCGTCTAACTCTAAGTTTTTTACCGTAATCCTGAAGGTAAACTCTAAGATAAAAACTCAATCTAAAATCTAACCTAATTGAACATGTGGTGATCCGCATCTAATTGAATATGGTTAGTGTGTGAGTTAACAGGTGTCAAATTTTGATGGGAATATACAGTTGTGTAACTAGTGTTTGGTCTTTGGGCAAAGCGCGCCTTCATTGACATGCACTAAAATCTAACCTAAATCTAGAAAAATTTAGTCCGTCAAACATAAATTTAGATCTAATTTAATCTTAAACTCAAAATAAACTTAAATCTAATGTAATCTTAAATCTAACCTAAACCTAAATGTAATCTAAATTTAATCTACTTAATTTTAAATCTTGTCTTAATCTTAATCTAAATCTAATTTAATATTAAAATCAGCATAAACCTAAATTTAATCCAATCTTAAATCCTAAACCTAAATGTAATCTAACTTAAATCTAATATAGCTAGCTAATCTTTAATACTTTCCTAATTTTAAATCTAACTTAATCTTAATCTAACAAAAATCTAAATCTAACCTAATCTTAAACTCAACATAAACATAAATCTAAATGTAATCTAGCCTAATCTATCATAAATTTTAACATAATCTCTTCTGCCCCCCTCTCTCTCTCTTTGGTTTTTTATTCTTTTTTGTTTTCTCCTCTCTCTCTCTCTCTCTCTCTCTCTCTATCATTTGGTGCAGTGATCAACAAATCATCGACATAAAGAACCACAATGAGAAGTACATCACCCTCACGCTTTACATACAATGTGCTTTCTGTTGGACTGTTACGAAAGCCTTGTTTGACCAAATGAGTGTCAACTTTCTCATACCAAGCACGAGGAGATTGTTTCAACCGACACAAAGCCTTCTTACATCTACACGCTTTGTCCTCTGGTCCTTTTATGACAAAACCGCGAGGTTGCGTTACATTAACTTCCTCAAATATGTCACCATTCAAGAAAGCAGTAACAATGTCTGATTGATGTACATCCCAACCAAAATGAGTTGTCAATGCCCAGTAGTCATACGAGAAGTGGGAAAAAAAGTCTCTTCATAATCTATGCCTTTTTGTTGTGCATAACCCTTTGCAACAAGTCGAGCATTATGGAGATCGATCTCACCATCCGGTTTGTGTTTCAACTTGTACACCCACTTCGTACCAATGGCCTTTTTTCCAGGAGGCAAATCACATAAAGTCCATGTGTCATTTTCTATAAGTGCTCATATTCTGATTGCATGGCAACCATCCAATTTTCTAAATTCTGTGCTTCATCAAAAGACAGAGGCTCCTCAACATCATGTAAGCTAGACACAACTGAAGCATAACAATCTAATGCATAAGATGCATGGCAAGAGCCTGAACGAGTACGACTAGACAAAGGTGCATCCAATTTACTGTTACGCAAAGTGTGCACCAGCCATTTTGGCATACCTCTAGCCTGCTCATTCTCACTCCTTTCCTCGTCAAGTACATCATGTACATCTGCATCAGTTATAGGCTGATCTGTAACATTTTCAGAAACCCCCATAGGCTATACATTTGCCTCATTGGATCTTACATTCGTATTTCCACCAATGAAAAGAGGCAACAAAGTGTCATAAATTTCCTGTGAGCTTACACTATTGTCTCTAGTACATGACAGCAAGGGTTGAACAGAATCTTCCACAAACACTACATCCCATGAAACAATAATACGCTTTGTTTGCGGATGATATAACATGTAACCTTTTCTTTCAGCACTATAACCAACAAAAATACATTTGAAAGCCTTATCATCCAATTTTTTGCATTGTGTTGGTGGCACCAAATCATATGCCAAACAGGAAAAAACACGCATGTGCTCAATAGAAGGCTTTCGTAGGACACCTGTTAAGTACATAAGTGGCACACATGATGGCCTCAAGCCAAAAAGAATGCGGCAAAGCTTAACTTTTGACCATACATCGTGCCATTTCCGTCAGTGACCTATTTTTCCTCTTAGAAACACCATTTTGCTAAGGTGTATAAGGCACGATACATTGGTGTTTTATCCCACGACTAGCCAGAAATGCATTAAACTCATGAGACATACTCCCCCCTTCGATCGGAACGGAGGGTGCCCATAGTACATTTCGAGACATTTTCAGCCATAGCCAGAAATTGTCTGAAGCACATAAACACTTCGAACTTTGCTTTAAGTGGAAATACCCATGCATGCCTGGAGTAATCATCAATGAAAGTCACGAAGTAAAGGTAATTGCGCAAGGACGGAGTTTGCATGGGCCCACAAACATCACTATGCACAAGCTGCAACCTGCATGTGGCCCTAACTGAACCATCCTTTGGAAACTTCGAATGCTACATTTTACCCAGAATACAGCCTTCGCAAACATGTTTGACAGGTGCTTCAAGAGGCAGCAAAGAAGCAACCATATCAGATTTCTGCAAATGCAGCAAACTGGCAAAATTTAGATGACCAAAACGTGCATGCCAAAGTTTTGCATCTGAAATAGCCCTTGAATTTTCAACTGCATTTGAAATAATTTTTTCCACACTTGTCGTACAAAGTGAGCTTATAAATCTCACGGCACAAAAGGCCAGATGCAACAATTTCATCACCAAAACTGAGATCGTGAACTGTACATCTATCATCCACAAATTTGACTACAAGTCCAAGTCTAGCAAGTTCAGATACATACAAGAGATTCTTCTTGATCTCAAGTAAATAAAGTGCATCAACAAGTGTGAAGGAACTGCCATTTGCAGCAGTAAGCACAATCTTTCCAACTCCCTAAACCGGATAAGAAGCATTGTTGGCACGTGACTGAATTCCCATGAGGGGCAGACTCGAGAGTGGTGAGCAATTCACGATGAGAGGTAATGTGTTTTGTAGCACCACTGTCAAAATACCACACATCTGAATCTACAGCAATTGACAAGCATGCATCATGGACAATAGGATTGTGAGTGCACTCTGCACTAAAAGCCCATTCTACATCAACATCAGCATTACAGACTCCTTTTAGAGAAGACTCAACAATGACTGCATTTGCAGTGGAACCACCCTCTTTCTTCTTAGCCTCTTTGGCCTTCAACTTAGGACACGACTTGATCAAGTGATCATTAGCTTTACAATAATGGCAATGCATCTTCTTTTTGCCCTTATCACCAGAATAGCCAGATGAAGTGTTGCCAGCAGAAGCATTTGGAACAGAATTTTTGCCACTCGGAGAGAACCATAAGAAGTGGCTGCATTGCTGTTACCTCCCTTTCTTTGAGAAGCAATAAAATCCTATTCAACTGCATGCTGTCTAGTCCTATTTTTTCTGGAAAGTGACTCTTGCAACAGCAATGTGCATAATGCATCAAACTTGACAACTTCTGGATTTCCTTGGGTCATAAGTCTCGAAGTACTAGCAAAAGTCTGGTAAGAATCTGGTAAGGCATCAAGAACTGTTTGCACAAGGGAACTTTCTGAAATGATCTTCAACTCCAGCTCTTTACACAGCAAAGAAATTTTAGCCTCATTGCGGCTTGCATAAAGACTTGCTAGAATATCCCAAGGCTGTTTTGCAGATTTTGCTGAACAAATGTGAGGAACAATGGTGCACTTTACAGACAACACAGTCAATGCATGATACTGCGCATCCTTTACATCCCAATGAGCTTGTTCTGCCAGAGGCAAAACAACTCTAACAGCAACAATCCTTGCAGCAAGACCTGCAACATCCTCAACATCGCCTACATCCTCAGAACCAAGACGTACATCAATGCCCTGCACAATGTTCCAGACACCCTTTGACACAAGAACATGTTGCATCATATAAGCCCACATAGGGTAGTTGTCCCCATCCAACCTGTCCTCAGCAGTAGCAGACATCTTGAACACATCTGTGTTGTTGTCAGCCATGGTAAATGCTGCACTTGATGTGAAAACTGCTCCGAAATAGGAGAAACAGAGTGGGAACAACACATGCTATATAGCACAAACCGTAGAACACTATGAGGCACCTGTTATGCCGAAAACGGCACTGACCAAAATTATGCACAAAATGACAAAATAGCATGTGCAGTACTGCCTGTAGTGGAAACAGAGACCGAAATGAGTCCGAATCAAAAATCTGAGCAGACTAAGCTCTATGGGTTTTCTTGACATTTTTGTCGACCTGCAAATGCTTACCAAAGCTCACTAAAATTGGAGAAAGTGAGCAAGCGTGTGCTGGAGCAGCTGGCGACTAAGCCCGAGAGGATGCAACCTGCTTCGATACCAATTGTTGGAATTAGGGTTGTTGAGAAACGCACACATCTTGGAGAAGACGAAGGAAGCTCAAGGCACACAATAGAGAGTGTGTTAGATAGTGTGTAGTGGAAAAATAGATAGCCCTAGAGGGATGAGCGTATATACAATGCACGGGGGAAAAAACCTCCTAAAGAGGGAAAAAATGCCCCGACGGTCCTAGTGTGTTCACACACATCACTACCACATGTATATGGTAACACACAACATTTACCATCAATGGTTGCCACCAATTGGTTGCATAGCTTGGCAAGACCAAGTCCCTGTGTCTGTTTGCTACATTTGCCTCTACATAGAATGATAAATTGTGTACATGAGTCATGAGCTGATGCCACAAGCCCCTGCTTCTAGTGCCCAATCTGTACTTCCTTCTAGTTGCAAAAAAGAATTTCAACTATAGATTAGAGTCCAACATTTGATCAGTTTGGCAAACCCCTTTTTTAAGCAAAGAGAGTGTAGGTTTTCTAATCAATTTAGCATGTAGCACCTTAAAACAAAAACTCCAAATAACACTTTCAAACCCCAAATAATTCCCTGTATATCTTATTCTGCCTTTCCACAACAAGAAAGCACATGACTTTTTCCAAGATTTAATAAGCATAGTACTAACATCAAAGCCAATATTAAGTGAATCTGCTGAAAACAATTTATCCCTAGAAGCTAGGTGCCAAACACCATGGAAGTAGACCACTGAAGCTTCTAAGATTTTCCACATGCATAAGGACCAATCATTGTCTGCTTCAAGCATATGCTTAATGAGACATGCCCTTCTATCATGAGCATGCAGAGTCAAGTTGAAAACATGAAGAGCCCCCAGAGAGTAAGGAAAAAATTTATTATTTTGAGCAATCGTAGCAGCAGAGGTAGAGGTAGTCTTCCACAACGACTTAGACATTAAGACAATACAAATTTGAAGCATTTTCTCAGACCAGTCCAATAATGTATGATAACAAAGCATATAGGGAACAAATATAGCTTGTACTATTCTTAATCTAGCATGCAAAGGCCATAGATCACAAAACCAAGAAGCAATTTTCGCCTTGACTCTATCAATAAGCCACTGCTGCAATTGCTTTTGAGTAGCCCCAACTCCTATGGGATATCCCAGATGCCTAAAGATATGATCTTTTGGATATCTCTTGCCAGCCCAAATAAGAGCATCAAAGGATCTCACAAAGATATCAATCAAGAAAATAGTCAAGTTGATGGTTAACCCAACAACTAATGCATACAGATCCAGTAGCTTAGTGCATCTCAAAATATTGACATCGTGAGCCATTGCAATTACTAATCATAATTTCCCATGCATTGCATAATAGAATTAGAAATTATTTCACTCTTTGATTGCTTGATTGAGCCCTTCCTGGTCCAATATTACTAATTATTGAGTGAGTAGAGTAGATTTCGGCTTCATTTATTTATTTATTCATGTTCTCTTTTGGCTTGATTTCTATCACAAATAAAAAATTCCATCAATTTGCATTGGACGGTGTGCGTGCGCTTTCGACTTTTAGATTCAATTTGAACCCTCAAGGGTTTCATTTGGAAAAGATAAGTTCATTAATCTATCCTCTAATTTTGTGTGAATGAGTGTGGCTATGGAGACAAAAGAGGTGGGATCCACCTCTTAAAGGAGATCTCAACGGACCACAACTTTGCTCCCGCTTTATTTCGAATCTGGCTTGTCCACCCAATTAGAGCCAAATTCTCATCAAAATCTACAACCACCATAGTGCACCTTTAAGCATCCTCGCCATTCAGTACTCTCTGCCCACACTGCTTTGTCACCGACCCATTCACACCACGGCTCTGCTCTCATCAAGAACCTTGCCCAACCTTTCCATTGGTGGTACTGCACGTGCATCATGAATCTTTCATTCTTGGTCATCCATCCTCTGCCGGCGTCAACAATTGCTCAACTGAAGTTTGCCAAAAAGCCTACTCGACAGGTCGCCCCCCATTACTCTCTGCTTATCTATCGAGTTGCACGCTCGTCAGCATTGTCATCACCTACAAGATTTTACACATGTCGTCAGCTTCGTCAAAGCCTGCTTAAAGCTTCTTCATCACTATAGTGCAGTTGTGCAACTCGCTGGCCCAACCGGCCCTACACCCGGCAGGCTCAATGACCTCATTCCTCAGTGCTCACAAGTCACAATAGCAATAGCTATTCAATGGTTGGTTCCAAACAAATTGACTCCCTGTTGCTCACTAGTCGATGCATGTCTGCACCACCTACCACCAATCTCGTCCATTCCCCAAGCTCTCATTCCTGTGTGCTTAGACTTCATCCCACAATTTTTCTACGTGCACAAGTAGATCAAAACATCGACGACAACAACAACAACATCAAAATGTGGCAAGGACATTGACGACATTACAACAAGTTGTGCATTATGTGGAGGAGAAAATCCTCCAACAAACAACAAATGACATGTGTTGTGAGAATTCTCTCAATTGTATTGTACCCTCTATTTGTGAAAGAGGATTGTATATGCCTATGCCGTGATATTTTGTGTGCTAGGGGAGGAAGATTTGTGTTTAAGGGGAGGCTAGTGAATTGTGTGCCTCACCCTAGTGTGTTTTGAGGGGAGGCTTGTGTGAGTGATATGAAACCAAAACCCACACATGGGAGGATTGTTGGGATGCGAGGTTTTGTTTCATCTCTTGTGTTCATGTTCTCCATCTCCTTGTTCTGCGTGTGAGTTCACTTTATCTTCATGTGTGTACTTTGCATAGTTGTGTGCAAATTGTTTCTACATTTTGCGCACGTGCAAAGTTTAAAGGAAATTTCTGGGTCCAGAACTTGGATAGACATATTTACCATTCCGAGAAATTTTCTAGGAGGTATCCCGGAGTTCTACCCCCCTTTTGGAGCTGTTTATGCCCTCAAAGTTTTGTTTTGAGCATCACAATAGAAGGTAGTTTTCATCCATACAAAAACTGCATATATAAAAGGAAAAATTTACAGTTGTCTCATAGAGGGTAACATGTGTAGGACCTAAGGCATCTACAGATGGATCCTTTTGGGTGATTCTCATTCTTGTTTTTATGGTGGCTTTGTACTACTTAGTGGGTTGTAACAAGAGTCTCATGGGAAGGCATATCGCTAAGGACATCAAAGATGTTGGGGGAGTTTTAGCAGGAAGCTAGGATTCTGGAAATGCACGCTTTTTTGCATGTTTATATCCACCATTATCCAAAGTCACTAGTAATATCTCTTTGTTCAAAGGGTTTGGGTTTCTAAAAAAAGTTGTATTGCTAAAGGGACCTTTGGGTGGGTTGCTTGAAAACCCATGTGGCTTAGCATAAAAGGATATTCTAGAAACTTGAGGAGGTGAGGATAGTCCTAGTAGGTGAGAGTTGGTTTTCTATCTATCTAGAGACCCTAGAGGTTTTTATGAACATCTACTACTTGGATACATAAAACATTTTAGTGGGATAGGAGGGATCAAGTTCCATTTCCCTTATTGGCAGGATAGAGAAGTTCTTAGAGAAATGGCTCAATTGTCCACAATGTAGTAGGAGTTGGTGAGATTGCCTTGGTAAAGATTTAAAGAAAATACTATTAACACTTTGATAGCAAAATTTTAATGGTATCAAAGAGTTTCTTATTTGTTTTCTAGGCTATGCAAACTTTTTACCTATTGGGACAATTTATGGATGGGAAGAACAAGACCTTAGCCAAAGAGGCATCTAGTTTTTGAGGGCCACAAAAAAGAAGGCATTTTCAAAAATTTCCACCCGAGTAGGGAATTTGGATAAGATCTTTTTCTATTCGTCTCAAGGGATGCCAAGGTTAAACATGCACAACTTGTTCAAAAATTATAATTGTTGAAATGGGCAAGGAAAACAACACATGAATCTGCCCAGCAGTTTATGAAAGCATCCATCAATGAAGTGTGCTACATCTTTTATATTTAGTAATTTTCCACGAAAGTAATACACCACCACTTTGTTTTGAAAAATATTTGGATGATTCCATACTTGAGAGGACTATAGAGTCACTGCATGCTTCCCTTGACCTCAGGGTCTAAGGCTAGACTATCATTTAGGGTTTCATCCATATGTACCAAGTCATAGGAGGCATCACAGGTCCAAAGAACATTAAAAAAACCCCATCCTAGGGTCCCACCATACTCGCCATCATAGTGACACACCTCTCTCTCTCTCTCTCTCTCTCTCTCTCTCTCTCTCTCTCCAAACACGCAAATAAACATATGTACATAAGCATATTTATTGGCCTATATAGATATAATCTAAATATTTATGCATTGTTACCATGTGTAGGCTTGAATCTATGTTGTATACTTCTTGGTGTGTGCCATTACTTGTGTACATTTTCACCTCAGTTTTGAAAGTGAAAACATGGGTAATGTGGTTATCACTCCTTAGGATGAGAATTTTTCAAATCAATTCTTGTATACATCTTGTTTGCTAAGTAAATTATCCTTTGAAAAGAGAGTATGACAAAAAAGCTTTTCTGAATTATTAGTGACAGATGACAAAAAATTATATACATTAAACTGAGGAGTTATGACGAGTTTCTTCCTTAAAAGAGAAACTAAATTTTATAAATGAATTAAGTGCAAATAGAAAGCTATGACAAAGAAGATTGGATTACACAAGGTGAATGGAAGTGACAATGTCAAAACACATTGCATCCTCATTGCTCGACACAATGACTAGTGCCACCAATGTCAGGAAGATGATTGCACACTGGACAGATCAAAAGTTGCACGTAACAGCGACAATGGGAAGGGCTAGCTCTCCCCAAGGAGTTTTTGCACTTTGTCAGTGGTGTCGGGATATTGGTAGCTACCCTTAGCTACAACAAATGTTATACAAGTAGAATATTAATAATTAGACAACAATTAGTGTGGGGCTTAAAAGCATATACTGGTGTATATACTGGGGGGGGTGTACTACGTAATCATGTTAGCGTATAAGGTGAGTTAGATAAGAGGGGTTTTAAAATACAAAACAATTTACCAATTTAAGAGAGATACATTAAAATAAGGGGGTTTTATATTCAGTTTTGCAAAAAAGTTCTCAAATAAGGGGTCATTTTATTCATTCAGACATGCTAGAAGAGGGGTTTCTTTAATACCTTGCAAACGCATGTTATATAGGTGGGTATTGAATGATGAACCCCCACCATGTGTGCGCAACACCAACTATCATGGTGCAGGGGATGTTCGCTGGTCACTAGTGCATCTACCAACAGATGTTTGTAGCATAGTAGGCATGGTCGCAGAGAGTATAAGGTAAAGTGGAACACCCATGCGTAGAGAGGATGGCGTCACAAATGTGGGCAGCACACGGCCGTGCGTAATGGTCTAGGTGGCCGCTGGTTGGGATAAAAACTGGATTGGCCAACGCCATGAATGAAGAATCATCTCAATGACAATGAAAATGCATCAAGGCATCATGGAACAACTCCACAAAGAAATTATAATCTCAGTATGAAATGTTTAGTAGAAACAACTTCTAGATAATCATCATAGAAACATATCATGACATTATGGAACAACTCCATGAAAAATTAATCATCTCAATGAGAAACAATCAATACAAAAATTTGTAATCATTCATGAAAATACATCATGACACATTAAACAAGTTCATAATCACAATCCCAAATATAACAAACCATTTCATAAGAACTCATCATGAGTAAAAACCATAAATCTTAAATTTGTAACGATTTGATGTCTACAACTAAAAAGGAAATTAAATTTTCAAAATATAAATCTTTGATAAATAATCAAAAGAATAATTGTTGACATTCACAAAGAAGAGAAATTATATGAATTGTCAAAGCATAAGCTTTAATGTCATGACTAAAGATTATTAAATAAATGATCAAAATTGTACGTATTTAACATTGGAAAATAACACTTTGATATCCACATGGAATTAATAAAAAGAATTATCCAAACAACATCAATATTTCAATATAACAGAAATTATATGACTTTGTTCTAACTCGATGCACACGCATCAAAATATATTTGATACATACAAAAAGCAAATATGGAAATCAATCAAGTTATTTACTTCTTTGAGTTTTCAAATTGAATTGAAAATGATGTAAATTCACTATACTTAAATCTTGATCTATTTTCAGACAAAATTGCATATGATGCATGAAAAGATAATCCAAAAATCAGGAAATAAGAAAATACATATCAATATGTCAATCGAATTGAATACAATGCAGTTTCAATATAACTAACTCTTGATCATGAAAAGAAGTTTAAAGATTCATAACAAGAAGATGAACGTGAATGGATTCAGAAACATAAAATATCTTACCTTTTGATGATTTTGATTAAGAAGGTATTGAAAATAGTTACCGATTTATTTGTGAGTCACTTCTGGTGCAAAATTTGACAAATTTTTCATGGCCAACATCTTTAAAACACCCCAAAATATTGTAACATCTCTAAAAATTCTAAACTCTGAGTTTCTAGCAAAAAGGTATGTCGATCTTAAGTTTTGATGACTTGTAGATGTGTACTGCATGCTGCCCACAGCCATGGGAGGCAATAAACACACTATTTTTGTGAAGAAACATCAACCACACTCTGATACCATGTTGATGAGATATAGAAAGAGAAGGAGAGTGAGAGGATACGTAGAGAGTGCAACCCCAAAAAAGCAGCAACCACGCTCTGATACCATGTTGATGAGACATAGAAAGAGAAGGAGAGGGAGACGATGCGTAGAGAGTTCAACACAAGAAACCCTGTAGAATATGCACATATGATGGTATATATAAGAGGGGCCTAGGGCTATATTTAGAGTAGCCTTATATACAAGCTTAACAATATGTTGAGTGTATAGGAATTTTAAGTGGCGCCAAAGTGTGTCCTACTCATCGTAGTGCTATAGTTGACCTCACCACAATATTTGACCTTAGTGCATGTCACAATCCTCATCATCTGTAGTTGGAGTGGTATATTCTATAATTGTAAAGGTGGGCACAATGGTAGCCATTAACAGCTACAATGCGCACTTAGATTTGAATTTTTGTTATTCTTAGGTGTTTGATGTATTTACAGATCATCTTCATAACTTGTTATGGAAAAATACACGAATCCCTAGAGGAACTTTTTTAAGGCACCTCAGTTACCCTTTAGGAGTAGATATATCTACTAAACAACTCACCCAATAGGTAGAGGAAAGAACTCACCCAATAGGTAGAGGAAAGAATTCAAAGAAAAAATGTCCTCCTAGCATTGTATTGAATGGCCCATTCACGTTAGGTTAAGGATTTTGTGTGAGGCCTTGATTCCCTATTTTCTTTACTTCTTGTCCTTGTTGGACTGGTCTAAAAATACTCTAATCAGTTTCAAATCTAAATTACTAAAGTCTTTTTTGGGTTCATCTACTATAGCATGGCTGGCGTGATACTACTTGGGAATCCTTAGTATGAAAATACATATGCTAGCTAGGAGGGAAACTCTACTGAAGCACATGTTTGTTTTGATACATCCTTGAAAAGATTTATGTAGGAATTGATGATTAAATGTGTAGTGTACTTTCATGGGGTGTGGGATATATTTGTATGGGATAAATGAAATCATGATGTCACTCAAAGATTTAGGGACTGAACGCTGTTAGACACTGCAACAAATTGGTGGTCATCTTCAACTAAAAGGCTCTAGATCTACATTTGATCTCACAGCCTCAGATATAGTTGAGAGTGGACATGCGAGTGCGGTGAAACGTGGTTCATGCAATAGTGTATGAATGATTAACAAATTATTATTTAAAAAGGGATTTAAGCATACCTTTGCTACCCTGGAGAGGATTAATTATGTAGCTAGAAGAGGCTTATGGTTTAGGACTTTCCAATTGATAAGAGGGGGGGGGGCATACCTTAATTGGAGGAAAATTCTGACTTCCAAGGAAAAACTTCTTTGAGTAAGATAGGGCTACCCTTCCAAACTTAACTCTCGTTGAGGGAGTTAGTATTAACTTATTTGTATCACTACACATGCTCTTTTTCTCTTTGAAAGAAGAAAAATCATATTTCTTGAATTTAAAGAAAAACTTGTGTACCTTTCATAAGAGCATTCTTTTTAGAGTAAATTGTAATGCTACTTTGAATAGAATGTTTAATTCCAAAAGAAATCACTACTTAATTGCTCATGATTATGTGGAAATTATCTCGTGAATCTTTAAAATAGGAAAATATATTTCTAATCTCTTTATGCCATATTAGTTTGGTAATATAGAGAACGGAACTTGAAATATAAGTATGATCCCCAGTCACCTATGGTTAAAGAGAGTGCTTTCTACTCTTTATATGCCATATGAGTCTGGTAATCTAGAGAACGGAACTTGAAATATACGTACGCTCTCCAGTCACCTATGGTTAAAGAGAGTGCTTTCTACTCTCTCTATGCCATATGAGTCTAGTAATCTAGAGAACTTGAAACAATGGAACTTGAAATAACATTAGGGTTAGCTGCTAGCAACATGGTTAGTAGTAATGAACCATAATTAGAGGGAAACAAAAAAAATAAGTAGTTATTTCTTCTTCCTAAGCAAAAGGCATGCTTAAAGGAAAAATGAGAGCTTAAGCATAAATTTATGTAAGCATGAAAGTAAATCACTTTCAAGCAAGTGCAAGAGCATAAAAGAATAAGAAAACGTTACCTTAGTGTGTGTATGGTCTAGTATTCTCCTTGCTTTGGATGTAGTCGATTTTTCACTTTGCTTGAAGACCACTAATTTGGCTAGTTGGAATGAAATAATGGTAAGAGACAAAAGGAATTCAAGCTATGGAAAGCTTGAGAATTAGGACAGAGAGAGAGGGAGAGTGTAGTGTGAAGAAGAAGATCAAGTTTTGACAAACTTGATTAGGGTTTTGGCCATGAATTCTATTGGAGAGATGTGTGTGTGTGTGTGTGTGTAGCAGTTCTAAAAATATACATATACGCAAAAGAACAAAACCTGTTCAAAGACAAGAAATTCTAGGTAAATATAATGGAATTGTACAATAATTCATTTGCTGTTGAAAATAAATTTTGTACAAGGTAGTGAATAGAACAAAGTAAATAAAGGGAAAAAGTAATCCCCAATTTAGAAGTGATGTTGCTTGAAGGTAAAAGAAAACCCCCATGTCATCAACCACATCGAACAGTATGTTTTAATCAAAGAAGGTAGCCCGGACCTGCACCCATAGTAAACAAGAAAATGCTCGGCTAGCAATTGTTACCGTGTACATGTGATGCATGGGGATCCCAGTTGTTATCCATGTCCCAATGAAAAAAACAAATGTTGTAATTTGATATATAGAAAAAGAAATTCTTTTGTAAAGTTCTTACTGTACGAAAGTTTTAGGTATTTAAAAGCTGAGATTTCCCATAGAAAAAGCTCCCATCAAAGTTTTTCCCAAATTTGAAATACAAAACAGAGCCTATTTTATGAATTTTGGCAGGTTCAATCATATTTACTGCCATCATAAACAATACCTCTATCTCTTAGTTTTTGTTATGTCCGACATACTTTTATCAAAGCATGTTACAAACTCCATTTCATTCCATTACCATATACTACTCAATCCTTCCCTCTCTTTTTATTTAGAAAAAGTGACAGTTTAAGTCTTTTTTGTAAGGAAAAAGAATATATATATATATATGTATTGTTAGTATATACCATCATGCTACTATTTTGAAAAACGACAGCAAGGCAACTCTGTGCAATTAAGAAAAAGCATTACCCAGAATCAGCACAGAAGCAGACAGAGAAAAGTTGAAGTAAGGCTAAAAAGCCGGGACCAGCTAAAGCAAAGTCAACGAAATCTCTTACACTAGAGAGAACCTATTAAACCATCAATCCTTACAATTTTTCCTTATAGCCGCATCAAGAGGGTAGGCGAACATCTTCCTACATACTAAAATAAGATAAAGAAAGAGCAAATACTGGCACGCTTAGTTTATTGTATAGTTGAGGGTCCAAACTAAAACCAGGCAAGCAGTAACCAGTCAACAAACCGAGCAGGAACTGTCAGCAATCTTACAGGTAGGTGATGTAAGAGGGTAAAAGAGATCAAGTAAAAATGTAAAAAATACTACATCAATAGGGTAAGTGATGCTATTCAACATTTACAAATCTTTTCAAGATAGGGAAGCTCCTTGGAAACTAGTACTCAATATGAGAGTGAGCTTACACTTATCAAAAAAATTATTGAAACAGACCCCGGAACTGAGCCACATTCGATCTAAAGTCTGTCCAATTAGCGAGAGTAACTCAAACCAGGAATTTTACTAATTACCCAAGCATTTTTACAGTCATATAAAACCAGCCCGGCACAATCAAGAAGGTCTTGAAGATATTTTTATCCTACAAAAATTTTCAAAAACTTGCAGTACCTCAATTTCCAACACATAATCAATATTGAGCAATTATTTTACGGAAATCAGCAACAACAACCCACATAGAATCACAACCTCCAATCCATCATAAATCCATCCAATGAGCAGTAGTTAAAACCATAAAGCATGCTATCTAACTTAAGTTTATCCCATTACTCATAAACTTAACTAAATCCGCTCAACCCCATTTTAAAAGCAAGCCGAGTGACAACAATTTTTAAAAAAAAAGCACCTCTAAACTCGGAGGAGAAGACAACTCCAAAACCGCATTCTCTTTAATTTTAGGCATGTTGCAGTCCCCACAGTTTAGTACTCACCTGATCACATTCCATATGGGATTTATAGACGACACAGTCCAGACAGTAGCTAGCTATCACTGCACTCTTGTTAGTTAGATGTAGCAGAAGCCGCTAGTTAGTGTAAACACCTTTCTTAAACAGAAGGTAGCGTGCGATAGAGCATCCAAAAGGATAGGGTCACAATATGCAGGCGGTAGCAAGAACACGCCATACAGGTGATACAAAAGGTTAGGGTTAATAGGCAGCATGGACTCACTATTATAATAATTACAAAAATGAGGCTAAAAATGAATCCCATTACCATTTACTGCTAGTGAAAAAAAAAAGAGAAATAAAAAGTGGCAGTAGCTAGTTAAGACTTTTTTTAATTAAAGCCGAAGCCCGCCTCAAAAGATTTTTTATGCGGTAAGTACTCCAACATTAGAAGGATTCCAACGAATAATTACCAATAATATCGACATATTATAAGAGACTAATATTAGTCGGATTGCCAAATAGGTATGTTGCAAGGGGAATATATGGCATGAAAAAAAGTTACAGTGTTACAGTATTGAAGAAGTCAGGGCACATAAGGAGGGTATTTAGTACGGATAACATCCAAAAAGAGGTTGAAATGAGGGTCTTTATAAGACAGGCATATTCTATCACAGAATGCACTATAACCAACTTGGGCACTTCTTATCTTACCAACAGCTTACAAGTTTCTTCCATAGCTTGTCTTTAGCTGTGTCTTTATACTTCATCAACTATGGCTTATATTCAAGAACAAGCATTAGCGATATCTCTTGCTCATTTACAGCAGTCAAGAGAGTCAATCTGGGAGACCACCATACTCCATTATGAGTGTTTTCTATTCCCTCAAATAGGAACATCTGTACGAAATGGTGGACATATCAAAATAGAATAACAGGTATAGGGCCACAGTCAAGGAAGCACTAGGTATAGGGCCACAGTATTATAATGTGGGACACTTAATAAAGCATGGATTTACTGAGCGGTTATATTCGCTAGCACAGTTTCTACCACATCATAAAATATATTTGTATCCTCATTTGGCATACCCTTATGAGGATACTTTAACCAGACACCCTATACCAAAGAGTTAGGATTGATTTTAGTTAACCATATCTTACCTTAGGCTGAGCGCACAAACATTTGTTACTATTGTGACAGCTGCCTGTTTGATCATGTAATGGATGGGTTAAATAAGACGTAATGGTGAAAAAAAGAAAAAACGTTTTATAGACTCAACGCCATTCTTTTTCATTATAATTATTTGTAGTGAAACATGAGTGGTCAATGCAATTGTGTGTGTGTGTGTGTGTGTATGCCCACTCATTCCCAGGCACCATATTCTACGATGTAGTAGACCCCAAGAAAATGGGCCTACTACCTTGACAAGAGAAAAAAAGCTTTCGAAAGAAAAGGGTTTTCTTTACAAAAATATTTATTGAAGAGTATTTTATTCTGGTTTAATGAGACTAATTAATCAAGTTTTGTAGGTCATACTTAAGGCCGGACCATTTACGCATTTTTAAGGAATTGTAGATACATACAACAAGGTCTTTTTTAGGAAACCCATTATTGATAAACTTGGTAATCATAGTGTTGATTTCTTCATATGATGAAAAGCTATCTGACGAGGCATAAACTATAAGGAACATCATTCCTAGACATGTGTAAGGAGTTTTTAAAGGGTCTATTGCTTTTCCTTTTGGTAAATACAGAGGATTTGATCTTCCGATTTTCTCTTTTCCAAAAGAAACGAGTATAAAAATTACCCAAGAATGGGGGAGTTAAAGTAATCTCGATATTCAAGAAGTGAGTTCTAGAGACAAACCATTTATCAAGCCTCATTATTCTATCTGGGAAGGTAAGTTCAATATTGAGACAGGTCGGATAAATCTCTCTAAGCGTTTCTTCGAACATGGGATTGTTCAGGCTACATAGGTCAACCATAAACCCAAACATATGAATAAAGTGTGAAAGTAATGAAGCCATGGCTGGGTCACTCATCATTTTTAAGAGCCATTGAAATTCGACGTGACAAAGATAAAGATTACACATAACAGGAGAACAAGAAAATCCCATTAGCATCCCTAAAATCTATTATCATGTCCAGGCAGGTGCATGTGCCTGACCGTCGACACACAACATGACTATTTGACATCTATACATCGTTCGCCATACTTGAAAACAAATATCACATTAGAAAATCTTCCAAATTCATGTAAACACCTCGTTATATACACATTTCCATGCATATAGCTCCTACTATGTAGATAATTTGAAGGTGGAAAATGCTTCGAATATAATCACTATACCTCTAAAAGGTTTGCCCTTGAGATCTAGTCATCTATGAAGATCTCTTGATATGTGCCCTCTGTGTCCATGTCTTCCAGCCTTACGTGTGCCTAAGTAGTGCTAGAAAGGAACATATATTTAATTATTTGTTGGTTAAATTCCTGTAAATATAGTCACTTAAGTCCCCCTTGAGACTTCATTGTCTATCAAGATGTACCCTTTCTGTCCATGTCTAATTTCACTCTTGGGCATGCCTGAGAAGTGCTCGAATGAAACATGGATTTATTGTAATCACACCTACCAACTTTGGAATTTACCTCAACTTCACCTTTGAAGGTGAAGAGGCGTACAAAATAAAGAGAGACTTAATGTAAAGCATCCGAATATAATCGCTTTACCACTAGAAGGATCCCCGTTAAGATTGCACTGTTTATCAAGGTCTCCTGATATGTGTCTTCACTCTTGGATATGCTTGAGGAGTGCTCTAAAGAAACATAGATTCAATGTAGCTACCCCTAAGACCTACAAAACTTTATTGTGAGAAGCTCCAAATATAGTGACTATTTTACTTGTCGATTTTTTCACATGTGAGTTTTTAACTGAGTGTATTTCGGTCACTGAACCATTATACTTCAAATTACCTCAAGGTAGGGGAACCTACAAAATCAAGGGGAATTCAAACCTTCTAATAATCTAATATATTAGAATCTAATATATTCCCACGGAAATAGGACCATGGAGTGTAATCTCTATATAAAGGGCCACAAGGCGCTTCATTTTTCAATCATTAGTAATTACTGTAACAAGAGAAGGAGAGAAGCAAGATGGAAGGCAGGAAGAATAGTTCGACGTTGGCGCTTCATGTATGCATCTGTTTGGCGACGTTGTTATGGCATGCAGCAATCAACGATGATGTTGTTGGCGTGGCATAACCTATATTATGCATAAATTAACGCTCTTGTTTTGTGATCAGGTGTGCCAGCTAATGATAATCTCATCTGCATACAGCTCGATGACGGCCATCATTGCTAATATAGGCAATTGTATCCTGATGTTCATCCCGCCACCCTCAAGACATGGTGCGTCCCTGATAAAAACACATCAGAGCGGGAGCTGCACATTTTGCTTACCCGCATGTGTCACCCGGTCCGTCCGGCTGTGGTGCCCGTCGTACACGCCGGTGGCCGCCACCGTCCCCACCGACACATGATAGGTCCGGCAGCCAGTCCAGTTCCTACCCCAATTACCAGTGGCCACCTAGACCATTACGCACGGCCGTGCGCTGCCCACCAAATTTGTGATGCCATCCTCTCCCCGCATGGGCGCTGCATTCTTTCTTATACTCTCTACGACCATGCCTCCTATGCCACGAACATCTATTGGCAGACGCACTTGAGACCAGCGGGCATCCCTTGCACCACGATAGTTGGCGTTGCCACCCACATGGTGTACGCTGATCCGAGTAATCTCTCTCTGTCTCTCTCTCTCTCTCTCTCTCTCTCTCTCCCTCTCTCTCTCGGGGGCGCGGTTGTCTGTCTCAACCTCTCTCTCTCTCTCTCCCTCTCTCTCTCTCTCTCTCTTTTGGGGGCGCGGTTTTCTTTGTCTCACATTCCAATGCCACTAACTCTGTGCAATATATACTTTTAAGCCCCACGCTTGTGCTCTAGATTCTAATTATTAATATTCCGCTTGTATAACATTTGTTGCAGGTGAGGGTAGCTGCCAATATCCGGGGACCACTGACGAAGCACAAAAACTCCTTAGGGAGAGCTAGCCCTTCCCATTGTCCTTGCTACGTGCTACGTGTGCAGTCATCTTCTTAATATTTATGGCACTAGCTGTCATTGCCTCGAGCAATGAGGATGCAATCTCTTTTGACATTGTCACTTCCATTCATGTTGTGTAATCCAATCTCCTTTGTCATATCTTCCTATTTGCACTTAATTCATTCATGGAATTTGGTTTTTCTTTCAAGGAAGAAACTCTTCGTAACTGTATATAACTTCACTAGTTCTTTGCACATAAACCTAAAATATTCTGTCAATGTTTTTTCTATATCTATTTATTAAAAACATTACTCAGTTTTCAACGACGGATGCAAAATATACATCTATTTTTAAATTACATTTCTAAATCTAGAGTTTTTTTTTCTATTTATGTATTACTTACATCAAAATTATCTATATATTCTAAGTTTACATTTACATCATATTTATGTTTTTCATATGTTATATTTAGATTATACTAGTCTCAGAAGAAAAAATTTGTTGCAAAAAGGGATCAAGATGCGTTGACGGGGTTTTCTTGTTTTTTGGGTCTGGGGGGAGGGGGGTTCTTTTTATAAATGTAGCCTTTCAGAGTATAGTTTTGATATTTTATTTCATTCCAGACTCACTTTCCATTTCACTACGTCAAGGGTCGCTCCCTCTTCTCTACCGCCCTCCTGTACTACTTTGGCAGACGGTTCTCTTTCATAGCTTTCCAAACACCACTACAGTAGCCTCTTTCTTATTTTGGCATTGTCCCTTGCTCAGATGGTCATCTTCCCAAACCACTACCATTTGCGTCGGTCAGTTATCGTTTTGCGTTGAAAGTCTAATAG